>NC_042977.1:52117515-52448403 GCF_901001165.1 Salmo trutta
CAATGCTGCTGACATTTTTTGGTACCCTTCCCCAGATCTGTGCCTCGACACAATCCTGTCTCGGAGCTCAATGGACAATTCCTTCGACCTCATGGCTTGGTTTTTTCTCTGACATGCTCTGTCAACTGTGGGCCCTTATATAGACAGGTGTGTGCCTTTCCAAATCATGTCCAATCAATTGAATTTACCACAGGTGGACTCCAATCAAGTTGTAGAAACATCTCAAGGATGATCAATGGAAACAGGATGCACCTGAGCTCAATTTCGAGTCTCATAGCAAATTGTCTGAATACTTATGTAAATAAGGCATCTGTTTTTTATTTTCAATACATTTGCAAACATTTCTAAAAACCTGTTTTCGCTTCGTCATTATGAGGCATTGTGCGTAGATTGATGAGGAAAGCATTTCATTTAATCCATTTTAGAATAAGGCTGTAACGTAACAAAATGTGGAAAAAGTGAAGGGGTCTGAATCCTTTCCGAATGCACTGTACAGACAGACCAAGGATGAACAACTGACTGCTGGTTTTTGTTATTTCTGTTGAAATCAGAAACTAATTTAGACCTGGGAAACCAGGTGTACAATCAGTGAATGGAATGGATGAATGAAGTGGCAGCCTCCTATTCCTGCCCTCTTCTTTTCATAGCATTCCCTCCATCATCCTCCTCTCCCCCCTCTCCTCCTCCTCCTCCTCCTCCTCCTCGCTCTCCCCTCCCCTGTCTCCTCCCCATCTTCTCTCTCCTCCCCCTCTCCTGTCTACCCTCTCCTCCTCCCCCACTTTCCTCTTCGCCTCCCCCCTCTTCCCTCTCCTCCACCGCCTTGCTCTCCCCTCCCTCTCCTCCCCCGCAGTATTGTGTAGAAGACCACGTTTCCTATGAGACAGACAGAAGTCTGTACAGAGTGAGTCAATAGCCATTCAGTCAATCAGACAAAGCAGCAGCCTAGAGACGCTGAGGCTTCTCCTTCAGACTTCCGACCACTAACAGACAAAGGAAGAGAATATTAAACCTGAAGACCTAACTCTGACACAGAGGATGTCTATACTTTGAGTTCTGAAACATTCCTAAAGACATTCATAATTCTCTACTACGAGCATCTCTGTTTCAGCAGCAGAACCATAGCAACCCACTACCACACTGAAGCCTCATATCAACCAATACACCCTCATAAAACCAGCAGCAGAGACATACCACTACCACACTGAAGCCTCACATCAACCAATACACCCTAATAAAACCAGCAGCAGAACCATACCACTACCACACTGAAGCCTCATATCAACCAATACACCCTAATAAAACCAGCAGCAGACATATCAACCCACTACCACACTGAAGCCTCACATCAACCAATACATCCTAATAAAACCAGCAGCAGAGACATATCAACCCACTACCACACTGAAGCCTCACATCAACCAATACATCCTAATAAAACCAGCAGCAGAGACATATCAACCCACTACCACACTGAAGCCTCACATCAACCAATACATCCTAATAAAACCAGCAGCAGAGACATATCAACCCACTACCAAACACACTGAAGCCTCACATCAACTAATACACCCTAATAAAACCAGCAGCAGAGACATATCAACCCACTACCAAACACACTGAAGCCTCACATCAACCAATACACCCTAATAAAACCAGCAGCAGAGATATATCAACCCACTACCAAACACACTGAAGCCTCACATCAACCAATACACCCTAATAAAACCAGCAGCGACATATCAACCCACTACCAAACACACTGAAGCCTCACATCAACCAATACACCCTAATAAAACCAGCAGCGACATATCAACCCACTACCAAACACACTGAAGCCTCACATCAACCAATACACCCTAATAAAACCAGCAGCAGAGACATATCAACCCACTACCACACTGAAGCCTTACATCAACCAATACACCCTAATAAAACCAGCAGCAGAGACATATCAACCCACTACCACACTGAAGCCTCACATCAACCAATATACCCTAATAAAACCAGCAGCAGAGACATATCAACCCACTACCACACTGAAGCCTTACATCAACCAATACACCCTAATAAAACCAGCAGCAGAACCATATCAACCAACTACTGTGGGTTTGTACTGTGTATTTAAATACTGGATTCTCAACATAGCTCATTCTAATATTTATACTACTGTACAATGCCTTTTAGTTACAGTGCAGACCGTATTCACACCTCTAGACTTTTTACACATTTGGTTGTGTTACAATTAAATGGATTTGTATTTTTTTGTCAACGATCTACACAAAATACTCTGTCAAAGTGGAAGAAAAATTCTGACATTTGTTAAAAAAAAAATATATATATATTTATATATATATTAAAAACAAAACAAATATATCTTGATTAGATAAGTATTCAACCCCCTGAGTGAATATGATCCTCAACACAGGGGTCCCTCAGGGGTGAGTGCTCAGGCCCCTCCTGTACTCCCTGTTCACGCATGGCTAGGCACGACTCCAACACCATCATTAAGTTTGCCAATGGCACAACAGTGGTAGGCCTGATCACCGACAATGACAAGACAACCTATAGGGAGGAGGTCAGAGACCTGGCCGTGTGGTGCCAGGATAACAACCTCTCCCTCAATGTGAGCAAGACAAAGGAGATGATTGTGGACTACAGGAAAAGGAGGACCGAGCACGCCCCCATTCTCATCGACGGGGCTGTAGTGGATCAGGTTGAGAGCTTCAAGTTCCTTGGTGTCCACATCACCAACAAACTAACATGGTCCAAGCACACCAAGACAGTCGTGAAGAGGGCACGACAAAACCTACTGTGGGGGGGAAAAAGTATTTGATCCCCTGCTGATTTTGTACGTTTGCCCACTGATAAAGAAAGGATCAGTCTATAATTTTAATGGTAGGTTTATTTGAACAGTGACAAACAGAATAACAACAAAAATATCCAGAAAAACGCATGTCAAAAATGTTATAAATTGATTTGCATTTTAATGAGGGAAATAAGTATTTGACCCCTCTCAATCAGAAAGATTTCTGGCTCCCAGATGTCTTTTATACAGGTAACGAGCTGAGATTAGGAGCACACTCTTAAAGGGAGTGCTCCAAGCCGCAGCTTGTTACCTGTAAAAAAGACACCTGTCTACAGTAGCAATCAATTAATCAGATTCCAAACTCTCCCCCATGGCCAAGACCAAAGAGCTCTCCAAGGATGTCAGGGAAAAGATTGTAGACCTACACAAGGCTGGAATGGGCTACAAGACCATCGCCAAGCAGCTTGGTGAGAAGGTGACAACATTTGGTGCAATTATTCGCAAATGGAAGAAACACAAAAGAACTGTCAATCTCCCTCGGCCTGGGGCTCCATGCAAGATCTCACCTCCTGGGGTTGCAATGATCATGAGAATGGTGAGGAATCAGCCCAGAACTACACGGGAGGATCTTGTCAATGACCTCAAGGCAGCTGGGACCATAGTCACCAGGAAAACAATTGGTAACACACTACGCAGTGAAGGACTGAAATCCTGCAGCGCCCGCAAGGTCCCCCTGCTCAAGAATACATATACATGCCCGTCTGAAGTTTGCCAATACACATCTGAATGATTCAGAGGACAACTGGTGAAAGTGTTGTGGTCAGATGAGACCAAAATGGAGCTATTTGGCATCAACTCAACTCGCCGTGTTTGGAGGAGGAGGAATGCTGCCTATGAGCCCAAGAACACCATCTCCACCGTCAAACATGGAGGTGGAAACATTATGCTTTGGGGGTGTTTTTCTGCTAAGGGGACAGGACAACTTCACCGCATCAAAGGGACGATGGACTGGGCCATGTACCGCCAAATCTTGGGTGAGAACCTCCTTCCCTCAGCCAGGGCATTGAAAATGGGTCGTGGATGGGTATTCCAGCATGACAATGACCCAAAACACACGGCCAAGGCAACAAAGGAGTGGCTCAAGAAGAAGCACATTAAGGTCCTGGAGTGGCCTAGCCAGTCTCCAGACCTTAATCCCATAGAATATCTGTGGAGGGAGCTGAAGGTTCGAGTTGCCAAACATCAGCCTCGAAACCTTAATGACTTGGAGAAGATCTGCAAAGAGGAGTGGGACAAAATCCCTCCTGAGATGTGTGCAAACCTGGTGGCCAACTACAAGAAACGTCTGACCTCTGTGATTGCGAACAAGGGTTTTGCAACCAAGTACAAAGTCATGTTTTGCAGAGGGGTCAAATACTTATTTCCCTCATTAAAATGCAAATCATTTTATAACATTTTTGACATGCGTTTTTCTGGATTTTTTTGTTGTTATTCTGTCTCTCACTGTTCAAATGAACCTACCATTAAACTTATAGACTGATCATTTCTTTGTAAGTGGGAAAACGTACAAAATCAGCAGGGGATCAAATACTTTCCCCCCCCACTGTATTCCCCCTCAGGAAACAAACAAAATTTGGCATGGGTCCTCAGATCCTCAAAAGGTTCTACAGCTGCACCATCAAGAGCATCCTGACTGGTTGCATCACTGCCAGGTATGGCAACTTCTCGGCCTCCGACCACAAGGCACTACAGAGGGTAGAGCGAACGGCCCAGTACATAACTGGGGCCAGGCTTCCTGCCATCCAGGACCTCTATACCAGGCGGTATCAGAGGAAGGCCCTAAACATTTTCAAAGACTCATTTTCAAAGCCACCCTAGTCATAGACTGTCCTCTCTGCTACTGCATGGCAAGCGGTACCGGAGGGCCAAGTCTAGGTCCAAGAGGCTTCTGAACAGCTTCTACCCCTAAGCCATAAGACTCCTGAACACCTAATCAAATGGCTACCCAGACTATTTGCATTGCCCCCCCCCCTTTTACGCCGCTGCTACTCTCTGTTATCATCTATGCATAGTCACTTTAATAACTCTACCTACATGTACATATTACCTCAACTAACCGATGCCCCCGCACATTGACTCTGTACCGGTACCCGCCCGTATATAGTCTCGCTATTGTTATTTTACTGCTTCTCTTTAATTACTTGTTACTTTTCTTACTCTTATCCGTATTTCTTTCAACTGCATTGTTGGTTAGGGGCTCGTAAGTAAGCATTTCACTGTAAGGAGTGTTCACCTGTTGTATTCGGCGCATGTAACTAATAGAATTTAATTTGATGTGGTACCAGAGCGCCAAGTCTAGGTCCAAAAGGCTCTCCCAAGCCATAAGAATGCTAAACAATTAATCAAATGGCCACCCGGACTATTTGCAATGGCCCCCTTTGTTTTTACACTTCTGCTACTCACTGTTTGTGTTGTGTTGGATTTGCCCCAAACATAATGCTTTGTATTCAGGACATAAAGTCATTTTTTTTCAGTTTTACTTATTGCAAACAGGATGCATGTTTTGGAATATTTTTATTCTGTAGAGGCTTTCTTCTTTTAACTCTGTCATTTAGGTTAGTATTGTGGATTAAATACAATGTTGTTTATCCGTACTCAGTTCTCAAAACTAATATGAACTGTCTCTGGAACGATTAGGCTCTCAAAAACACGATGGTGTTCTCCGTATTTCTATAAGACCCCCACAAGCGTCACGGGACGCGTCTGAAGTTGGTACCGCCGATCTGCAAACTTCTGTCTGTAGTGTCTGAACATTTTGGGTTATATTCGATTGAAAGGTGAGACTCTAACAAACACGTATATGTTGTTTTTGATGAAACATCGAATTTGGCCTGACTGCCATTAGCCCATGAGAACGCATTTAATAACAGAGTACCTCATGGAAAAACAGATGTGTACCTGTTTGACATTTCACTGTATTTTTAGGAGCTAGTAACATACTCATTTCACGACACTCACTATAACAACTGCTAAACTGTGTTCACAACCAACAAGCCTTGATGTGTGTGTGTGTGGGGGGGGGGGGTTAGTGGTTAGTAAAATACTAGTAAGTACTAGTAGTAGCAGCAGCAGTAGTAGTATTAGTATTACTAGTATTACTAGTAGTAGCAGCAGCAGTAGTAGAAGTATTAGTATTACTAGTATTACTAGTAGTAGTAGTAGTAGTAGCAGCAGCAGTATTAGTAGTATTAGTAGTAGTAGTAGTAGCAGCAGCAGTAGTAGTATTAGTATTACTAGTATTACTAGTATTACTAGTAGTAGTAGTAGTAGTAGTAGTAGTAGTAGCAGCAGTATTAGTAGTATTAGTAGTAGCAGTAGTAGCAGCAGCAGCAGCAGCGGGAACAGTAGTAATAGTAGCAGCAGTAGTAGTAGTAGCAGTAGTAATAGTAGCAGTAGTAATAGTAGCAGTAGTAATAGCAGCAGTAGTAATAGCAGCAGTAGTAATAGCAGCAGTAGTACTAGTAGTAGCAGTAGTAGTTATAGTAGCAGCAGTAGCAGTAATAGTATTAGTAGCAGTAGTAGCAGTAGCAGTAGTAGTAGTATTAGTAGCAGCAGTATTAGTAGTAGCAGCAGCAGTAGTACTAGCAGTAGTAGTAGCACTAGCAGTAGTAGCAGCAGCAGTAGTAGTAGCAGTAGTATTAGTAGCATTAGTAGTATTAGTAGTAGCAGCAGCAGTAGTAGCAGTAGCAGTAGTAGCAGTAGTAGCAGCACTAGCAGTAGTAGCAGCAGTAGTAGTAGCAGCACTAGCAGTAGTAGCAGCAGTAGTAGTAGCAGCACTAGCAGTAGTAGCAGCAGTAGTAGTAGTAGCACTAGCAGTAGTAGCAGTAGTAATAGTAGCAGTAGTAATAGTAGCAGCGGAGTCAATCACCACCTTCCGGAGACACCTGAAACCCCACCTCTTTAAGGAATACCTGGGATAGGATAAAGTAATCCTTCTAACCCCCCCCCCTAAAATATTTAGATGCACTATTGTAAAGTGGTTGTTGCACTGGATATCATAAGGTGAATGCACCAATTTGTAAGTCGCTCTGGATAAGAGCGTCTGCTAAATGACTTAAATGTAAATGTAGTAGTAGTAGTAGTAGTAGTAGTAGCAGCACTAGTAGTAGCAGCACTAGTAGTAGCAGCACTAGTAGTAGTAGCACTAGTAGTAGTAGCAACAGTAGTAGTAGCACTAGTAGTAGCAGCAACAGTAGTAGTAGCACTAGTAGTAGCAGTAGTAGTAGTAGCACTAGTAGTAGCAGTAGTAGCAGCAGCAGTAGTAGTAGCAGCAGCAGCAGTAGTAGTAGTAGCAGCAGTAGTAGTAGCAGCAGCAGTAGTAGTAGTAGTAGTAGTAGCAGCAGCAGTAGTAGTAGTAGTAGTAGTAGCAACAGTAGTAGTAGTAGCAGCAGCAGCAACAGTAGTAGTAGTAGCAGCAGCAGCAACAGTAGTAGTAGTAGCAGCAGCAGCAGCAGCAACAGTAGTAGTACGTACCAGTTGTGGACCATGAGTTTAAACTAGTACCTAGCAGTAGTATAGCAGTAGTATAGCAGTAGTAGTAGTAGTAGTAGTAGTAGTAGTAGTAGTAGTAGTAGTAGTAGTAGTAGTAGTAGTAGTAGTAGTAGTAGTAGTAATAGTAGCAGTAGCAGCAGTAGTAGTAATAGTAGCAGTAGCAGCAGTAGTATAGTAGTAGTAGTACGTACCAGTTGTGGACCATGAGTTTCTGCACGGCCAGCAGGGCGTTGTAACGGACCAGCTGATCTTCATGGTGCATGTGGTTCATCACCAGCTGTTTACCTCCAAGCTGCTCTATCACCCTGACACAGAGATAAACACTGGTTAGACCCACAGACAGACAATATAGGCAGAGGTAACCATTTAATACCTTAGGAAATGAGAACCTTTCTGCTGAAGAACAGAACAGATGCAAACAGCTTATCCATTCATATTAAAATCGGTAGGAGGGAGATGAAGAGCTGTGTTAGAGTGGTCTAATTGCAGTGCACTCGTATTCAGACCCCTTGACTTTTTCCACAATTTGTTACAGCCTTATTCTTTTCAAATGTATTACAAAGAAAATACTGAAATATCACATTTACATATGTATTCAGACCCTTTACTCAGTACTTTGTTGAAGCACCTTTGGCAGCGATTACAGTCTCTAGTCTCCCAGTCCCTGCCGCTTAAAAACATCCCCACAGCATGATGCTGCGATCACAATTCTTCACTTTAGGGATGGTGCCAGGTTTCCTCCAGAAAGGATGCTTGGCATTTCAGGCCAAAGAGTTCAATCTTGATTTCCTCAGACCAGAGAATCTTGTTTCTCATGGTCTGAGTCCTTTGGGTGCCTTTTGGCAAACTCCAAGTGGGCTGTCATGTGCCTTTTGCTGAGGAGTGGTTTCCGTCTGGCCACTCTACAATAGAGGCCTGATTGGTGGAGTGCTTCTCCCTCGATTGGTCAGCTTGACCGGGCGGACAGCTCTAGGAAGAGTCTTGGTGGTTCTAAACTTCTTCCATTTAAGAATATTGAAGGCCACTGTGTTCTCGGGGACCTTTAATGCTGCTGACATTTTTTGGTACCCTTCCCCAGATCTGTGCCTCGACACAATCCTGTCTCGGAGCTCAATGGACAATTCCTTCCAACTCATGGCTTGGTTTTTGCTCTGACATGCTCTGTCAACTGTGGGCCCTTATATAGACAGTGTGTGCCTTTCCAAATCATGTCTAATCAATTGAATTTACCACAGGTGGACTCCGATCAAGTTGTAGAAACATCTCAAGGATGATCAATGGAAACAGGATGCACCAGAGCTACATTTCTAAACCTGTTGACCCTTTGTCATTATGGGGTATTGTGTAAATTGAAGAGGAAAAAATTACATTTAATCAATTTAAAAAAAAGGCTGTAACGTAATTGTTTGTTGTTGAAAAAGTCAAGGGGGGTGAATACTTTCTGAATGCACTGTACATAGGGCAGGATGGAGGGAGGTAGAGAGGTAGTGGAGGGAGGAGACCAGGGAGGTAGAGAGGTAGTGGAGGGAGGAGGCCAGGGAGGTAGAGAGGTAGTGGAAGGAGGAGGCCAGGGAGGTAGAGAGGTAGTGGAGGGAGGAGGCCAGGGAGGTAGAGAGGGAGGAGGACAGGGAGGTAGAGAGGTAGTGGAGGGAGGAGGCCAGGGAGGTAGAGAGGGAGGAGGACAGGGAGGTAGAGAGGTAGTGGAGGGAGGAGGCCAGGAAGGTAGTGGAGGGAGGAGGCCAGGGAGGTAGAGAGGTAGTGGAGGGAGGAGGCCAGGGAGGTAGAGAGGTAGTGGAGGGAGGAGGCCAGGGAGGTAGAGAGGGAGGAGGACAGGGAGGTAGAAGGACAGGGAGGTAGTGGAGGGAGGAGGCCAGGGAGGTAGTGGAGGGAGGAGGCCAGGAAGGTAGTGGAGGGAGGAGGCCAGGGAGGTAGTGGAGGGAGGAGGACAGGGAGGTAGTGGAGGGAGGAGGACAGGGAGGTAGTGGAGGGAGGAGGCCAGTCCTCCAGCGCCCCCAACAGGTAGTGGAGGCCAGGGAGGTAGAGAGGTAGTGGAGGGAGGAGACCAGGGAGGTAGAGAGGTAGTGGAGGGAGGAGGCCAGGGAGGTAGAGAGGTAGTGGAGGGAGGAGGCCAGGAAGGTAGAGAGGTAGTGGAGGGAGGAGGCCAGGGAGGTAGAGAGGGAGGAGGACAGGGAGGTAGTGGAGGGAGGAGGCCAGGGAGGTAGTGGAGGGAGGAGGCCAGGGAGGTAGTGGAGGGAGGAGGCCAGGAAGGTAGAGAAGAGTGGAGGGAGGAGGCCAGGGAGGTAGAGGGGTAGTGGAGGGAGGAGGCCAGGGAGGTAGTGGAGGGAGGAGGCCAGGGAGGTAGTGGAGGGAGGAGGCCAGTCCTCCAGCGCCCCCAACAGCATGTTATTATTGGTAGGTAGAGGGGTAGTTCCCCCAACAGCATGTTATTATTGGTAGGTAGAGGGGTAGAGCCCCCAACAGCATGTTATTATTGGTAGGTAGAGGGGTAGTGGCCCCAACAGCATGTTATTATTGGTAGGTAGAGGGGTAGAGCCCCCAACAGCATGTATTATTGGTAGGTAGAGTGGTAGAGCCCCAAACAGCATGTTATTATTGGTAGGTAGAGGGGTAGAGCCCCCCAATAGCATGTTATTATTGGTAGGTAGTGGCCCCAACAGCATGTTATTATTGGTAGGTAGAGGGGTAGAGCCCCCAACAGCATGTTATTATTGGTAGGTAGAGGGGTAGAGCCCCAAACAGCATGTTATTATTGGTAGGTAGAGGGGTAGAGCCCCCCAATAGCATGTTATTATTGGTAGGTAGTGGCCCCAACAGCATGTTATTATTGGTAGGTAGAGGGGTAGAGCCCCCAACAGCATGTTATTATTGGTAGGTAGAGGGGTAGTGCCCCCAACAGCATGTTATTATTGGTAGGTAGAGGGGTAGTTCCCCCAACAGCATGTTATTATTGGTAGGTAGAGGGGTAGTTCCCCCAACAGCATGTTATTATTGGTAGGTGGAGGGGTAGTGGCCCCAACAGCATGTTATTATTGGTAGGTAGAGGGGTAGTGGCCCCAACAGCATGTTATTATTGGTAGGTAGAGGGGTAGAGCCCCCAACAGCATGTTATTATTGGTAGGTAGAGGGGTAGCTCCCCCAACAGCATGTTATTATTGGTAGGTAGAGGGGTAGCGCCCCCAAAAGCATGTTATTATTGGTAGGTAGAGGGGTAGCGCCCCCAACAGCATGTTATTATTGGTAGGTAGAGGGGTAGTGCCCCCAACAGCATGTTATTATTGGTAGGTAGAGGGGTAGTTCCCCCAACAGCATGTTATTATTGGTAGGTAGAGGGGTAGTTCCCCCAACAGCATGTTATTATTGGTAGGTAGAGGGGTAGAGCCACCAACAGCATGTTATTATTGGTAGGTAGAGGGGTAGTTCCCCCAACAGCATGTTATTATTGGTAGGTAGAGGGGTAGCGCCCCCAACAGCATGTTATTATTGGTAGGTAGAGGGGTAGTTCCCCCAACAGCATGTTATTATTGGTAGGTAAAGGGGTAGTGGCCCCAAGAGCATGTTATTATTGGTTGGTAGAGCGGTAGCTCCCCCAATAGCATGTTATTATTGGTAGGTAGAGGGGTAGAGCCCCCAACAGCATGTTATTATTGGTAGGTAGAGGGGTAGCGCCCCCAACAGCATGTTATTATTGGTAGGTAGAGGGGTAGCTCCCCCAACAGCATGTTATTATTGGTAGGTAGAGGGGTAGAGCCCCCAACAGCATGTTATTATTGGTAGGTAGAGGGGCAGAGCCCCCAACAGCATGTTATTATTGGTAGGTAGAGGGGTAGTGCCCCCAACAGCATGTTATTATTGGTAGGTAGAGGGGTAGTGCCCCCAACAGCATGTTATTATTGGTAGGTAGTGCCCCCAACAGCATGTTATTATTGGTAGGTAGAGGGGTAGTGCAAACAGCATGTTATTATTGGTAGGTAGAGGGGTAGTTCCCCCAACCGCATGTTATTATTGGTAGGTAGAGGGGTAGAGCCCCCAACAGCATGTTATTATTGGTAGGTAGAAGGGTAGAGCCCCCAACAGCATGTTATTATTGGTAGGTAGAGGGGTAGTGGCCCCAACAGCATGTTATTATTGGTAGGTAGAGTGGTAGCGCCCCCAACAGCATGTTATTATTGGTAGGCAGAGGGGTAGAGCCCCCAACAGCATGTTATTATTGGTAGGTAGAGGGGTAGTGGCCCCAACAGCATGTTATTATTGGTAGGTGGAGGGGTAGAGCCCCCAACAGCATGTTATTATTGGTAGGTAGAGGGGTAGCGCCCCCAACAGCATGTTATTATTGGTAGGTAGAGGGGTAGTGCCCCCAACATCATGTTATTATTGGTAGGTAGAGGGGTAGCGCCCCCAACAGCATGTTATTATTGGTAGGTAGAGGGGTAGCGCCCCCAACAGCATGTTATTATTGGTAGGTAGAGGGGTCGTTCCCCCAACAGCATGTTATTATTGGTAGGTAGTGGGGTAGTGGCCCCAACAGCATGTTATTATTGGTAGGTAGAGGGGTAGTGGCCCCAACAGCATGTTATTATTGGTAGGTAGAGGGGTAGTTCCCCCAACAGCATGTTATTATTGGTAGGTAGAGGGGTAGAGCCCCCAACAGCATGTTATTATTGGTAGGTAGAAGGGTAGTTCCCCCAACAGCATGTTATTATTGGTAGGTAGAGGGGTAGTTCCCCCAACAGCATGTTATTATTGGTAGGTAGAGGGGTAGTGGCCCCAACAGCATGTTATTATTGGTAGGTAGAGGGGTAGTGGCCCCAACAGCATGTTATTATTGGTAGGTAGAGGGGTAGTGCCCCCAACAGCATGTTATTATTGGTAGGTAGAGGGGTAGCGCCCCCAACAGCATGCTATTATTGGTTGGTAGAGGGGTAGAGCCCCCAACAGCATGCTATTATTGGTTGGTAGAGGGGTAGAGCCCCCAACAGCGCACAGTTCTGTTGTAGCTCTGACTCAACTCATCGAGGGCTGTATGATTAGTTGGCTAGTTGAATCGGGTGTGCTTGTCCGGCGCTACTGGAGGACTGGAGTTGGTAAACACTACAATAGGATACGGTTACGATCCGATAATAACACTGGTGTATAGTCTATGTGTCCTTACCGTTTCCCCCGAGGGTAGTGTCTGACGTATTCTCCAACATCATGAGCAGCTACAGCAATAACCTGAGGGTCATCAGATACCTCCAACAGACGAGTTAGGATCCTGAGGAGAGAGAACATATAACATAACTAACATCAGATACCTCCAACAGACAAGTTAGGATCCTGAGGAGAGAGAACATATAACACATAACTAACATCAGATACCTCCAACAGACGAGTTAGGATCCTGAGGAGAGAGAACATATAACACATAACTAACCCTAACATCAGATACCTCCAACAGACGAGTTAGGATCCTGAGGAGGGAGAACATATAACTAACCCTAACATCAGATACCTCCATCAGACGAGTTAGGATCCTGAGGAGAGAGAACCACCAACATACACTACATGACCAAAAGTATGTGGACAACTGCTGATCCAACATCTCATTCCAAAATCATGGGCATTAATATGGAGTTGTTCCCCCTTTACTGCTATAACAGCCTCTACTGTTCTGGGAAAGATTTCTACTAGATGTTGGAACATTGATGTGGGGATTTGCTTCCATTCAGCCACAAGAGCATTAGTGAGGCTGGGCACTTATAGTGTGTGTGAATTAGGCCTGGCTCGCAGTCGACGTTCCAATTCATCCCAAAGGTGTGCAAGCCAGACAAATTCTTACACACCGATCGACAAACCATTTCTGTATGGATCTCGCTTTGTGCACGGGGGCATTATCATTCTGAAACAGGAAAAGGACTTCCCAAACTGTTGCCACAAAGTTGGAAGTACAGAATCGTCTAGAATGTCATTGTATGCTATAGCATTAAGATTTCCCTTCATTGGAAATAAGGAGCCTAGCCTGAACCATGAAAAACAGCCCCAGACCATTATTCCTCCTCCACCAAACTTTACAGTTGGCCCTATGCATTGGGGCAGGTAGTGTTCTCCTGGCATCCACCAAACCCAGTCCGCCAGACTGCCAGATGGTGAAGCGTGATTCATCACTCCAGAGAACGCGTTTCCACTGTTCCAGAGTCCAATGGCGGCGAGCTTTACACCACTCCAGCCGACGCTTAGCATTGCACATGGTGACCTTAGGCTTGTGTGCGGCTGCTCAGCCATTGAAACACATTTCATGAAACTGCCAACGAACAGTTATTGTGCTGACGTTGCTTCCAGAGGCAGTTTGGAACTCGGTAGTGAGTGTTACAACTGAGGCTGAGCCGTTGTGTTACATTTTCTTTTACTTTTTACCCCTTTATATCCAATTAGTAGTTACAGTCTTGTCCCATCGCTGCAACTCCCGCACGGACTCGGGAGAGGCAAAGGTCGAGAGCCATGCGTCCTCCGAAACACGACCCTGCCAAGCCGCACTGCTTCTTGACACACTGCTCGCTTAACCCGGAAGCCAGCCGCACCAATGTGGCATACATCTGGCGGCTGAAATCAACGTGAATACGCCTGGCCAGCCACAAGGAGTAGCTTGAGCACGATAGGACAAGGACATCCCAGCCTGCCAAACCCTCCCCTAACCCATTCGACGCTGGGCCATGGGTCTCCCAGTCACAGCCGGCTGCAACACAGCCTGGGATCAAACCTGGATCTGTAGTGATGCCTCTAGCACTGCGATGCAGTGCCTTAGAATGCTGCGCCTCTCGGGAGGCCGGCTGTGCCGTTGTTGCTCCGAGACGTTTCCACTTCACAATAACAGCACTTACAGTTGACCGGGGGCAGCTCTAGCAGGGAAGAAATTTGACGAACTGACTTCGGAATCCTATGACAGTGCCACGTTGAAAGTCACTAAGTCTTCAGTAAGGCCATTCTACTTCCAATGTTTGTCTATGGAGATTGCATGGCTGTGTGCTCGATTCTATACACCTGTCAGCAACGGATGTAGCTGAAATTGCCGAATCCACTAATTTGAAGGCGTGTCCACATACTTTTAGATTACCTTATTTTCATTTATTTTTATTTAACCTTTATTTAAACAGGGAGTCACATTGAGATTAAAAATCGATTTCACAAGAGAGCCCTGTATACGTTACACTAACAGAATAATAAAACATGTGTTTTACATGTGTATAAAACAATATAATTCAGCACACAATAACAAAATAAACATATGTAACAAAAGCAATCACATTCAACTACATAGAGGTCCTTAATCAATAACTGGAACGCCTGAGTGACACCAGCACATCTAACTGCACTGAACTCAGCAGATTGTTCCTCAAATTAGGGACAAAAAACACAACATATATTTTCCCAAATCTATGGACCCTGGAGGGAAATCCATTTAAACTGATGACAACAACAAAAAACTAAAATCTGATACCTTATCACACCAATAACTAACATACCTTATCACACTGACCCTAATAATAGATAACTTATCACACTAACCCTAATATCAGATACCTCATCACACTAACTAACATCCGATACCTCATCACACTAACAACTAATATCAGATACCTCATCACTCTAACAACTAATATCAGATACCTCATCACACTAACATCAGATACCTCATCACACTAACATCAGATACCTGATCACACTAACAACTAATATCAGATACCTCATCACACTAACAACTAACATCAGATACCTCATCACACTAACAACTAACATCAGATACCTCATCTCACTAACAACTAACCCTAACATCAGATACCTCATCACACTAACAACTAACATCAGATACCTCATCACACTAACAACTAACCCTAATATCAGATACCTCATCACACTAACAACTAACCCTAATATCAGATACCTCATCACACTAACAACTAACCCTAATATCAGATACCTCATCACACTAACAACTAACCCTAATATCAGATACCTCATCACACTAACAACTAACATCAGATACCTCATCACACTAACAACTAACCCTAATATCAAATACAGTTGAAGTCGTTGGAGTCATTAAAACTCGTTTTCAACCACTCCACAAATGTCTTGTTAACAAACTATAGTTTTCGCAAGTCGGTTAGGACATCTACTTTGTGCATGACACAAGTAATTTTTCCAGCAATTGTTTACAGACAGATTATTTCACTTAGAATTCCCTGTATCACAATTCCAGTGGGTCAGAAGTTTACATACACTAAGTTGACTGTGCCTTTAAACAGCTTGTAAAATTCCAGGAAATTATGTCATGGCTTTAGAAGCTTCTGATAGGCTAATTGACATCATTTGAGTCAATTGGAGGTGTACCCGTGGATGTATTTCAAGGCCTACCTTCAAACTCAGCGCCTCTTTGCTTGACATCATGGGAAAATCAAAATAAATCAGCCAAGACCTTAGAAAAAAATTGTAGACCTCCACAAGTCTGGTTCATCCTTGGGAGCAATTTCCAAATGGCTGAAGGTACCACGTTAATTTGTACAAACAATAGTACGCAAGTATAAACACCATGGGACCACGCATCCATCATACTGCTCAGGAAGGAGACGCATTCTGTCTCCTAGAGATGAACTTAATTTGGTGTGAAAAGTGCAAATCAATCCCATAACAGCAGCAAAGGACCTTGTGAAGATGCTGGAGGAAACAAGTACAAAAGTATCTATATCCACAGTTAAACAAGTCCTATATCGACATAACCTGAAAGGCCGCTCAGCAAGGAAGAAGGCACTGCTCCAAAACAGCCATAATAAAAGCCAGACTACGGTTTGCAACTGCACATGGGGACAAAGATCGTACTTTTTGGAGAAATGTCCTCTGGTCTGATGAAACAAAAATAGAACTGTTTGGCCATAATGACCATTGTTATGTTTGGATGAAAAAGGGGGAGGCTTGCAAGCCGAAGAATACCATCCCAACCGTGAAGAACGGGGGTGGCAGCATCATGTTGTCTGAGTGCTTTGCTGAAGGAAGGACTGGTGCACTTCACAAAATAGATGGCATCTTGAGGGTGGAAAATTATGTGGATATATTGAAGCATCATCTCAAGACATCAGTCAGGAAGTTAAAGCTTGGTAGCAAATGGGTCTTCCAAATGGACAATGATCCCAAGCATACTTCCAAAGTTGTGGCAAAATGGCTTAAGGACAACAAAGTCAAGGTATTGGAGTGGCCATCACAAAGCCCTGACCTCAATCCTATAGAAAGTTTGTGGGCAGAACTGAAAAAGTGTGTGCGAGCAAGGAGGCCGTCAAACCTGACTCAGTTACACCAGCTCTGTCAGGAGGAATGGGCCAAAATTCACCCAACATATTGTGGGAAGCTTGTGGAAGGCTACTCGAAATGTTTGACCCAAGTTAAACAATTTAAAGGCAATACTACCAAATACTAATTGAGTGTATGTAAACTTCTGACCCTCTGGGAATGTGATGAAAGAAATAAAAGCTGAAATAAATAATTCTCTCTATTATTATTGTGACATTTCACATTCTTAAAATAAAGTGGTGATCCTAACTGACCTAAGACAGGCCATTTTTACTAGGATTAAATGTTAGGAATTGTGAAAAACTGAGTTTAAATGTATTTGGCTAAGGTGTTAAGCGACATTAAGCGATTGCATAAAGGAGTTCTGTATCTATAATTCTTAAAATAATTGTTATGTATTTTGTCAACGTTTATCGTGAGTAATTTAGTAAATTTACCGGAAGTTTTCGGTGGGTATGCTAGTTCTGGGGGTACCGGTACAGAGTCAGTGGAGGCTATATACAGGGGGTACCGGTACCGAGTCAGTGTGAGGGGGTACAGGTGAGTTGAGGTAATTTGTACAAGTATGTAGGGGTGAAGTGACTATGCATAGATAATAAACAGTGAGTAGCAGCAGTGTACAAAACAAATGGAGAGGGGAGGGAATTGTGTTTGACCAGATACAACGCTATTTTACAGTAAACAAATTGACAGACTTTCAGCATGCTTATAGAGAAGGACATTCAACAAGCACAGCACTTACACAAATGACTGATTGGCTGAGAGAAATTGATGACAAAAAGATTGGGGGGGCTGTTTTGTTAGACTTCAGTGCAGCTTTTGACATTATTGATCATAGTCTGCTGCTGGAAAAACGTATGTGTTATGGCATTACACCCCCTGCTATAATGTGGATAAAGAGTTACCTGTCTAACAGAACACAGAGGGTGTTCTTTAATGGAAGCCTCTCCAACATAATCCAGGTAGAATCAAGAATTCCCCAGGGAAGCTGTTTAGGCCCCGTACTTTTTTCAATCTTTATTACTTTTTTCAATCTTTACTAATGAATTGCCAGAGTTTCTATGTATGTGGATGACTCAACAATATACATGTCAGCTACTACAGCGACTGAAATGACTGCAACACTTAACAAAGAGATGCAGTTAGTTTCGGAGTGGGTGGCAAGGAATAAGTTAATTCTAAATATTTCTAAACTAAAAGCATTATATTTGGGACAAATCATTCACTAAACCCTAAACCGCAACTAAATCTTGTAATAAATCATGTAGAAATTGAGCAATTTGAGGTGACTAAACTGCTTTGAGTAACCCTGGATTGTAAACTGTCATGGTCAAAACATATTGATACAACAGTAGCTAAGATGGGGAGAGGTCTGTCCATAATAAAGCACTGCTCTGCCTTCTTAACAACACTATCAACAAGGCAGGTCCTACAGGCCCTAGTTTCTACCTTCTTAACAACACTATCAACAAGGCAGGTCCTACAGGCCCTAGTTTTGTCACACCTTGACTACTGTTCAGTCGTGTGGTCAGGTGCCACAAAAAAGGACTTAGTAACATTGCAATTGGCTCAGAACAGGGCAGCACGGCTGGCCCTTGGATGTACACAGAGAGCTAATATTAATAATATTTACATTTACATTTAAGTCATTTAGCAGACGCTCTTATCCAGAGCGACTTACAAATTGGTGCATTCACCTTAAGATATCCAGTGGAACAACCACTTTACAATAGTGCATCTAAATCTTTTGGGGGGGGGGGGGGGGTTAGAAGGATTACTTTATCCTATCCCAGGTATTCTTTAAAGAGGTGGGGTTTCAGGTGTCTCCGGAAGGTGGTGATTGACTCCGCTGTCCTGGCGTCGTGAGGGAGCTTGTTCCACCATTGGGGTGCCAGAGCAGCGAACAGTTTTGACTGGGCTGAGCGGGAACTGTGCTTCCTCAGAAGTAGGGAGGCGAGCAGGCCAGAGGTGGATGAACGCAGTGCCCTTGTTTGGGTGTAGGGCCTGATCAGAGCCTGAAGGTACGGAGGTGCCGTTCCCCTCACAGCTCCGTAGGCAAGCACCATGGACTTGTAGCGGATGCGAGCTTCAACTGGAAGCCAGTGGAGAGAGCGGAGGAGCGGGGTGACGTGAGAGAACTTGGGAAGGTTGAACACCAGACGGGCTGCGGCGTTCTGGATGAGTTGTAGGGGTTTAATGGCACAGGCAGGGAGCCCAGCCAACAGCGAGTTGCAGTAATCCAGACGGGAGATGACAAGTGCCTGGACTAGGACCTGCGCCGCTTCCTGTGTGAGGCAGGGTCGTACTCTGCGAATGTTGTAGAGCATGAACCTACAGGATCGGGTCACCGCCTTGATGTTAGTGGAGAACGACAGGGTGTTGTCCAGGGTCACGCCAAGGTTCTTAGCACTCTGGGAGGAGGACACAAGGGATATTCATGTCAATCTCTCCTGGCTGAATGTGGAGGAGAGATTGACTTCATCACTACTTGTATTTATGAGAGGTATTGACATGTTGAATGCACCGATCTGTCTGTCTAAACTACTGGCGCACAGCTCGGACACCCATCCATACCCCACAAGACATGCCACCAGAGGTCTGTTTAAACTACTGGCACACAGCTCGGACACCCATACATACCCCACAAGACATGCCACCAGAGGTCTGTTTAAACTACTGGCACACAGCTCGGACACCCACACATACCCCACAAGACATGCCACCAAAGGTCTCTTCACAGCCCCCAAGTCCAGAACAGACTATGGGAGGCACACAGTACTACATAGAGCCATGACTACATGGAACTCTATTCCACATCAGGTACCTGATGCAGCAGTAGAATCAGATTTAAAAACAGATAAAAAAAACATCTTATGGAACAGCGGGGACTGTGAAGCAACACAAACTTAGGCGCACAAACACACGCACTATACACACACGTACGCATGGATTTTGTACTGTATATATGTGGTAGTGGTGGAGTAGGGGCCTGAGGGTACACAGTCTGAATGTATTGTAATGTTTTTAAAATTGTATAAACTGCCTAATTTTGCTGGAATCCAGGAAGAGTAGCTGCATGAACTAATGGGGAACTGCCGAGCAGTTGCCATACCAGGCGGTGATGCAACCGGTCAGGTTGCTCTCGATGGTGCATCTGTAGAACCTTTTGAGGATTTGCGGACCCATGCCAAGTCTTTTCAGTCTCCTGAGGGGGAAAAGGTTTTGTCGTGCCCTCTTCATGACTGTCTTGGTGTGTTTGGACCTTGATAGTTTGTTGGTGATGTGGACACCAAGAAACTTGAAACTCTCAACCCGCTCCACTACAGCCCGTTGATGTTAATGCGGGCCTGTTCGGCCCGCCTTTTCCTGTAGTCCACGATCACCTCCTTTGTCTTGAGGGAGAGGTTGTTGTCCTGGCACCACACTGCCAGTTCTCTGACCTCCTCCCTATAGGCCATCTCATCGTTGTCGGTGATCAGGCCTACCACTGTCGTGTCATCAGCAAACTTAATGATGGTGTTGGAGTGGTGTTTGGCCACGCAGTCTTGGGTTAACAGGGAGTACAGGAGGGGACTAAGTAAACAACCCTGAGGGGCCCTCCATTTTGACATGTGTAACTTTTTAGCCTATATGGTTGTTAGAAATCCATCTAAAATACCTTAAAACAACATATCCACTAAATCAGGGGCATCATGCACCACACAAATCTGTAGGGGTGCAAAGTATGTGTAGTTCTGCGTTAACACAACCCCTAAGTTTAACTTGCTGCTTAGAAGGTGATGGGGCATCATATTGTGTTAGCTTTCTGCCGTGTTTGAGAAGTCAAAGCCCTTTGGATCAGTTATCTGTACAGCTGCCACTGCTATCTTGATTTCCTTGAATTTGTTCTCAGCCTTTCAGCTCCTCCCCCCTCTTCCTGCAGAGCAGGCAGGCCCGTTGCCCTAGCGACTCCACAAAGGTACTTGATGTGTGTAGACATGCTGCTGGAGAGGCAGTCAAACACAATGTCTCTCATTCACATGTTAGAACATTTCCAAATTCACCAAAAATAACATTACCTATGTATAACTTTATGAGCTGGATAGCCTGTCTTTGCAATTAGTTTATTTTCATTTGCGCTTATTAGCATATTTAGCTAGCAGCCTCCATGGAAATTCGTAATTACTTGTGCTTATTTTGTTAGCATTCCGGTAATAAACGCCCAAGTGGGCTTTTTTGGCGCAGCCTTGTGTACTAAGCCGGTAATATCAAAAATCCCGGGGTGAGAGAAGGCTGGTATGGTGATATGAACATTTGTATCCCGCCCAAACCTAGTGAACACTAGGTGTCTTACTTGAGGAGTTCGTAGTTCTTCTCGTTGAGGCGGACGGCATTCTCACGCCAGAACTTCTCTGACTTGTGGACCGGGCTCCACTCCAGGCGACCGGACTTCAGCTCCGAACTGTACTCATCAAACGAACTGAGAGGGAGAGAGAGACAGAGAGAGAGACAGGGAGAGAGACAGGGAGAGAGACAGGGAGAGAGACAGGGAGAGAGACAGAGGGAGGGAGACAGAGCCGGGGGAAATGGAGGGGAGAGAGAGAGAGACAGAAACAGACAGAGGGAGACAGACACAGACAGAGGGAGGGAGGGAGAGACACAGACATAGGGAGGGAGACAAAGAGAGAGACACAGAGAGAGAGACACAGAGGGAGAGACAGAGAAGGGGGCACACAGAGGGAGAGACAGAAGGGGGCACACAGAGGGAGAGGGAGAGACAGAGACAGACAGAGAGATAGAGAGAGAGAGAGGGGGAGACAGAGAGAGGGGGAGACAGAGAGAGAAGGAGACAGAGAGCGAAGGAGACAGAGAGGGGGGGAGACAGAGAGAGAAGGAGACAGAGAGAAGGAGACAGAGAGAAGGAGACAGAGAGAAGGAGACAGAGAGAGAGAGAAAGAGAGAGAGACAAGGAGACAGAGACAGAGAGAGAGAGAGAGAGGAGACAGAGAGAGAGAGGAGACAGAGAGAGAGAGAGAGAGGAGACAGAGAGAGAGAGAGAGAAGGAGACAGAGAGAGAGAGAGAGAGAAGGAGACAGAGAGAGAGAGAGAGAGAGAGAAGGAGAGAGAGAGAGAGAGAGAGAGAAGGAGAGAGAGAGAGAGAAGGAGACAGAGAGAGGAGAGAGAGAGAGAGAGAGAGAGAGAGAGAGAGAGAGAGAGAGAGAGAGAGAGAGAGAGAGAGAGAGAGAGAGAGAGAAGGAGACAGAGAGAGAAGGAGACAGAGAGAGACAGAGAGAGAGAGAGAGAGAGAAGGAGACAGAGAGAGAGAGACAGAGAGAGAGAGAGAGAGAAGGAGACAGAGAGAGAGAGACAAGGAGACAGAGAGAGAGAGAGAGAGAGAGAGAGAGACAGAGAGAGAGAGAAGGAGACAGAGAGAGAGAGAGAGAGAGAGAGAGAGAGAGAGAGAGAGAGAGAGAGAAGTCATGCAGAAGAACAGCTCCTGACTTGTTATAACTTTTTGGTTGTTAAGAGCGAGATTGACACGACTAAATTAGCAAAAAATGTATAGGTAATCTAATTGTACAACTGAAGATCAAAACAGGAGGAAAAGATTGACAGAGAGTGAGTAAAAAGACCAATCTTCATCGTGGTAGCTAGCCAAATTCAAATCTGTCAGCTAGCTCACCGTCTAGCTCTAACCGTTTACTGGTGGTAACCATAGCAACATGGCCACTGAGGCAGCGCTAGCATCGATAGTAACGGCAGAGACTGAGAGACTTTCTCCGTTGTTTTTTGAATACCCAGCAGAAATAAAATCAGAGAAGGGAAGAATCAACTTTAAACACCGAATTCTGAGGGAGAACCCAGAAACTTTGTTTGCCGACTGCTCACAAAACGGGACTGTTACAAACCTGCTACTTTTACACAGACCACACTACTGCCTGGCATACAGCTGTAACTAGCCATTTCAGCTACACCACGAAGAAAGGCATCTGCAAGGGAAGACAAATCCACATTTTTGAGGACAGCGATAAGGACCAGGAAAACAGGTTTCTGACGGTAAACATGTATCAGAACGGCACTATCATGGTCCAGGGCAGTGAGGCTGCACTCAGCTCTGTTGTGCAGGACTTCCCCACCCTAATGAAGATAGCAGAAAGTAAAAAAGACAAGGACAGCACCCCGACCTCTCCCCTCACCTCAGGCACCCCAACAGCAGGACTATCCTCCCCCCTGCCTGCCTACAACCACCAGAGCCAAGACCACACTACCATCAGCCTGTTGAGAGACAGGCTGGCTCTGTTAGAGGTATGGGTTACTGAGCTGAAGGAGCAGCCCCCCAGCTACACCACCCCCAGCCCAGACACAGAGCTTCTACAGGACCAGATCAACCAGTGCAGGACCCAGCTGAAGAACTCTGTCCAGGAGCTGAGAGAGAGCCTTACCACAGCGCTTGAGGAGGTAAAGGCCACCATGAGGAGAGAGCTAGTGCAGGTAAAGGAGGAGATGGCAAAGGAGTTGTCTGTCATCAAGAGGGTGCTACAGCAGAGAGAACAGACTGTAGAGACTCCCAGAGAGAAGCTGCAGCCCCTCACCACCCCTAACAACCCCACTGACCCACCTTTACCCACAATCCCCCCCCATACCGACAACACTTTACCCACACCCCCAGTCAACAAAGAGGCCCACATAGAGACAACTACTACAGAGAGAAGCTCTCTGGCCCCCCCTGACACACCCCCACACACCCCTCCATGTACACAGGCCCTGTCTACTCCAGCCCCAGACCGAAAACGCACCAATCTGGTAAAACCCACTGAGGTGGCCATCCTCATTGACTCAAATGGGAAATTCATTCAAGAAGATAAACTCTTCCCCCAACACAAGGTGCGCAAAATATGGTGCCCAAAAACACAAGATGCACTCCACATCCTGTCCCAGCCTGACTTTGGCACACCAGGCCACATTATTATTCACACCGGCACCAACAACCTGCGAGAGGAGCAGGAGAGAGTAGGCAGCCTGGTCAACAGAGTAGCAGAGAGGGCCTCTGAGTGGTTCCCCAACTCCCACATCACCATCTCCACTCTGCTGCCCCGCAAAGACTTTCATCCCCGTACCATCCAGAAAGCCAACGCTGACATCACCAGAGGGTGTGGCCTACTCCCGAACATACACATTGCTCACCACCCAACAATCACCCCAGAGCATCTACACGACCACTCCCACCTGAGGAAGCAGACAGTAGGGATGTTTGCCAAGTCCCTAAAGGACGTAGCACTTGGTAGACAAACACCCCATGCTGTACTGGACAGAGGAGCACCAGAGGACCCCTACCAGACCACTGCACCACCAAGGAGCCCCAGGCCCCTTCAACGCCACACCAGACCCAGTGCACCCCACAGGCCCCACCCACCCCCAGAGCATCACCACTTCCATCGGCTTAGCCAGACCAGACCGGGCCCAGCCTATTATCCCGCACCAGACCACCACCCCTACCAGACCAGAGAGGAAGTCCCACAGCCCAGACCTGGCCCCCCTCCACCTCACAGGGCCCAACAGCAGGACCAGCGCAGCTACGCGGAGGTCGTCAGAGGACAGGAGAACCCTGTAGGATTAAGTGAGATTAAACAGCTCCTCCAATACATCTGCACTAAACTGCACTAAACACACACGGACGCATACACACACACACCACACACACACACACACACACACCTATTGTACTAGAATTTACTTGTTCAATGAATAGGAATATTTAACAGAATAACAGAATAAATGTTAGCTGATATCCTGTTTATCTCGCTCTTAACAACTTATTAGTTATTAGTTAATCGTTACTGTATTTCTGACTGCTACTCTTTCTTTTTGCAACATGAAATCACTATCAGTTAGCATGTGGAACATTCAGGGTCTAAACTCATCAACCTTTGGTCTGAAGAGTTTAGCACTGGAGTTCAACAAAAATCTGAAAGATGTTGACGTCATCATTCTGCAGGAGACATGGTGTAAGGCTGACGTTGTCACTCACTGTCCCACAGGCTACAGAGAGGTCATTGTGCCATCACAGAAACACAGCTCTGTCAATAGAGGCAGAGACTCTGGAGGATTGATCATTTGGTACAAATCCGAACTACAAAATCTAATTGATCCCCTCAAAATTGGCAAATACCACATTTGGTTAAAACTAAAAAAAGAACTTGTACTGACAGGAAAAGATGTGTTCCTTTGCGCAATATATATCCCCCCCTCAGAATCCCCATATTACTCAGAGGAGATCTTCCCCACCCTCGAGGAAGAGACGTGCCATTTCCAGGCCCAGGGAAATGTGCTCATCTGTGGGGACACAAATGCGCGCACAGGAACACTACCTGATCTAACGAGCACACGAGGGGACAGCTTTATTACAGGCCATACTGTTTCTAACTATCTTAATCTCCCCCATAGAAACAACAGTGACAGCACCGTCAACAAAAACGGAAGGGATCTTTTGCAGCTCTGTAGAAGCCTGGGTCTGTACTTTGTCAATGGTAGGTTACGGGGGGACTCTTTGGGGAGATTCACCTACTGCTCACCTCTTGGCCACAGTACAGTAGACTATATGATCACAGACATGGACCCTTTCTCTCTCAGCTCATTCACTGTCAAGCCACTAACACCTCTGTCTGATCACAGCCAAATTACGTTGTTCCTCAAAAGAACAGACCTGGAAACAACCACACATTCACAGCCCAGTAAGCTGTACAACATCAGAAATTCATACAGATGGGCCCAAAACAGCACAGAAGAATACCAGAAAGCAACCTGGAACCAAAATATCCAAACACTCTTAGATAACTTTCTGGATACCACATTCACTCACAGTAAAGAAGGCATCAATCTAGCAGTACGAAACATCAACTATATATTCAGGCAAACGGCAAAAGAAGCACAATTGAAATTGATAAAAAACAAAACTAAAAAAATCACAGATGACAACTGGTTTGATGCAGATTGTAAAATTATAAGGAAAAAACTTAGAACACTATCCAACCAAAAGCACAGAGACCCAAATAATGGTGAATTACGCCTTCATTACTGTGAGACTTTAAAACTCTATAAACGTACACTCAGAACCAAAAAAGCACAGTACAACAGCAAGCAGCTGACACTAATTGAGGAGTCCATAAACACAAACAACTTTTGGCAAAATTGGAAAAAACTAAAAAAATCTAAACAAGAGGAATTAGCAATACAAAATGGTGACATATGGACAACCCATTTCAAAACACTCTACAACACCGTTCAAATTGACACAAACGCAGAACAACGCCAAATCCATGAGAAGTTGAATGGATTAGAAAAAGCTATAAAGGACAATCAAAACCCATTGGACTCCCCAATTACTGACCAGGAGCTCTATAAGAAACTTCAGGCTCTCAAATTTAAAAAAGCCTGCGGACCTGATGGCATCCTAAATGAAATGCTCAAACTCACTAGTGCAAAATTTCAATTGGCTATATTAAAATTGTTTAATTTGATCCTGAGTGTAGGTTATTTCCCTGACATCTGGAATCAAGGACTCATAACCCCAATCTTTAAGAATGGAGACAAATTTGACCCTAACAATTACAGAGGCATTTGTGTGAACAGTAACCTGGGGAAGGTTTTCTGTAGTATCATCAATGTAAGAGTTCTAAACTTCCTTAATAAGCACAATGTCTTGAGTAAAAGCCAAATTGGATTTATACCAAAACATCGCACAACTGATCATATTTACACCTTACACACCCTGATAGATAAACATGTCCACCAAAATAATACCAAAATATACACTTGCTTTATCGACTTCCAAAAAGCATTTGATTCTATTTGGCATACAGGACTGTTCTACAAAGTTATTGAAAGTGGTGTAGGGGGTAAAACATATGACATAATTAAATCAATGTATACTGGCAATACGTGCAGCATTAAAATTGGTAAGAAAAGGACAGAATTCTTTAACCAGGGGCGGGGCCTTCGTCAGGGTTGCAATCTGAGCCCTGCACTCTTCAATATTTACATTAACGAATTGGCCACTATTCTAGAAAAATCCTCAGCCCCTGGTGTTAGTCTCCACAATTCAGAAATTAAATGCCTACTCTTCGCAGATGACCTATGCCTGCTGTCACCCACAGCACCTGGCCTACAGCAGAGCCTGGACCTGCTAGAGCAGTACTGCCAGACCTGGGCCCTGGCAGTAAACCCCAAAAAGACTAAAATAATGATTTTCCAGAGAAGATCCAGATCTCAGGGAATTAGACCAAAGTTCTCAATTGGTACAAAATATATAGAGTACTGTACACACTACAATTACTTAGGTTTAAAAATAAGCTCAACTGGACACCTTAATGAGGCAGTGAATGAACTGAGAGAGAAAGCACGCAGGGCATTCTACGCCATTAAAAAGCAAATTCAAATTGAAATACCTATTAAAATTTGGCTAAAACTAATTGAATATGTCATTGAACCAATTGCACTTTATGGCAGCGAGGTGTGGGGTCCACTTGCAAAACAAGATTTCATCAAATGGGACAAACACCCCATTGAAACCCTACATGCAGAGTTCTGTAAGATTCTCCTACGTGTCCAGAGGAAAACTACAAACAATGCATGCAGGGCAGAATTAGGCCAATATCCACTAATAATAAAAACTCAAAAAAGAGCAATTAAGTTTTGGAAACATCTAAAATACAGTGACCCCCTCTCATATCATTACCAAGCCCTGCAATGCCAAGAGCTGAGCAAAGAAGAGAGTCCCCTCATCCAGCTGGTCCTGGGGCTGAGTTCACAAACCTGTTCTACTAACACACTGAAGCCTCAGGACCAGAACATCCAATCAATCAGAATAAACCAAATTACAACACAGTCAAAACAAAACTACATTGCTTATTGGGAAACACAAGCACAAACACAAAGCAAAATGCAGTGCTATCTGGCCCTAAATCGACAGTACACTATGGCAAAATATTTGACCATGGTTACTGATCAAAACCTTAGAAAAACCTTGACAAAGTACAGGCTCAGTGAGCACAGCCTTGCCATTGAGAAGGGTAGACACAGGAAAACCTGGCTCCCTGTAGAGGAAAGGCTGTGCAACCACTGCACAACAGCAGAACCTGAGACGGAGCTGCATTTCCTGACAAAATGTCAAAAATATAAAACAATTAGAGAGTGTCATTTCCCCAAATTTGAAATCCTTATTCAAGGTTTTAAAGACCTCTCTGATGAGGATAGGCTACCCATCCTGTTGGGGGAGGACGCAGAGAGCTGTGGGTTGGCAGCGCACTACATTGCTGCCTGCCATAAGTTGAGGGACAGTGTCTGACAGACCAATAAACCTGCACATGTCCTCAACTGTATGATTATTGTTATTGTTGAATGTATGGTTATATTGACCGTTGGTTATTGTTGTTACTGTTGTCCCGTTGACAATTTTTGATTCTCATTTTTATTTATTTTTTATATTGTAAATATCCAAAGTAAGCTTTGGCAATATGTACATTGTTACGTCATGCCAATAAAGCGAATTGAATTGAATTGAATTGAATTGAGAAGGAGACAGAGAGAGAGAGAGAGAGACAGAGAGAGAGAGAGAGACAGAGAGAGAGAGAGAGAAGGAGACAGAGAGAGAGAGAGAGAAGGAGACAGAGAGAGAGAGAGAGAAGGAGACAGAGAGAGAGAGAGAGAGAGAGAGAAGGAGACACAGAGAGAGAGAGAGAGAGAGAGAGAGAGAGAGAAGGAGACAGAGAGAGAGAGAGAGAGAGAGAGAGAGAGAGAGAGAAGGAGACAGAGAGAGAGAGAGAGAGAAGGAGACAGAGAGAGAGAGAGAAGGAGACACAGAGAGAGAGAGAGAGAGAGAGAGAGAGAGACAGAGAGAGAGAGAGAGAGAGAGAGAGAAGGAGACAGAGAGAGAGAGAGAGAGAAGGAGACAGAGAGAGAGAGAGAGAGAGAAGGAGACAGAGAGAGAGAGACAGAGAGAGAGGGGGAGACAGAGAGAGAGGGGGAGACAGAGAGAGGGGGAGACAGAGAGAGGGGGAGACAGAGAGAGGGGGAGACAGAGAGAGGGGGAGACAGAGAGAGGGGGAGACAGAGAGAGGGGGAGACAGAGAGAGGGGGAGACAGAGAGAGGGGGAGACAGAAAGAGGGGGAGACAGAAAGAGGGAGAGACAGAAAGAGGGAGAGACAGAGAGAGAGAGGGAGAGACAGAGAGAGAGAGACAGAGAGAGAGAGAGGGAGAGACAGAGAGAGAGAGAGGGAGAGACAGAGAGAAGAGGAGACAGAGAGAGAGAGAGAGGGAGAGACAGAGAGAAGAGGAGACAGAGAGAGGAGAACAAGCTTATAAAACAAGTGAAGTAAAGAAATTAGCAGCAGTACTTTGTTGAAGGACTGTCACAGTCTGAGAGTCTTAGTTCATAAATTTACTCTGGCTATCTACTCCGATTTCAGAGCACTCTCGTCTGAGTGTGCCAGAGCGCAGAATAACTGACGAATTTACGAACGTTCAGCACCTGTTGGTGTCAGTTAGCATTGGCAAAAAAGTGTAATTAAATTGTTGACAGCAGCACAGTTACAGTCACCAACGCTCTGGATAACCAGCTCAGCTGGGGCGAGTAAAATGATCACAGTGAGGTGTTCTCTCATTTGTGTCTGGAAGTAGCTAGCAAGCTAGCCAACGTTAGCCAGTTAGCTTGGGTGCTTGACTGCCGTTGTGAGGTCAGAACGCTCGAATCAACCCTATTTTACAAATTTACGAACGCCCAGAGCACTCCGGCACTCCAGATTGAATTTACGAACACACCCTTAATACAGAGCGATGTTGACCGTATCAGTCTGTCAGGATGTTAACTGGGTTAGAGGTCACAAACCTGAGGTCCTGAACGCTCTCCCCTAGACTCTCCAGCAGGAACTTCAGGTCTTCAGTAATGTCCTCGTCATCATACTTCTGCTGGTCCAGATTCTCCAGCTGCTTCAGAACCTTACACTGGATCATGGCCAGGGCATACTCCTGATGGGTCTCCCTCTCCACTGACTTCTCCAACAGATTCTATAATAATAATAATAATAACAATAATAAATATCATGGCCAGGGCATACTCCTGATGGGTCTCCCTCTCCACTGACTTCTCCAACAGGTTCTATAATAATAATAATAATAATAATAACAACAACAAAAATAAATATAATGGCCAGGGCATACTCCTGATGGGTCTCCCTCTCCACTGACTTCTCCAACAGGTTCTATAATAATAATAATAATAAATATCATGGCCAGGGCATACTCCTGATGGGTCTCCCTCTCCACTGACTTCTCCAACAGGGTGCTGGGGCCACCAACAGGGTGCTGGGGCCCCCAACAGGGTGCTGGGGCGCCCAACAGGGTGCTGATGCTGGGGCCCCCGACAGGGTGCTGACGCTGGGGCCCCCGACAGGGTGCTGACGCTGGGGCCACCGACAGGGTGCTGACGCTGGGGCCACCGACAGGGTGCTGACGCTGGGGCCACCGACAGGGTGCTGACGCTGGGGCCACCGACAGGGTGCTGACGCTGGGGCCACCGACAGGGTGCTGACGCTGGGGCCACCGACAGGGTGCTGACGCTGGGGCCACCGACAGGGTGCTGACGCTGGGGCCACCGACAGGGTGCTGACGCTGGGGCCACCGACAGGGTGCTGGGGCCACCGACAGGGTGCTGGGGCCACCGACAGGGTGCTGGGGCCACCGACAGGGTGCTGGGGCCACCGACAGGGTGCTGGGGCCACCGACAGGGTGCTGGGGCCACCGACATGGTGCTGCTACTGGTGCCACCGACATGGTGCTGCTACTGGTGCCACCGACAGGGTGCTGCTACTGGTGCCACCGACAGGGTGCTGATACTGGGGCCACCGACAGGGTGCTGGAGCCACCAACAAGGTGCTGATACAGGAGCCACCAACAGGGTGCTGATACTGGGGCCACCAACAGGGTGCTGATACTGGGGCCACCAACAGGGTGCTGATACTGGGGCCACCAACAGGGTGCTGATACTGGGGCCACCAACAGGGTGCTGATACTGGGGCCACCAACAGGGTGCTGATACTGGGGCCACCAACAGGGTGCTGATACTGGAGCCACCAACAGGGTGCTGGTGCCACCAACAGGGTGCTGGTGCCACCAACAGGGTGCTGGGGACACCAACAGGGTGCTGGGGACACCAACAGGGTGCTGATACTGGAGCCACCAACAGGGTGCTGATACTGGAGCCACCAACAGGGTGCTGATATTGGAGCCACCGACAGGGAGCTGATACTGGGGCCACCGACAGGGTGCTGACGCTGGGGCCACCGACAGGGTGCTGGGGCCACCGACAGGGTGCTGGGGCCACCGACAGGGTGCTGGGGCCACCGACAGGGTGCTGGGGCCACCGACATGGTGCTGCTACTGGTGCCACCGACATGGTGCTGCTACTGGTGCCACCGACAGGGTGCTGCTACTGGTGCCACCGACAGGGTGCTGCTACTGGTGCCACCGACAGGGTGCTGCTACTGGTGCCACCGACAGGGTGCTGATACTGGGGCCACCGACAGGGTGCTGATACTGGGGCCACCGACAGGGTGCTGATACTGGGGCCACCGACAGGGTGCTGATACTGGGGCCACCGACAGGGTGCTGATACTGGGGCCACCGACAGGGTGCTGATACTGGGGCCACCGACAGGGTGCTGATACTGGGGCCACCGACAGGGTGCTGATACTGGGGCCACCGACAGGGTGCTGATACTGGGGCCACCGACAGGGTGCTGGAGCCACCAACAGGGTGCTGATACAGGAGCCACCAACAGGGTGCTGATACTGGGGCCACCAACAGGGTGCTGATACTGGGGCCACCAACAGGGTGCTGATACTGGGGCCACCAACAGGGTGCTGATACTGGGGCCACCAACAGGGCGCTGATACTGGGGCCACCAACAGGGTGCTGATACTGGGGCCACCAACAGGGTGCTGATACTGGGGCCACCAACAGGGTGCTGATACTGGAGCCACCAACAGGGTGCTGGTGCCACCAACAGGGTGCTGGTGCTGGGGCCACCAACAGGGTGCTGGGGACACCAACAGGGTGCTGATACTGGAGCCACCAACAGGGTGCTGATATTGGAGCCACCAACAGGGTGCTGATATTGGAGCCACCAACAGGGAGCTGATACTGGGGCCCCCAACAGGGTGCTGATACTGGGGCCACCAACAGGGTGCTGATACTGGGGCCACCAACAGGGTGCTGATACTGGGGCCACCAACAGGGTGCTGATACTGGGGCCACCAACAGGGTGCTGATACTGGGGCCACCAACAGGGAGCTGATACTGGGGCCACCAACAGGGAGCTGATACTGGAGCCACCAACAGGGAGCTGATACTGGAGCCACCAACAGGGAGCTGATACTGGAGCCACCAACAGGGAGCTGATACTGGAGCCACCAACAGGGAGCTGATACTGGAGCCACCAACAGGGAGCTGATACTGGAGCCACCAACAGGGAGCTGATACTGGAGCCACCAACAGGGAGCTGATACTGGGGCCACCAACAGGGAGCTGATACTGGGGCCACCAACAGGGAGCTGATACTGGGGCCACCAACAGGGTGCTGATACTGGGGCCCCCAACAGGGTGCTGATACTGGGGCCCCCAACAGGGTGCTGATACTGGGGCCCCCAACAGGGTGCTGATACTGGGGCCCCCAACAGGGTGCTGATACTGGGGCCACCAACAGGGTGCTGACCCTGGGGCCACCAACAGGGTGCTGATACCGGGGCCACCAACAGGGTGCTGATACCGGAGCCACCAACAGGGTGCTGATACTGGAGCCACCAACAGGGTGCTGATACTGGGGCCACCAACAGGGTGCTGATACTGGGGCCACCAACAGGGTGCTGGGGCCACCAACAGGGAGCTGGGGCCACCAACAGGGAGCTGGGGCCACCAACAGGGAGCTGATACTGGGGCCACCAACAGGGAGCTGATACTGGGGCCACCAACAGGGTGCTGATACTGGGGCCCCCAACAGGGTGCTGATACTGGGGCCACCAACAGGGTGCTGGGGCCACCAACAGGGAGCTGATACTGGGGCCACCAACAGGGTGCTGATACTGGGGCCACCAACAGGGAGCTGATACTGGAGCCACCAACAGGGTGCTGATACTGGGGCCCCCAACAGGGTGCTGATACTGGGGCCCCCAACAGGGTGCTGATACTGGGGCCCCCAACAGGGTGCTGATACTGGGGCCCCCAACAGGGTGCTGATACTGGGGCCCCCAACAGGGTGCTGATACTGGAGCCACCAACAGGGTGCTGATACTGGGGCCCCCAACAGGGTGCTGATCCTGGGGCCACCAACAGGGTGCTGCTACTGGGGCCACCAACAGGGTGCTGATAATGGGGCCCCCAACAGGGTGCTGGAGCCACCAACAGGGTGCTGATACTGGAGCCACCAACAGGGTGCTGGGGCCACCAACAGGGTGCTGATACTGGAGCCACCAACAGGGTAGTGATACTGGGGCCCCCAACAGGGTGCTGATGCTGGGGCCACCAACAGGGTGCTGGGGCCATCAACAGGGAGCTGATACTGGGGCCATCAACAGGGAGCTGATACTGGGGCCACCAACAGGGTGCTGATACTGGGGCCACCAACAGGGTGCTGGGGCCACCAACAGGGAGCTGATACTGGGGCCACCAACAGGGAGCTGATACTGGGGCCACCAACAGGGTGCTGATACTGGGGCCCCCAACAGGGTGCTGATACTGTGGCCCCCAACAGGGTGCTGATACTGGAGCCACCAACAGGGTGCTGATACTGGAGCCACCAACAGGGTGCTGATACTGGGGCCCCCAACAGGGTGCTGCTACTGGGGCCCCCAACAGGGTGCTGATAATGGGGCCCCCAACAGGGTGCTGATAATGGGGCCCCCAACAGGGTGCTGGAGCCACCAACAGGGTGCTGATACTGGAGCCACCAACAGGGTGCTGGGGCCACCAACAGGGTGCTGATACTGGAGCCACCAACAGGGTGCTGGGGCCACCAACAGGGTGCTGATACTGGAGCCACCAACAGGGTGCTGATACTGGAGCCACCAACAGGGTGCTGGGGCCACCAACAGGGTGCTGGGGCCACCAACAGGGTGCTGATACTGGGGCCGCCAACAGGGTGCTGATACTGGAGCCCCCAACAGGGTGCTGATACTGGAGCCACCAACAGGGTGCTGATACTGGAGCCACCAACAGGGTGCTGATACTGGAGCCACCAACAGGGTGCTGATACTGGAGCCACCAACAGGGTGCTGATACTGGAGCCACCAACAGGGTGCTGGGGCCACCAACAGGGTGCTGGGGCCACCAACAGGGTGCTGATACTATTTTTAGGGAAAATATGATTTTGAATGGGACTAAATTGTGTGGTTAACTGTACAAGACTGTGTGTGTTGGGGCCATGGACAGTGGATGATGAATTCATCCTGCAGGATGTCAGACAGGGATAACTACACAACTAGCTAGTGTAACCAACTACCTACCTGCCTGCCTGCCTGCCTGCCTGCCTGCCTGCCTGCCTGCCTGCCTACCTGCCAGTACGTACCCTGAAGGCAGCCAGTATGATGCGCGTGACCTTCTCCTTGACAGACTCCTGCAGGATATCAGACAGGGCCGGCACCACGTTGTAACGACGTAGCTGCTCACAGAGCTGAGAGCTGAAGGCCAGCAGCCACATACAGAACACCATCTGGTACTGCAGCTGGAAACCACACTTGTTACTGAGCACAGCCGTGATGCTAGAGGGAGGAGAGAGAACAGGGTCAGGGGTTAGAAACACACAGAACACCATCTGGTACAGGAAACCACACTTGTCGATCACTGTATTTTTTTGGTGCATCATGGTTTTATTGCATGGTTTTGGTTATGGAGTTTATAGCTTGAGTTACAGATAACAGCAGTGGTTTGGCTAACTTCATCTTGTAGTGTAGTCAAGCAGGTTAAAGCACTGGACCACTCCAACCACACTAATGATAAAAGGATAACAGATAGAAGGTAGTGGTAATAGCAGTATGCAGTGATTGTAACAATGCTAACAGATACATACATTCTTTAGTATTCAGACACTAGTTGTAATGATATTAGATGTAGTAATAGTATCCAGAGACAAGTAGTAATGGTATTAGATGTAGTAATAGTACCCAGAGACTAGTAGTAATAGTATTAGATGTAGTAATAGTATCCAGAGACTAGTAGTAATAGTATTAGATGTAGTAATAGTACCCAGAGACTAGTAGTAATAGTATTAGATGTAGTAATAGTACCCAGAGACGAGTAGTAATAGTATTAGATGTAGTAATAGTACCCAGAGGCTAGTAGTATTAGATGTAGTAATAGTACCCAGAGAATAGTAGTAATGATATTAGATGTAGTAATAGTATCCAGAGACTAGTAGTAATAGTATTAGATGTAGTAATAGTATCCAGAGACTAGTAGTAATAGTATTAGATGTAGTAATAGTATCCAGACACTAGTAGTAATAGTATTAGATGTAGTAATAGTACCCAGAGACTAGTAGTAATAGTATTAGATGTAGTAATAGTACCCAGACACTACTAGTAATGATATTATATGTAGTAATAGTATCCAGAGACTAGTAGTAATAATATTAGATGTAGTAATAGTATTAGATGTAGTAATAGTACCCAGAGACTAGTAGTAATAGTATTAGATGTAGTAATAGCACCTAGAGGCTAGTAGTAATAGTATTAGATGTAGTAATAGTACCCAGAGGCTAGTAGTATTAGATGTAGTAATAGTACCCAGAGAATAGTAGTAATGATATTAGATGTAGTAATAGTATCCAGAGACTAGTAGTAATAGTATTAGATGTAGTAATAGTATCCAGAGACTAGTAGTAATAGTATTAGATGTAGTAATAGTATCCAGACACTAGTAGTAATAGTATTAGATGTAGTAATAGTACCCAGAGACTAGTAGTAATAGTATTAGATGTAGTAATAGTACCCAGACACTACTAGTAATGATATTATATGTAGTAATAGTATCCAGAGACTAGTAGTAATAATATTAGATGTAGTAATAGTATTAGATGTAGTAATAGTACCCAGAGACTAGTAGTAATAGTATTAGATGTAGTAATAGCACCTAGAGGCTAGTAGTAATAGTATTAGATGTAGTAATAGTATCTAGACACTAGTAGTAATAGTATTAGATGTAGTAATAGTACCCAGAGACTAGTAGTAATAGTATTAGATGTAGTAATAGTACCCAGAGACTAGTAGTAATAGTATTAGATGTAGTAATAGTACCCAGAGACTAGTAGTAATAGTATTAGATGTAGTAATAGTACCCAGAGACTAGCAGTAATAGTATTAGATGTAGTAATAGTACCCAGAGGCTAGCAGTAATAGTATTAGATGTAGTAATAGTACCCAGAGGCTAGTAGTATTAGATGTAGTAATAGTACCCAGAGGCCAGTAGTATTAGATGTAGTAATAGTACCCAGAGGCTAGTAGTAATAGTATTAGATGTAGTAATAGTATCCAGAGACTAGTAGTAATAGTATTAGATGTAGTAATAGTATCCAGAGACTAGTAGTAATAATATTAGATGTAGTAATAGTATTAGATGTAGTAATAGTACCCAGAGACTAGTAGTAATAGTATTAGATGTAGTAATAGTATCTAGACACTAGTAGTAATAGTATTAGATGTAGTAATAGTATCCAGAGGCTAGTAGTAATAGTATTAGATGTAGTAATAGTACCCAGAGACTAGTAGTAATAGTATTAGATGTAGTAATAGTATCTAGACACTAGTAGTAATAGTATTAGATGTAGTAATAGTACCCAGAGACTAGTAGTAATAGTATTAGATGTAGTAATAGTACCCAGAGACTAGTAGTAATAGTATTAGATGTAGTAATAGTACCCAGAGACTATTAGTAATAGTATTAGATGTAGTAATAGTACCCAGAGACTAGTAGTAATAGTATTAGATGTAGTAATAGTATCCAGAGACTAGTAGTAATAGTATTAGATGTAGTAATAGTATCCAGAGACTAGTAGTAATGATATTAGATGTAGTAATAGTATCCAGAGACTAGTAGTAATAGTATTAGATGTAGTAATAGTATCCAGAGACTAGTAGTAATATTATTAGATGTAGTAATAGTATCCAGACACTAGCAGTAATAGTATTAGATGTAGTAATAGTACCCAGAGGCTAGTAGTATTAGATGTAGTAATAGTACCCAGAGGCCAGTAGTATTAGATGTACTAATAGTACCCAGAGGCTAGTAGTAATAGTATTAGATGTAGTAATAGTATCCAGAGGCTAGTAGTAACAGTATTAGATGTAGTAATAGTATCCAGAGACTAGTAGTAATAGTATTAGATGTAGTAATAGTACCCAGAGACTAGTAGTAATAGTATTAGATGTAGTAATAGTACCCAGAGACTAGTAGTAATAGTATTAGATGTAGTAATAGTATCCAGAGACTAGTAGTAATAGTATTAGATGTAGTAATAGTATCCAGAGACTAGTAGTAATAGTATTAGATGTAGTAATAGTATTAGATGTAGTAATAGTATCCAGAGACTAGTAGTAATAGTATTAGATGTAGTAATAGTATCCAGAGACTAGTAGTAATAGTATTAGATGTAGTAATAGTATCCAGAGACTAGTAGTAATAGTATTAGATGTAGTAATAGTATCCAGAGACTAGTAGTAATAGTATTAAATGTAGTAATAGTATTAGAAGTAGTAATAGTAATAGATGTAGTAATAGTATCCAGTAACTCACCATTTGTTAATAATACTATAAAAGATATAAGGTAATAGTAGGTAGTAGCAGTATCCAGAGACTCACCAGTTGACCCCATCAGCCTCCACCCAGGCAAATCTGTACTCATTGACCCTCAGCATCAGCTGGAGGCAGCCAGCCACACACTGCACATACTGGGAGCTCTGGAGGGGGGAAGAAAGCGTGCACACACACAAAGTCTGGTCAGGGAAATGGGAAGGGATTCGGAATGACCTGGACATCCATTCTGAAACAGTTGTCAACAACACCATCCTCAATCAATCATTACCTATATAGGCCTTTTAACAAAAACATTAGCCACAGTAAGTGCTCAACAGTAACTGGGAAGAGCGAGCAAAGAGCAAGGGAACATAGTGGGAAAAGGCAGCAGCAGCAGTAGTAGTAGCAGTAGCAGCAGTAGTACCAGTAATAGTAGCAGGAGGAGCAGTAGTAGTAGTAGTAGCACTAGCAGTAGTAGCACTAGCAGTAGTAGCAGCACTAGTAGTAGTAGCAGCAGTAGTACCAGTAATAGTAGTACCAGTAATAGTAGCAGCAGTAGCAGTAGTAGTAGTAGCACTACCAGTAGTACCAGTAATAGCAGTAGTACCAGTAATAGCAGTAGTACCAGTAGCAGCAGCAGTAGTAGTACCAGTAGTAGCAGCAGTAGTACCAGTAGTAGTAGTAGTAGTAGTAGTAGTAGTAGTACCAGTAATAGTAGCAGCAGTAGTAATAGTAGCAGTAGTACCAGTAATAGTAGCAGCAGTAGCACTAGCAGCAGTACCAGTAATAGTAGTAGTAATAGTAGTAGTAATAGTAGCAGTAGTAGTAGTAGCAGCAGTAGTACCAGTAATAGTAGCAGCAGTAGCACTAACAGCAGTAGTAGCAGCAGTAGCACTAGCAGCAGTAGTAGCAGCAGCAGTACCAGTAATAGTAATAGTAATAGTAGCAGTAGTAACAGTAATAGTAGCAGCAGTAGTAGCAGCAGTACCAGTAATAGTAGTAGTAGCAGTAGTAGTAGTAGCACTAGCAGTAGTAGTAATAGTAGCAGCAGTACCAGTAATTGTAGTAGTAGCACTAGCAGCAGTAGTAGCAGCAGTACCAGTAATTGTAGTAGTATTAGTAGTAGCAGCAGTACCAGTAATAGTAGTAATAGTAGTAGCAGTAGTAGTAGTAGTAGTAGTAGCATGTTACGGATACAGGTATCCTGAGTGTGTATTTCTTTTCTCTCCTTCTCCCCTCACAGGTGACAATCATCATTCCCCAATCAGTCACCAATCAGTCGCTAATCAGAAGACACCTGCTCCTTTTCCATCACCCAATCACATCCCCTTTCTCTTGGTTTAAAAACCCAGTCAGTTGTTTTCTCTGGAGGTCTCTCTCTCTGTGGCTCATTCGCTATCATTCATTCTCTCTTTGTAAGTTCGATCTCTCTTTTGTTTTTGCACCTACATGTCACTTTGTCCGGTATCCTGTGAGTATTGTTGTGGTGCATGTTTGATGGTGGGAAAAGGGGTGTACCAAGACAAGTCGCCCATGGGCATACATTACCCGTAGGAATACTTTGTCTAAGTACCCTTGTTAGAACTGTGTGGACCACCCACTGTATTTTTGGTTAGTTAGTTTGCTGTATTGAAGTAGGCTAGTTTAGGGGTGTTTTTGGATTGTTTCTTTCCTTGGGTCCAGCTCAGCCCCTCTTCCCACACCCCTTTACCATGTGTTTTAAAATAAACCATTAGTGTTTGATGGTAGATTTAAGTTGTCTGTGGTTTTTGTTCTCACTGTTCCTTTTAACTCATACAAATTATAGTAGTGATGTTACGGGTCTCGTTTCCATCCCCGTAGACTGCAGGGCCAAAGAGATGTGTAACGTAGTACTAGTAATAGTAATAGCATCAGTAGTAGTAGCATCAAAATAAGTAGTTGTAGCAGCAGATGTAGTACCAGCAACAATAGTAGATGTAGCAGTGTTAGTAGCAAAGTAGCAGTAAGAGCAGCATCAGCAGTAAAGTAGTAGCAGCACTAGGACAGTGATTGGTTATGTTATTAAACTGATCTCTGAGGGTTTCAGAGAATAGATCACCTGGGTAGAATTTCAAATGCATTAAAGACACACCCTCTTCCCCTCGCCTTATGACCTTAAGGAATCCCCGCGGCCATCTTTGCCATCGGTCCAAACGATTAGCCAGTTAAGGGAAGTTGGCAACGTAAGCCACTCAGCACTCATTTGCGAGTGTACAATTCTGTTCACGTCGGGGCCTGAAACGCGCCATAATTCAATTAACGATGATTGTAAATCCGCTAAGAAAAGTCATCCAAAAGATAAAACCAACATTAATACGGAGAAGTCAACATACAAGTGGAAGTAAACTAGTGTAAATAACTTTGAAATTGTGCTACTAATGCACATGACGGCACAAACACATATCGTAATTGTTTTTGTTTGGTTAGCTTTTGGAAACAACTAGCGCATACAACTTTTACTGACATCACACATACATTATTTTCAATTTACCTGATATCATCTGATGGCTAGCATTCGGCGGCTGCGTTGTCTTCTAGCCAAGACATGAAATGCATCATTGTTGACAGAGCTTAAAACACACAACAGCTACAGATGATTCCATGACGACTGAAAACAGGACTGTGGGACGAACGAGAGAAATTTCCAGGCATGGGCGGTCCATTTTAAAAGTAATTCATTCTTCCCTTGCCCTGCAAATGTCAATTCATCATACGTCTTCCGTGTTAATTTGAGGGGAGAGGGAGTCTTTTACATGTTTGGAACGCAGCCCAGATGTGTAAAAGCCCCTAGAACAAGATGGCTGCCTGGTCAATAGGGTAGGGAACATGGTGGTCTGGGTAACAAATAAACCTTAATTTCCTCTCTCTTCACTTAGAGAGAAGTGCTTCTGTTCAAGCTATAGAAGGGCTGTGCCGGACATGGTATTTTGGACACGCATTTTGTCCTTTCCGCTCCTGACTGCATGTGATGAAATAGAATGGCAGCACATGCACAGAACAAGCTGTTGCGCAGCAACTCCATGTCTTCCTGAAGTTAAATAATGAATATAAAACACTTCAGTCTAGTTTTAGACCCCATCATAGCATGGAGACTGCACTTGTGAAGGTGGTAAATTACCTTTTAATGACGTCAGACCGAGCCTCGTACTCCTAGACCTTAGTGCTGCTTTTGGATAATGGCGCCGGAGGGGATGGCTTCCGTTTTACGAGCTCCTAGCCAACTGCTATTTTTGTTTTTTTCCCGCATTAATTGTAACTTATTTTGCTGCTACAGTCTCTTATGACCAAAAAGGGCTTCTGTATATCAGAACAGCGATTACTCACCTCGAACTGGATGAAGGATATACTACTGCTCAGAGACCAGGCCCAAATCCCTGTCAATCGTGTGAAAATACGTACATACAGAGGGCGGAGATCGGGGTGCGTTGTGAGAATTTGTTGGCGAGTGGGTAACCCGCCTCTACCACCCCTTCTATTGGCCAATGTGCAATCACTGGAGAGTAAACTGGATGACCGCCGTTCGAGACTATCCTACCAACGAGACATTGAAAACGTATGTTTTACAGAATCATGGCTGAACAACGACACGGATCATATACAGTTGGCTGGGTTTTCTGTGCATCGACAGAACAGCTACAACTGGTAAGACAACGGGTGGGGGTGTGTCTATTTGTCAATAAAAGCTGGTGCACAATATATCAAGGAAGTCTCAAAGTATTGCTCGCCTGAGGTAGAGTACCTCATAAGCTGTTGACCACACTATCTACCAAGAGTTTCTATATTTTTCATTGCCGCTTATTTACCACCACAAACCGATGCTGGCACTAAGACCGCACTCAACGAGCTGTATAAAGCCATAAGCAAACAAGAAAATGTTCATCCAGAAGTGGCGCTCCTAGAGGCCGGGGACTTAAATGCAGGCAAACTTAAATCCGTTTTACCTCATTTCTACCAGCATGTCACGTGTAATAGCAAACAGTGGTATACAAAGTTCTCCCTCGCCTTCCATTTGGCAAATCTGACAATTCTATCCTCCTGATTCCTGCTTACAAGCAAAAACTAAAGCAGGAATGACCTGTGGCACTCAATACAGAAGTGGTCAGATGAAGCAGATGCTAAGCAACAGGACCATTTTTTTTTGCTAGCACAGGCTGGAACATGTTCCAGGATTCATCCAATGGCATTGAGTATACCACCTCAGTCACCGGCTTCATCAATAAGTACATTGACGACGTTGTCCCCACAGTGACCGGGTGTACATATCCCAACCAGAAGCCATGGATTACAGGCAACATCCGCACTGAGCTAAAGGTTAGAGCTGACACTTTCAAGAAGTGGGACACTAATCCGGACGCTTAGAAGAAATCTCACTATGCCCTCAGACGAACCACCAAACAGGCAAAGCGTAAATACAGGACTAAGATTGAATCCTACTACACCACCTCTGACACTCGTCGGATGTGGTAGGGCTTGCAAACTATTATGGACTACAAAGGGAAACCCAGCCACGAGCTGGCCAGTGACACGAGCCTAACAGACTAGCTTAATGCCACATATGCTCGCTTCAAGGAAAGCAACACTGAAGCATGCATGAGCACCAGCTGTTCCGGATGACTGTGATCACGCTCTCCGTAGCCAATGTGAGCGAGACCTTTAAACAGATCAAAATTCACAAGGTCGTTGGGCCAGACGGATTACCAGGACGTGTACTCAGAGCATGCGTGGACCAACTGGCAAGTGTCTTGACTGACATTTTCAACCTCTTCCTGACCGAGTCTGTAATACCTACATGTTTCAAGCAGACCACCATAGTACCTGTGCCCAAGAAAGCAAAGGTAACCTGCCTAAAATGACTACCGCCTCGTAGCACTCACGTCGGTAGCCATGAAGTGATTTGAAAGGCTGGTCATGGCTCACAACACCATCATCCCGGAAACCCTAGACCCACTCCAATTCGCATACCGCCCCAACAGATCCACAGATGACGCAATCTTAATCGCACCACATGGACAAAAGGAACACCTATGTGAGAATGCTGTTCATTGACTACAGCTCAGCGTTCAACACCATAGTGCCCACAAAGCTCATCACTAAGCTAAAGACCCTGGGACTAAACACTTCCCTCTGCAACTGGATCCCGGACTTCCTGACGGGCCGACCCCAGGTGGTAAGGGTAGGCAACAACATGTCTGCCATGCTGATCCTCAACAGTGGGGCCCTTCAAGGGTGTGTACTTAGGCCCCTCCTGTACTCCCTGTTCACTCATGACTGCATGCTCGACTCCAACACCATCATTAAGTTTGCCGACGACAACAGCGGTAGGCCTGAACACCGACAACGATGAGACAGCCTATAGGGAGGAGGTCAGAGACCTGGCAGTGTGGTCCAGTACATCACTGGGGCCAAGCTTCCTGCCATCCAGGACCTATATAATAGGCAGTGTCAGAGGAAGGCCCTAAAAAATTATTTACATTGACACCCCCCACCACCCTTTGTTTTTAAACTGCTGCTACTCATTGTTTTATCTATGCATAGTCACTTCACCCCTACCTACATGTACAAATTACCTCAACCTGTACCCCAGCACATTGACTCTGTCGGTACACCCAGTATATACCCTCGTGATTGTTATTTTATTGTGTTGCTTTTATTACATTTTTTGCTTTAGTTTATTTAGTAAATATTAACTCTTTCTTGAACTGCATTGTTGGTTAAGGGCTTGCAAGTAAGCATTTCACAGTAAAGTCTACACCTGTTGTATTCGGCACGTGACAATTAGATTTGATTTTGACAGCATCGATCGCCACATTCTTTAGGATATTGGAAGCCCTAATTGGTCTGTCGGAAAGATATCAGTTAAGTCTCTGTGGATGGTTCGTCCTCTGACAAATCAATTGTAAGTTTCAGCATTCCTCAAGGTTCACAATATATTCGACCAATTGGTGATGTCAATCAGAAACACAATGTCAACTTTCACTGCTATGCGGACGACACACAGCTGTGCATTTTGATGAAACATGGTGAAACCCCACATTTGCCTAACCTGGAAAATGCTAGTTCTAGGTCCAAAGAAACAAAGATCTGCTGTAGGATCTGACAATTAATCTTCATGGTTGTACAGTTGTTTCAAATAAACTGTGGACCTCTCTCTTTTGACGAACATAACAAGAATATTTAAAGGAAAGCTTTTTTTCTAACATTGTAAAACTAAGATACTTTTTGTCCAAAAACTATGCAGAAAAGCTAATCCATGCTTTTGTCACTTCTAGATTAAACTACAGCAATGCTCTACTTTCCGGCGACCCGGATAAAGCACTAAACATCAATTAGTGCTGAACACGGCTGCTAGAATTTTGACTAGAACCCCAAAATTTGATCATATTACTCCAGTGCTAGCCTCTCTACACCGGCTTCCTGTTAGGGCTGATTTCAAGGTTTTACTGCTAACCTACAAAGCATTACATGGGCTTGCTCCTACCCATCTTTCCGATTTGGTCCTGCCGTAAATACCTACACGTACGCTATGGTCACAAGACGCAGGCCTCTTAATGTCCCTAGAATTTCTAAGTAAACAGCTGGAGGCATGCCTTTCTTCTACAGAGCCACAATTTTATGGAATGGTCTGCCTATCCATTTGAGAGACTAGGTCTCGACCTTTAAGTCTTTACTTAACCTCTCTAGGGTAGGGGGCAGTATTTGCACGGCCGGATAAAAAACGTACCCGATTTAATCTGGTTATTACTACTGCCCAGGCACTAGAATATGCATATAATTGTTTGATTTGGATAGAAAACACCCTAAAGTTTTTAAAACTGTTTGAATGGTGTCTGTGTATAACAAACTCATATGGCAGGCAAAATCCTGAGAAGATTCTGTACAGGAAGTGCCCTCTGACCATTTCTTGGCCTTCTACACTCTTTATTGAAAACGGAGGATCTCTGCTGTAAAGTGACACTTCCTACGGCTCCCATAGGCTCTCAGAAGGCGGCAGAACGTTGAATGATGACTTTGCAGCCCATGGCTGAAAAACAGTAGCGCATTTGGTAAGTGGTCGATCTGAGAACAATGAGACGGGGGCGCGCGTGGACGTGAAGAGTCCATTTTAGATTTTGAGTCTTTGAACGAAAACAGGGTTTCCCGGTCGGAATATTATCGCTTTTTTATTTCGTCCCACATACCCTAGAGAGGTTAAGACTCATCTTCTTCCTGCTTATGCCGTTCGGCCATCGCTCATCAATATATTTGTGTGTACATATTCTTATTCATTCCTTTACACTTGTGTATAAGGTAGTTGTTGTGAATTTGTTAGATTACTTGTTGGATATTACTGCATGGTCAGAACTAGAAGCACAAGCATTTCGCTACACTCGCATTAACATCTCCTAACCATGTGTCTGCTAACCATGTGACCAATAAAATTTGATTTGGTTAACACATTTAAATGTTTTACTCACGTTGGCTGCGGTGAAGGAGAGTCTGCAGGTTTTGGTAGCGGGCTGTGTCGGTTGCACTGTATTGTCCTCAAAGCAAGCGAAGAAGTTGCTTAATTTGTCTGGGAGCAAGACATCGGGATCCGACAACTTTCTCATAGCTTCTGGAGGGAAACGCTGTAGGAATGCTCAACCGGTGTCGCTTATTCAGCCGACAGAAACTTTCAACCGGTTCTCCCCATTAAGCGAGTCGGCGTCAGAGGCCGAGACTTCTCTGGTCTCTACTCCTCCCGCTGTGGGGTCTGAGACGCCGACGGCTCCCACCATTAGCTCTGACAAATTGAAAACCCTAGTCATTGACGACTCCATTACCCGCAGTATTAGACTTAAAACGAATCATCCAGCGATCATACACTGTTTACCAGGGGGCAGGGCTACCGACGTTAAGGCTAATCTAAAGACGGTGCTGGCTAAAGCTAAAACTGGCGAGTGTAGAGAGTATAGAGATATTGTTATCCACGTCGGCACCAACGATGTTAGGATGAAACAGTCAGAGGTCACCAAGCGCAACATAGCTTCAGCATGTAAATCAGCTAGAAAGATGTGTCGGCATCGATTAATTGTCTCTGGCCCCCTCCCAGTTAGGGGGAGTGATGAGCTCTACAGCAGTGTCTCACAACTCAATCGCTGGTTGAAAACTGTGTTCTGCCCCTCCCAAAAGATAGAATTTGTAGATAACTGGGACTCACCCACAAACAGGACCAAGCCTGGCCTGTTGAGGAGTGACGGACTCCATCCTAGCTGGAGGGGTGCTCTCATCTTATCTACGAACATAGACAGGGCTCTAACTCCTCTAGCTCCACAATGAAATAGGGTGCAGGCCAGGCAGCAGGCTGTTAGGCAGCCTGCCAGCTTAGTGGAGTCTGCCACTAGCACAGTCAGCGTAGTCAGCTCAGCTTTCCCCATTGAGACCGTGTCTGTGCCTGGATCTAGGTTGGGCAAAATTAAAAATGGCGGTGTTCGCTTTAGTAATCTCACTAGTATAAAGACCTCCTCCATTCCTGACATTATTGAAAGAGATTGTGATACTTCACATCTCAAAATTGGGTTACTTAATGTTAGATCCCTCACTTCCAAGGCAGTTATAGTCAATGAACTAATCACTGATCATAATCTTGATGTGATTGGCCTGACTGAAACATGGCTTAAGCCTGATGAATTTACTGTGTTAAATGAGGCCTCACCCCCTGGTTACACTAGTGACCATACCCCCCGTGCATCCGGCAAAGGTGTTGCTAACATCTACGATAGCAAATTTCAATTTACAACAAAAAAAAAACAATGACGTTTTCGTCTTTTGAGCTTCTAGTCATGAAATCTATGCAGCCTACTCACTCACTTTTTATAGCTACTGTTTACAGGCCTCCTGGGCCATAGGCAGTGTTCCTCACTGAGTTTCCTATCGGATCTTGTAGTCATAGCAGATAATATTCAAATTTTTGGTGACTTTAACATTCACATGGAAAAGTCCACAGACCAACTCCAAAAGGCTTTCGGAAGCATCATCGACTCAGTGGGTTTTGGCAAACATGTCTCTGGACCTACTCACTGCCACAGTCATACTCTGGACCTAGTTTTGTCCCATGGAATAAATGTTGTGGATCTTAATGTTTTTCCTCATAATCCTGGATTATCGGACCACCATTTTATTGCGTTTACAATTGCAACAAATAATCTGCTCAGACCCCAACCAAGGAGCATTAAAAGTCGTGCTATAAATTCTCAGACAACCCAAAGATTCCTTGATGCCCTTCCAAACTCCCTCTGCCTACCCAAGGACGTCAGAGGACAAAAATCAGTTAACCACCTAACCGAGGAACTCAATTTAACCTTGCGCAATACCCTAGATGCAGTTGCACCCCTAAAAATTAAAAACATCTGTCATAAGAAACTAGCTCCCTGGTATACAGAAAATACACGAGCTCTGAAGCAAGCTTCCAGAAAATTGGAACGGAAATGGCGCCACACCAAACTGGAAGTCTTCCGACTAGCTTGGAAAGACAGTACCGTGCAGTATCGAAGAGCCCTCACTGCTGCTCGATCATCCTATTTTTCCAACTTAATTGAGGAAAATAAGAACAATCCGAAATTTCTTTTTGATACTGTCGCAAAGCTAACTAAAAAGCAGCATTCGCAAATGGAGGATGGCTTTCACTTCAGCAGTAATAAATTTATGAACTTCTTTGAGGAAAAGATCATGATCATTAGAAAGCAAATTACGGACTCCTCTTTAAATCTGCGTATTCCTCCAAAGCTCCGTTGTCCTGAGTCTGCACAACTCTGCCAGGACCTAGGATCAAGGGAGATACTAAAGTGTTTTAGTACTATATCTCTTGACACAATGATGAAAATAATCATGGCCTCCAAACCCTCAAGCTGCATACTGGACCCTATTCCAACTAAACTACTGAAAGAGCTGCTTCCTGTGCTTGGCCCTCCTATGTTGAACATAATAAACGGCTCTCTATCCACCGGATGTGTACCAAGCTCACTAAAAGTGGCAGTAATAAAGCCTCTCTTGAAAAAGCCGAATCTTGACCCATAAATTATAAAAAACTATTGGCCTATATCGAATCTTCCATTCCTCTCAAAAAATTTAGAAAAAGCTGTTGCACAACAACTCACTGCCTTCCTGAAGACAAACAATGTATACGAAACGCTTCAGTCTGGTTTTAGACCCCATCATAGCACTGAGACTGCACTTGTGAAGGTGGTAAATGACCTTTTATTGACGTCAGACCGAGGCTCTGCATCTGTCCTCGTGCTCCTAGATCTTAGTGCCGCTTTTGATACCATCGATCACCACATTCTTTTGGAGAGATTGGAAACCCAAATTGGTCTACATGGACAAGTTCTGGCCTGGTTTAGATCTTATCTGTCGGAAAGATATCAGTTTGTCTCTGTGAATGGTTTGTCCTCTGACAAATCAATTGTACATTTCGGTGTTCCTCAAGGTTCCGTTTTAGGACCACTATTGTTTTCACTATATATTTTACCTCTTGGGGATGTCATTCGAAAACAATGTTAAATTTCACTGCTATGCGGACGACACACAGCTGTACATTTCAATGAAACATGGTGAAGCCCAAAATTGCCCTCGCTAGAAGCCTGTGTTTCAGACATAAGGAAGTGGATGGCTGCAAACTTTCTACTTTTAAACTCGGACAAAACAGAGATGCTTGTTCTAGGTCCCAAGAAACAAAGAGATCTTCTGTTGAATCTGACAATTAATCTGGATGGTTGTACAGTCTTCTCAAATAAAACTGTGAAGGACCTCGGCTTTACTCTGGACCCTGATCTCTCTTTTGAAGAACATATCAAGACTGTTTCAAGGACAGCTTTTTTCCATCTACGTAACATTGCAAAAATCAGAAACTTTCTGTACAAAAATGATGCAGAAAAATTAATCCATGCTTTTGTTACTTCTAGGCTGGACTACTGCAATGCTCTACTTTCCGGCTACCCGGATAAAGCACTAAACAAACTTCAGTTTGTGCTAAATACGGCTGCTAGAATCCTGACTAGAACCAAAAAATTTGATCATATTACTCCAGTGCTAGCCTCGCTACACTGGCTTCCTGTTAAGGCAAGGGCAGTTTTCAAGGTTTTACTGCTAACCTACAAAGCATTACATGGGCTTGCTCCTACCTATCTTTCCAATTTGGTCAGTATCAACCTTTAAGTCTTTACTGAAGACTTCTCTTCAGTAGGTCCTATGATTAAGTATAGTCTGGCCCAGGAGTGTGAAGGTGAACGGAAAGGCTGGAGCAACGAACCGCCCTTGCTGTCTCTGCCTTGCCGGTTCCCCTCTTTCCACTGGGATTCTCTGCCTCTAACCCTATTACAGGGGCTGAGTCACTGACTTACTGGTGTTCTTCCATGCCGTCCATGGGAGGGGTGCGTCACTTGAGTGGGTTGAGTCACTGACGTGGTCTTCCTGTCTGGGTTGGCGCCCCCCCCCCCTTGGGTTGTGCCATGGTGGGCTATACTCGGCCTTGTCTTCGGACGGTAAGTTGGTGGTTGTAGACATCCCTGAGGATTTCTTCAGCTCAGAGCCTGAGCCCAGACATTGATGAACTAGCATCCAAGAAGAGATGCCAGGTATCTGGCTTGGGCACATCAGATTAGATCAGTGTGCAATAATTAACGTTTTCTTTGTGCACTTTTTCTTGCTACAAGGCATGGGCTTGAATGGTTGGTTGATTTATTATAATTTTATTTGTAAAATTATTAGCCAGTGGAAAAAGTTTATTTTGGTATTTAAATCAGAAGGCTGCAAATAGAAAAAAGGCATACGATTTTTATTTAAATTTTATTTATTTAATAAATGAATGCCATTGATGTGTTTTTTCATTTGAAATTCGATTTTGCATGTCTCCACTATTAAATTATATATTGTATGGTAATAAGCGATGCTTGTTCCATATTCAATGTTAAAGCAAAACTTGTTTGGGTCCATATTAAAAGGTTCATTTGTTCAATGTTGGCCCGCGACTTTGTTCAGGTTTTACATTTTGGCCCACTAGGTATTTGAGTTTGACACCCCTGGTCTACGGAGTCAAGGGTCATATCGCCTCCACCCCACCTGACACCCTAGACCCATTCCAATTTGCTTAGCGCCCCAATAGGTCCACAGACAACGCAATCACACTGCACAAACCCATCTGGACAATAGGAATACCTATGTAAGAATGCTGTTCATCAACTACAGCTCAGCATTTAAAACCACAGTACCCTCCAGACTCGTCAATAAGCTCGAGACCCTGGGTCTCGACACCGCCCTGTGCAACTGGGTCCTGGACTCTGACAGGCCGCCCCCAGGTGGTGAGGGTAGGAAAAAATACCTCCACCCCGCCAATCCTTAAACACTGGGGCCCCACACAACTGCGTGGCCATGCACGCCTCCAACTCAATCATCAAGTTTGCAGACGACACTACAGTGGTAGGCTTGATTACCAACAACGACCCTGATAATCCAAGATGGCGTAGCAGTGCAGACGTGGTTTGTTGTCCTCTCGTTTACTTTTTGTATTTTTTGCCTTTTTTGTATATATATTCCAATTTATCTTTCAATCTCTTTTCCCATTTTTAAATTAAATATACCTTCCGGTAATCTGCCTCACTCAATGTGGCAATGAGCCGCTGTTTGTTGTAGACCCTATAGCCAATACCTTCTGATGAAAGTAGCCAGCTAATTAGCTAAGTTACTAGCCATTTAGTCATTGTTAGCCACTGCTAGCGGCCTTTACCCTCTGCTCAGGCACCAGCAGTTTTTTTTAGCATGGATAATACCTGCCAGCCTCGGACTGTTTTTCTCCACTACAACTCCAGATTTCTGCCGTAAACCCTGGACCATTGATCATCACAGCTAGCTAGCTGCCACTGAGTGACCCAGCCCCGAAGCTAGCTCTGAGCCAGGTGCCTCTCCCGGCTAGCAAACTAAATTACCACAACTACAATACCTCTTTCGCCATCTGGCCCAGTCCCTTCGTCGATACGGCGCCCCGCTGTACCACCACGACTGGTCCGCAGACGTAATTCCATCAGCTGTGCCTTCAACCGGCCTTTGCCGGACGACGGAGCAGATGCTTCTACTTACCCCGGACTGCTAACTTTAAACGCTGTGTCTCCCGCGTGCTAGCGTAGCAATGACTACCTAGCTGCTTCCCTGTTCCATCTATTGCTGTACACTGGACCCTATGATCACTTGGCTACATAGCTGATGCCTGCTGGACTGTTCATTTATCACAGTACTCCACTTTGTTTACCTTTGTTTCTGTCGGCCCTAGCCCCGAACTCAGGCTGTGTGTAGTTAACCGACCCTCTCTGCCCATTCATCGCCATTTTACCTGTTGTTGACTTAGCTGATTAGCTGTTGTTGTCTTACCCGTTGTTGACTTAGCTAGCTCTCCCAATCAACACCTGTGATTGCTTTATGCCTCTCTCAAATGTCAATATGCCTTGTATACTGTTGTTTAGGATAATTATCATTGTTTTAGTTTACTGCAGAGCCCCTAGTCCCACTGTACATGCCTTAGATACCTCCACCTCCCACACATGCGGTGACCTCACCCAGTATAACCAGCATGTCCAGAGATGCAACCTCTCTTATCACTCGGTGCCTGGGTTTACCTCCACTGTACCCGCACCCACCATACCCCTGTTTGTACATTATGCCCTGAATCTATTCTACCACGCCCAGAAATCTGCTCCTTTTATTCTCTGTCCCCAATGCACTAAACGACCAGTTTTGCTAGCCTTCAGCCGTACCCTTATCCTACTCCTCCTCTGGTTATGTAGAGGTTAACCCAGGCCCTGCAACCCCCAGCACCACACCTATTCCCCAGGCGCTCTCATTTATTGACTTCGGTAACTGCCAACCCGAATGTCCTAGCCATGTCTGAATCCTGGCTTAGGAAGGCCACCAAAAATTCTGAGATTTCCATACCCAACTACAACATTTTCCGTCAAGATAGAACTGCCAAAGGGGGAGGAGTTAGCTTGCAAAGTTCTGTCATACTTTCCAGGTCTATGCCCAAACAGTTCGAACTTCTAATTTTAAAAATTAATCTCTCAAGAAATAAGTCTCTCACTGTTGCTGCCTGCTATAGACCCCTCCCAGCTGTGCCCTGGACACCATATGTGAATTGATTGCCCCCCATCTATCTTCAGAGTTCGTTCTGTTAGGTGACCTAAACTGGGATATGCTTAACACCCCAGCAGTCCTACAATCTATGCTTGATGCCCTCAATCTCACACAAATTATCAAGGAAACCACCAGGTACAACCCTAAATCCGTAAACATGGGCACCCTCATAGATATTATCTTAACCAACTTGCCCTCCAAATACCTCTGCTGTTTTCAATCAGGATCTCAGCGATCACTGCCTCATTGCCTGCATCTGCTATGGGTCCGCAGTCAAACGACCACCCCTCATCACTGTCAAACCCTCTCCTTAAACATTTCTGCAAGCAGGCCTTTCTAATCAACCTGGCCCGGGTATCCTGGAAGGATATTAACCTCATCCCGTCAGTCGAGGATGACTGGTCATTCTTTAAAAGTAATTTCCTCACCATCTTAAATAAGCATGCCCCTTTCAAAAAATGTAGAACCAGGAACAGATATAGCCCTTGGTTCACTCCAGACCGGACTGCCCTTGACCAGCACAAAAACATCCTGTGGTGGACTGCACTAGCATCGAATAGTCCCCGCGATATGCAACTGTTCAGGGAAGTCAGGAACCAATACTCAGTCAGGAAAGCAAAGGCTAACTTTTTCAAACAGAAATTTGCATCCTGTAGCTCTAACTCCAAAAACTAAAGTCCATGGACCTCTGACAGTCTTCTGGGGTACCACAGGGTTAAATTCTCGGGCCAACTCTTTTCTCTGTATATATCAACGATGTCACTCTTGCTGCAGGTGATTCCCTGATCCACCTCTACGCAGAAGACACCATTCTGTATACATCTGGCCTTTCTTTGGACACTTAACTAACCTCTAAACGAGCTTCAATGCCATACAATACTCCTTCTGTGGCCTCCAACTGCTGTTAACCTCTCTAGGGGGTGTGGGATGCTACCGTCCCACTCGGCCAACATCCAGTGAAATTGCTGAGCGCCAAATTAAAAAACAGATACTCATCATAAAAATTCATACAACGTACAAGTGTTATACATCGGTTTAAAGATTAACTTCTTGTTAATCCACCCACAGTGTCAGATTTCAAAAAGGCTTTAGGGCGAAAGCAGACCATGCGATTATCTGAGAACAGCGCCCAGCAGACATCATTAAACAGTTACCAGCCAAGTAGAGGAGTGACAAGTCAGAAATGTCAATAAAATGAATCACTTACCTTTGATCTTCATATGGTTGCACTCACAAGACTCCCATTTACTCAAATGTTCGTTTTGTTCAATAAAGTCCCTCTTAAATCCAAAAACCGTTTTGTTCAGTAATCCACAGGCTCAAAGGCAGTCACAACAGACAGACAAAAAAATCAGAAAAGTATCAGTAAAGTTCGTAGAAACATGTCAAACGCTGTTTATAATCAATCCTCAGGTTGTTTTTAGTCATCAACATTTCAACCGGACAATAGCTTCGTCAATATAAAAGGAAAACAAGAAAGGCACGCTCTCGGTCGTGCGCAGAAAACAGGTCTGGCGACTTCCAAGGGTCCACTCATTCAGACTGGTTTTACACTCTCATTTTTCAGAATACTAGCCTGAAACAATTTCTTTAGACTGTTGACATCTAGTGGAAGCCATAGGAAGTGCAATTTGAGTCCTAAATCAATGGATACTGTAATGGCATTCAATAGAAAACTACAAACATGAAATAATCCCACTTTCTCAGGTTTTCGCCTGCCATATCAGTTGTGTTATACTCAGACATTACTGTAACAGTTTTAGAAACTTTAGTTTTCTATCCAAATCTACCAATTATATGGACCTAAGTAGCAGGCAGTTTACTTTGGGCACGCTTTTCATCTGGAGGTGAAAATAGTGCCCCCTACCCTAGTGAGGTTAAACGCTAGCAAAACCAAATGCATGCTTTTCAACCGTTCGCTGCCCGCATCCCCGACTAGCATCACTACTCTGGACGGTTCTGTCCTAGAATACGTGGACAACTACAAATACCTAGGTGTCTGGCTAGACTGTAAACTCTCCTTCCAGACTCATGTCAAACATCTCCAATCCAAAATCAAATCTAGAATCGGCTTTCTATTTCGCAACAAAGCCTCCTTCACTCACGCCGCCAAACTTACCCTAGTAAAACTGACTATCCTACCGATCCTCGACTTTGGCGATGTCATTTACAAAATAGCTTCTAATACTCTACTCAGCAAACTGGATGCAGTCTATCACAGTGCCATCCGTTTTGTTACCATGGCGCCTTATACCACCCACCGCGACCTGTATGCTCTAGCCGGCTGGCCCTCGCTACATATTCGCCGCCAGACCCACTGGCTCCAGGTCATCTACAAGTCTATGCTAGGTAAAGCTCCGCCTTATCTCAGCTCACTGGTCACATTAACAACACCCACCCGTAGCACGCGCTCCAGCAGGTATATCTCACTGGTCATCCCCAAAGCCAACACCTACTTTGGCCGCCTTTCCTTCCAGTTCTCTGCTGTCAGTGACTGGAACGAGTTGCAAAAATCGCTGAAGCCTATCTGAGCAGCTAACCGATCGCTGCAGCTGTACATAGTCCATCTGTAAATAGCCCACCCAATCTACCTACCTCATCCCCATATTGTTTTTATTTACTTTGCTGCTCTTTTGCACACCAGTATCACTACTTACACACCATATGCTCATCTATCACTCCAGTGTTAATCTGCTAAATTGTAATTACTTTGCTACTATTGCCTTACCACATGCCATTTGCACACACTGTATATAGACTTTTTTTTCTATTGTGTTATTGACTGTACGCTTGTTTATTCCATGTGTAACTCTGTTGTTTCTGTCGGACTGCTTTGCTTTATCTTGGCCAGGTCGCAGTTGTAAATGAGAACTTGTTCTCAACTAGCCTACCTGGTTAAACAAAGGACTTGTTCTCAACTAGCCTACCTGGTTAAACAAAGGACTTGTTCTCAACTAGCCTACCTGGTTAAATAAAGGTGAAATAATAAATTAAAACGACGGCCTACAGGGAGGAGGTGAGGGCCCTCTGAGTGTGGTGTCAGGAAAATAACCTCAAAATCAACTTCAACAAAACAAAGGAGATGATCGTGGACTTCAGGAAACAGTAGAGGGAGCACTCTCCTATCCACATCGATGGGACAGTAGTGGAGAAGGTGAAAAGTTAAGTTCCTCGGCGTACACATCACAGCCAAACGGAAATGTTCCACCCACACAGACAACGTGGTGAAGAATGCGCAACAAGAAATTTGGCTTGTCACCAAAAACACTCACACATTTTTAGATGCACAATCGAGAGCATCCTGTCGGGCTGTATCACCGCCTGGTACGGCAACTGCTCCGCCTACAACCGTAAGGCTCTCCAGAGGATAGTGAGGTCTGAACAATGCATCACCGGGGGCAAACTACCTGCCCTCCAGGACACCTACACCACCCGATGTCACAGGAAGGCCAAAAAGATCATCAAGGACAACAACCACCCGAGCCACCGCCTGTTTACCCGGCTATCATCCAGAAGGCGAGGACAGTACAGGTGCACCAAAGCTGGGACTGAGAGACTGAAAAACAGCTTCTATCTCAAGGCCATCAGACTGTTAAACAGCCGTCACTAACATTGAGTGGCTGTTGCCAACATACTGACTCAATCTCTAGCCACTTTAATAATTACAAATTGGATGTAATAAATGTATCGCTAGTCGCTTTAAACAATGCCACTTTACATATAATGTTTACATACCCTACATTACTCATCTCATCTGCACAGTTGAAGTCGGACGTTTTCATACAACTTAGCCAAATATATTTAAACTCAGTTTTTCACAATTCCTGACATGTAATCCTAGTAAAATTGCACTATTTTAGGTCAGTTAGGATCACCACTTTATTTTAAGAATGTGTAATGTCAGAATAATAGTAGAGAATGATTTATCAGATTGTATTTATTTCATCACATTCCCATCACATCACAGTTGATAATACATTTAAATACACTCAATTCGTATTTGATAGCATTGCCTTTAAATTGCTTAACTTGGGTCAAACATTTCAGATAGCCTTCCATAAGCTTCCCAAAATAAGTTGGGTGAATTTTGGCCCATTCCCCCTGACTGAACTGGTGAAACTGAGTCAGGTTTGTAGGCCTCCTTGCTCGCACACACTTTTCAGTTCTGCCCACAAATGTTCTATTGGATTGAGGTCAGGGCATTGTGATGGCCACTCCAATACCTCGACTTTGTTGTCCTTAAGCCATTTTGACACAACTTTGACCCCAAGCATACTTCCAATGTCCATTTGGAAGACCCATTTGCTACCAAGCTTTAACTTCCTGACTGATGTCTTGATGTTGCTTCAATATATCCACATCATTTTCCGCCTCATGATGCCATCTATTTTGTGAAGTGCACCAGTCCCTCCTGCAGCAAAGCACCACCACAACATGATGCACAGTTTGGATGGTGTTCTTCGGCTTGCAAGCTTCCCCCTTTTTCCTCCAAACATAACGATGGCAGTGGCTTCTTCCTTGCTGAGAGGCCTTACAGGTTATGTTGATATAGACTTGTTTTACTGTGGATATAGCTACTTTTGTACCTGTTTCCTCCAGCATCTTCACAAGGTCCTTTGCTGTTGTTCTGGAATTGATTTGCACTTTTCGAACCAAAGTATGTTCATCTCTAGGAGACAGAACGCGTCTCCTTCCTGAGCAGTATGACGGATGCGTGGTCCCATGATGTTTATACTTGCGTACTATTGTTTGTACAGAAGAACATGATACCTTCAGGCGTATCGAAATTGCTCCCAAAGATGAACCAGACTTGTGGAGGTCTACAATTCTTTTTCTGAAGACTTGGCTGACTTCTTTTGATTTTCCGATGTCAACTTAGTGTATGTAAACTCTGACTTACACGAATTGTGATACAGTGAATTATAAGTGACAATCTGTCTGTAAACAATTGCTGGAAAAATGACTTGTCATGCACAACAAAGAAGATGTCCTAACCGACTTGCCAAAACTATAGTTTGTTAACAAGAAATTTGTGGAGTGGTTGAAAAACTAGTTAAGTGTATGTACACTTCCGACTTAAACTGTATATACTGTACTCTATACCATCTACTGCATCTTGCCTACGCCGCACGGCCATCCCTCATCCATATTTATATGTACATATTCTTATTCATTCCTTTACATATTCTTATTGCTTATGTTTCTTGGCCCAAGCAAGTCTTTTCTTCATATTGGTGTCCTTTAGTAGTGTGTTTTTTTTTTTGGGGGGGGGGGGGGGGGGGTTTGTTGCTGCAATTCAACCTTGAAGGCTTGATTCATGCAGTCTCTGCTTAACAGTTAATGTTGAGATGTGTCTGTTACATTTAATGTTGAGATGTGTCTGAAGCATTTATTTGGCTTGCAATTTGAGGCTGGTAACTCTTAATGAACTTATCCTCTGCTGCAGAGGTATCTCTGGGTCTTCCTTTCCAGTGGGGGTCCTCAAGAGAGCCAGTTTCATCATAGCGCGTCATGGTTTTTGAGACTGCACTTGAAGAAACATTCAAAGTCCTTGAAATTTTTCGGATTGACTGACCTTCATGTAATGATGGACTGTCGTTTTCTCTTTGCTTATTTGAGCGGTTCTTACCAAATAGGACTATCTTCTGTATACCACCCCTACCCTGTCACAACACAACTGATTGGCTCAAATGCATTAAGTAGGAAATACATTTCACAAATTAACTTAACTTCTTGGGGCTATTTGGGACGCTAGCGTGCCACCCGTGGCGCACCCTATCAACAGCAGGTGCATTTCAAGAGCGGCAAATTTGAAACCAAATAAATGTCAAAATTCAAATTTCTCAAACATACAACTATCTTACACCCTTTGAAAGATAAACATCTCCTTAATCTAACCACGTTGTCCGATTTCAAAAAGGTTTTACGGCGAAAGCATAAAGTTAGGAGAGTACATTGACAATAGCTGTGTGTAATGTATTGTCAATTCAAAGACAGGCGTCACCAAAACCATAAAATCAGCTAAAATTATGCACTAACCTTTTACAATCTCCATCAGATGACACTCCTAGGACATTATGTTAGACAATGCATGCATTTTTAGTTCTATCAAGTTCATATTTATATCCCAAAACAGCGTTTTACTATGGCATTGATGTTCAGGAAATCGTTTCCCTCCAATAACCGGCAGTCAAGTCATCACAACAAAATAATTAATTAATATTAGAAAACATTGGTAAAATATTATATTGTCATTCAAAGAATTATAGATTTACATCTCTTGAACGCAATCGACTTGCCAGATTTAAAAACAACCTTACTGGGAAATCACACTTTGCAATAATCTGAGCACTGCGCCCAAAAAAATACGCTTTGCGATACAGACTAACCGCCATGTTGGAGAGATCTAAAATCGAAAATACTATGTAAATAATCCATTACCTTTTGATTCTCTTCATCAGATGTCACTTCCAGGAATCCCAGGTCCATAACGAATGTAGTTTTGTTCAAAAAAGCTCATCATTTATGTCCAAAAAGCTTCGTGTTGTTAGCACATGATCTAAGCCAGCCGGACTTCACTTCACGAATGGAAAAAATATATTTACGTTCGTTCAAACATGTCAAACGTTGTATCGCATAAATCATTAGTGCCTTTTTTAACCAGAACATGAATAAAATTCAAGGCGGACGATTGGGTTCTCTTTTAAAACGTATTGGAACGAGAGTACCCAACATGAACTCGCGCGCCAGGTGTCTAATGGGCCATCACCGTTCCAAGGCTCTTGTTCGGTCAGATCTCAGAGTAGAAGACTCAAAACACTTTGTAAAGGCTGGTGACATCTTGTGGAAGCAATAGGAAGTGCCAAAATATTCATCAGCCCCTTTGTTTTTCAATGGCATAGGCTTAAAGTCAATTCAACACATCAGGTATCCACTTCCTGTCAGAATCTGTCTCAGGGTTTTGCCTGCCAAATGAGTTCTGTTATACTCACAGACCATTCAAACAGTTTTAGAAACTTTAGGGTGTTTTCTATCCATATATAATAAGTATATGCATATTCTAGTTACTGGGTAGGATTAGTAACCAGATTAAATCGGGTACATTTTTTTTATCCAGCCGTGAAAATACTGCCCCCTAGCCCCAACAGGTTAACAAGGCACGCCTGTTAATTGAAATGCATTCCAGGTGACTACCTCAGGAAGTTGGTTGAGAGAATGCCAAGTGTGTAAATGGTGGCTTCATGGAAGAATCTCAATATATTTTGATTTGTTTAACACTTTTTTGGTTACTACATGATTCCATATGTGTGATGTCTACACTATTATTCTACAATATAGAAAACAGTAAAAATAAAGAAAAACCCTGGAATGAGTAGGTGTGTCCAAACTTTTGACTGGTACTGTATGTGCCGGGGGCTAGGGTCAGTCTGCTATATCTGGTGTAATTCTCCTGTCATGTGTGAATTTAAGTATGCTCCTTCTAAATCTCTCTGTCCCCCTCCTGGAGGATCTGAGCCCTAGGACCATGCCTGATGACTCCTGGCTGTCCCTAGTCCACCTGGTCTTGTTGCTGCTCCAGTTTCAACTGTTCTGCCTGAGGCTATGGAACCCTGACGTGCTACCTTGTCCTGGACCTGCTATTTTTGTCTCCCTCTACCACACCTGCGGTCTCAACCTCTGATTGACCCTACTGGTTATCTATGAACTCTTGAACAATCTGGCCTTAATGGCCATGTACTATCTCCACCCGGCACAGACAGAAGAGGACTGGCCACCCCTCAGAGCCGGGTACCTCTAGATTTCTTCCTAGGGAGTTTATCCTAGCCACTGTGCTTCTACATCGCTTGCTGTTTGGGGTTTTAGGCTGGGTTTCTGTATAAAACTTTGACATCTGCTGATGTAAAAAGGGCTTTATAAATACATTTGATTGAAATTTGAAAAGAACTGGTATCGCCATTGAAGTCAATGATGGCACAATGGGTGGAATGGCGGCCATGGGGAGTGTACCCATAGAAGCAAAGCTGGAAGTCAATTCCTTAAAAGTAACCCCATCAGTAAATTCATTACCTTAACGCAGGAAGTAACCCCCATCAGTAAATTCATTACGTTAACGCAGGAAGTAACCCATCAGTAAATTCATTACCTTAACGCAGGAAGTAAACCCATCGATGTGTGCTGTGATTTGTTGATTCAACTCAACTGACATTACAAAAAAATTCATTATTTTGCACGAGCAACGGTTATGAGGGTTATTTTATTTTCATGACAGTCCTCATCCACACGGTTATATGGCAATTGTGTTCCAGTCGTTATTTATTAGACTACCCAGCTCCCATGCTGTGTGAATGTAGATATCAGCCAGCAGTATGTCTCAAACATCCTCTACACCCCCTACAGAGAACTACTCTAACAGATCAGATCAATGAGAGAAGGGAAGCAGCTGTTGTGCAGAACAGACGCGCCCTACCGAGACGCACAGAGTGAGAGAGAGAAGACAAAGCGAGAACAGACAGAGAAGTGAATGTCCAGTGACGGTCAGCCCAGAGAAAGGCCAGGGTGACGGTCAGCCCAGAGAAAAGCCAGGGTGAAGGTCAGCCCAGAGAAAAGCCAGGGTGACGGTCAGCCCAGAGAAAAGCCAGGGTGACGGTCAGCCCAGAGAAAAGCCAGGGTGCAACAAACCAAACAGCCATTTGGCAGTACCAGGCTGACCAGCCATGTAGATTAGAGTGTGTTAGGATGCATCATGTCATACTCACGTCACTGGGGGATATAGTGCCATGCCCTATGGAGTCTGGACCTGTACCATGAAGCTTCTAATGGAGGACAAATGAAAGGAATGAAACTGTAGAATGTTGCTTCAAAGAGAAAAATCTTCAACAACTCGCTCTTGCTGTGGCCAAAAGCAGAAACCTAAAACATCTCTTCCTGTATTGGAGTAGCTCTAAGAAGCACCATACTTCTCTTCATGGAGGGGAAAAAAACACTGTCAAAACAGCTCTCAGAATGGTTACATGATTATTGTGGCTAGTCAGGTTGATATAACAGTTAATTTAAAGTGTTTACTTGCTTTGCAAGAAGAAACATTTCCCTGAAAATCATGTTTACATGGACACAGCTGAAATGAGGCTACCTGATGGGACTTTGATAAATGCAGAACATCAGTAATCAAAATAAAGGTTCTACCACAGTGACCATGTCATTCTGAGTTCAGACAAAGTTCGTATGTGAAAACAATTTATAAGCTGCATACTTTCAGTTTTTCCAAAATATTTTCACTCGTGCACAAGAGGGAAGCTTGCGCTACCCAGTGCAGGCACAAGATCAAATACACCACAGGAACGATGGATTAAGCTGTTTTACATGTCCTAATCATTCTAAAGATTGTTCAGAAAAACCAGGTGTTTTAATCAGCGGATGCTTACTTTGAAGATGACCTTACGCCTATTAAGATAGTCATGTAAACACCTTACTCTGCGTAATGCCATACTCCTTCTGCCAAAACCATAAGACACGCAGAATAAGGTGTTTACATGACTAATACCATACTCTGCCAAAACCATTATTAGTGTGCATGTAAACGTAGTCATTGTTCCTAAATTAATTATTGACTTTGTCATGAAATAAAGCTGTAGCTAAAACACTGGTATGTCTCAACCAGTGGTAAATGCTTTGTACAGCTAGTCTGTTTCTAGTCAATAAAATGTCATTCAAAAGGGGAAATCTGCAATTGCAACATCCAGTTTTAGACATAAATTAATTATATTTACCTATTGACCTTTGAATAATATAACTTGTAGATGCCTCATGAGCTTGTTTTACTCCTTTGTTTGAAACCATAATCATTCTAAACAAACACTGTATAGTTTGAAAACATGGTTAAAACTTTAAATCAAATCAAAGTTTATTTGTCACGTGCGCCGAATACAACAGGTGTAGACCTTACAGTGAAATGCTGAATACAACAGGTGTAGACCTTACAGTGAAATGTTTACTTACAGTCTCTAACCAACAGTGCAAAAAAGGTATTAGGTGAACAATATGTAAGTAAAGAAATAAAAACAACAGTAAAAAGGCAGTGAAAAATAACAGTAGCGAGGCTATATACAGACACCGGTTAGTCAGGCTGATTGAGGTAGTATGTACATGTAGACATGGTTAAAGTGACTATGCATATATGATGAACAGAGAGTAGCAGCAGCGTAAAAGAGGGTTGGGGGACACACAATGCAAATAGTCCGGGTTGCCATTTGATTACCTGTTCAGGAGTCTTATGGCTTGGGGGTAAAAACTGTCTGAAGCCTTTTTGTCCTAGACTTGGCACTCCGGTACCGCTTGCCATACGGTAGTAGAGAGAACAGTCTATGACTGGGGTGGCTGGGGTCTTTGACAATTTTAATGGCCTTCCTCTGACACCACCTGGTGTAGAGGTCCTGAATGGCAGGCAGCTTAGCCCCAGTGATGTACTGGCCCGTTCGCACTACCCTCTGTAGTGCCTTGCGGTTGGAGGCCGAGTAGTTGCCATACCAGGCAGTGATGCAACCAGTCAGGATTCTCTTGATGGTGCAGCTGTAGAACATTTTGAGGATCTGAGGACCTATGAAAAATCTTTTTAGTTTCATGAGGGGGAATAGGCTTTGTCGTGCCCTCTTCACGACTGTCTTGGTGTGTTTGGAACATTCTAGTTTGTTGGTGATGTGGACTCCAAGGAATTTTAAGCTCTCCACTATTGCCCCGTTGATGAGAATGGGGGCGTGCTCGGTCCTCCTTTTCCTGTAGTCCACAATCATCTCCTTAGTCTTGGTTACGTTGAGGGATAGGTTTTTACTTATGCATTCGTGGGAGAACAGGAGGGTACTGAGCACGCACACCTGAGGGGCTCCAGTGTTGAGGATCAGCGTGGCGGATGTGTTGTTACCTACCCTTACCACCTGGGGGCGGCCCTTCAGGTTGCAGAGGGAGGTGTTTAGTCCCAGGATCCTTAGCGACGAGCTTTGAGAGTACTATGGTGTTGAACACTGAGCTGTAGTCAATGAATAGCATTCTCACATAGCTGTTCCTCTTGCCCAGGTGGGAAAGGGCAGTGTGGAGTGCAATAGAGATTGCATCATCTGTGGATCTGTTTGGGCGGTATGCAAATTGGAGTGGGTCTAGGGTTTCTGGGATAATGGTGTTGATGTGAGCGATTACCAGCCTTTCAAAGCACTTCATGGCTACGGACGTCAGTGCTACGGGTCTGTAGTCATTTAGGCAGGTTGCTTTCGTGTTCTTGGGCACAGGGACTATAGTGGTCTGCTTGAAACTTGTTGGTATTACAGACTCAATCAGGGACATGTTGAAAATGTCAGTGAAGACACCTGCCAGTTGGTCAGCACATGCCTGGAGCACACGTCCTGGTAATCCATGTGGCTCCGCGGCCTTGTGAATGTTGACCTGTTTAAAGGTCTTACTCACGTCGGCTACGGAGAGCGTGATCACACAGTCGTCCGGAACAGCTGATGCTCTTATGCATGCCTCAGTGTTGCTTGCCTCGAAGCGAGCATAGAAGTGATTTAGCTCGTCTGGTAAGCTCATGTCACTGGGCAGCTCGCGGCTGTGCTTCCCTTTGTAGTCTGTAATAGTTTGCAAGCCCTGCCACATAAGACGAGCGTCAGAGCTGGTGTAGTATGATTCAATCTTAGTCCTGTATTGATGCTTTGCCTGTTTGATGGTTCGTCGGAGGGCATAGTGGGATTTCTTATAAGTTTCCGGGTTAGAGTCCGGCACCTTGAAAGCGGCAGCTCTACCATTTAGCTCAGTGCAAATGTTGCCTGTACTCCATGGCTTCTGGTTGGGGTATGTACGTACAGTCACTGTTCGGGACGACATCCTCGATGCACTTATTGATAAAGCTAGTGACTGATGTGGTGTACTCCTCAATGCCTTCGGAAGAATCCCGGAACATGTTCCAGTCTGTGATAGCAAAACAATCCTGTAGTTTAGCATCTTCTTCATCTGACCACTTTTTTATAGACCGAGTCACTGGTGCTTCCTGCTTTAATTTATGCTTGTAAGCAGGAGGATAGAATTGTGGTCCAATTTACCAAATGGAGGGCGAGGGAGAGCTTTGTACACGTCTCTGTGTGTGGAGTACAGGTGATCTAGAATTATTTTCCCTCTGGTTGCACATTTAACATGTTGATGGAAATTAGGTAGAACTGATTTAAGTTTCCCTGCATTTAAAGTCTCCGGCCACTAGGAGCACCACCTCTGGGTGAGTGGTTTCCTGTTTGCTTATTTCCTTATATAGCTGACTGAGTGCGGTCTGTGGTGGTAAATAAACAGCCACGAAAAGTATAGCTGAAAACTCTAGGCAAGTAGTGTGGTCTGCAATTTATCACAAGATACTCTACCTCAGGCGAGCAAAATATATAGACTTTCTTAGATTTCGTGCACCAGCTGTTTACAAATATGCACAGACCACCCCTCCCCCTCATCTTAACAGAGTGTGCTGTTCGATCTAGCCGGTGCAGCATATATCCCACTAGCTGAATATCCATGTCATCCTTCAACCAGGATTCCCTGAAACATAAGATATTACAGTTTTTGATGTCCCGTTGGTAGGATATTCGTGATCATACCTGGTCTAATTTATTGTCCAATGATTGCACGTTGGCGAGTAAAATTGACTGTAACGGCAGCTTCCCCACTCGCCTTCTGCAGATCCTTACGAGGCATCCTGCTCTGTGTCCTCTGTACCTGCGTGTCTTCCTCTTGCAAATAACTGGGATGTCGGCCTTGTCGGGTGCTTGGAGAATGTCCTGTGCGTCCTGCTTGTTGATTAAAAAATCTTTGTCTAATCCGAGGTGAGTGATCGCTGTTCAGATGTCCAGAAGCTCTTTTTTCCCGTAAGATATGGTTGCAGAAACATTATGTACAAAATCAGTTACAAATAACGTGAAAAAAACAAAATAGCAGAATTAGTTGGGCCTCCGTATAACTGCTGCCATTTCTTCCGGCGCTATTTTAGAACGTGCTACCATGGATGATCAGTCCTTGCATCCATAACTTGGTCTACGAATTTGAGTTATTACATTTCCCCAGCTCCATTCCATAACTTTTTACCAAAACAGTGTCGGGCATCACTTTATTGTTTGAACAGCAGATTTCCCCTTTAAGCAGCCTTCACCATGCTGTATCGACCAGAACTAGCCTAGCGGTAGGCAGCCTTCACCATGCTGCATCGACCAGAACTAACCTAGTGGTAGGCAGCCTTCACCATGCTGCATCGACCAGAACTAACCTAGCGGTAGGCAGCCTTCACCATGCTGCATCGACCAGAACTAGCCTAGCGGTAGGCAGCCTTCACCATGCTGCATCGACCAGAACTAACCTAGCGGTAGGCAGCCTTCACCATGCTGTATCGACCAGAACTAACCTAGCGGTAGGCAGCCTTCACCATGCTGTATCGACCAGAACTAACCAAGGCAGGCGTTAGATTACAAGCGTTTTGAAGTGTGGTCCTCAGTAGCTCAGTTGGTAGAACATGGCGCTTGCAACACCAGGATAGTGGGTTCGATTCCCTGGACCAGCCAGACGTAAAAAGTGTATGCAAGCATGACTAAGTCACTGTGGATAAAAGGGTGTGCTAAAAGACATATCACCAAGTGCAACACTAATAAAGACGGTTATGGGAAACAGCTCGGAGATTTAACGATGCTCCTACGAAGTTTCTAACGATTAACTTAGCCTTTCAGATGCTTTTAGGAAACCGGGCCCTGGACAGTGTGTCGCAATGAAAGCTAGAGAAGGTTACAAAAAAGGTTGGAGTCCCTGTTCCCGAGCTGTAATGTTTACTCAGACAGAGAAGACAAACTGACAGAAAAATCTAGCTAGATAACCAGTGAATACAGATTGAAAACATCTAGCTACAGTGGTTGCTCCACTAAAGGTTTTGTGATTATGCTGCGGTACTTAGAGGTAATTTGTGGATTAGTACGGTACCCTGCATCACCACTTCATTGCTCCAGACCACCACAAGGGGGAGTTAGAGCACTGATTATGCTTTTGGGTCCTACTGTGTCTCTGACAATGAATGGGCAACATAAACCTAAATAGAAACTGATAATTGTGCACAATTCAGTATTACTTACTAAAACTGTTACACTAAGGTTTTTATTATTTTATTTTGCTTTTACTGTAGTAGTGTAGCCCACTCCCGACCGGTCACGTTGTACAGCACCTGAGTGGCGCAACGGTCTAAGACACTCCATAGCAGTGCAAGCTGTGTTGCTACCTACAGATGCTGGTTCAATACCTGTGCCGGCCAAAACTTTTTAAAACGCTAATTTTACGCAATTTGAAGGAAAAAAAATCTGCAAAATATTATTATTTTGTTAACAAAGTGATTATTAATTTTGAATGATATAAAAGTCCCTTGGATATTCTCACAGATATATTATTAACCCTGGTATTAGCAGGACAATATATATTGGTCATGTTGGTCATGGCTCCCGAGTGGCTGGCAGTTCTCCAGCTGGATCTACTGAGATAGCACAATGGGATTTCAGTGCTCCAGCTGTATCCACTGAGATAGCACAATGGGATTTCAGTTCTCCAGCTGTATCCACTGAGATAGCACAATGGGATTTCAGTTCTCCAGCTGTATCCACTGAGATAGCACAATGGGATTGCCTTGCAGTTCTCCAGCTGTATCCACTGAAAGCGTGCAAGGTTCAAGGCACGAGGGCAGGGGGTACGGGATGGGCAGCAGAGCCACGCACAGAAGACAGACCTAGCCCATGAGGAAGGGAGATGGAGGGTGGGTGGACCCCCACCCCGCCACACTGGGTAGCACCTAGCAACACTTTAAGGGCCATTGCACTAATAATGGCACAGACTAGGGAAAGGTTCCCGCTGTTCTGTTCTTAGTGCGAGTCCACATGTTCAAACTAAAACAATGTAACTAATAATGGCATCTTTATGCTTTCATTAATAAAATAATGATACAAATATTCTTTCAAAATGCCGATGTTTATTTAGTTATGGATCTATAACAAATTACTATGGGAATAAATGTCACAATTACAGAAATATCCTCTATATGTAATTATTTGCGGAGAGTCACGTCATAACTATTTTAGCACCGTTTTGCGCTGCTCTGAGATAAGCATGGGGACTGGTCTTGATAAATCAATGAGATTTTTATTTTGACTGAATCTCCTTTTGGGTATTGGTTAGACTAGAATTAGGGTGTAGAAATGTTATGCTCTTAGTGTAACCTTTATTTATCTAGGCAAGTCAGTTAAGAACAAATTCTTATTTACAAGGACAGCCTATTCTTTCCTCCCTGTCGGGGAATTGAACCCCGGTCTCCCGCACGACAAGGGATTCTTTAGCTAAATAGCCCAGTACTGTACTCCTGACCCTTGTACAGCGCCATATTTTCCGTTCCATCCTAACACAAACCCAGAGGGTTTTTCGTGTTATAGAAACACGATAATATTAATCAAATTAATCACAAACTCTTTGTGGTTACAATAAAGAATGTAAATAAGATGCTGTGTTTATATTTACAGTAATGACGGAAAGCTGGCGGCATTTTGAAAACAGGTTTTCAAACACTTGTAGCCCGATTAGCAGGACAAAAGACTCTTTATAGCCCGGCTACTATAGGTGTGAACCTTCCCCTACCTGCAAAAAATGACATTGCGATCAAAGAGAACAGATAAAATGGACATGGTTTTCATCAAGCCAGCTTCTTTCTATGGTGCTACCCATTCCAGGGTTAGGACCACCACAAGAGGACTTTGAAAATGAGCCAGAGCTGAGACGATCACCAAAAGTAAAAGGTTCCAGGACATTTTCTCAACCAAAAAAATGTATATAGCATATCAATGTGTAGGCATACTGTGTAATAAAATCAATTAAATAAAGGTTAAATAAAAAGAATGCTTTATTATCCAAACGTAAAAGCATATACTGTACAGTACTGTATCTTTTCATCTTTATGCTTTCTTTAATAAAATAAGGATAAAAATACTCTTTCAAAATGCCGATGTTTATTTAGTTATGGAACCATAACGAATTACCATGGGAATAAATATCACTGAATCACAGAAATATTGGAACAAAGCTGTCTAATGAAGGTAAACAAATTGTTGCTTAGTGAAAAATACTCTTTCAAACACACATGGTCATGTTTTACAGTGCCATTGTGGCTATTAGCAGGTAGCTGGACAATAGACTTTCCTAGAAGGAGGGCAGGGAGAGAATTCTACCGTCAAATGTATTTCTTAGTTAGGTTGACCGTGATTGGTTGCAATTTCAGTTTAATCCACCAGAAAAGACAAAATAAATAATTCAACAAAAAGTATTATTAATCACATCCGACCGTGATGGGAAGTCCCATAGGGCGGCGCACAGTTGGCCCAGCGTTTCTCTCCCTCTAAAACCAGAAATAAATGCTTTGGCCTTTATTCAGATTACAATCGCTCACTTTCGTTTAAAAAAAAGAAAGAAATAAACCTCCAAAATGTAGTTATATATTATCAAGTTGATGGCACAGTCATATAGCCGGCACCTACATCAAGCTGAGTGACTCACTCATTCATGGCTTTGGATCAAAATAAATAAGTAGCAACATTCTGAGAGTCTTTAATAAATAAATGTTTTGGTTATCCTGACCTGGACACCATGTACAGTACTATAATAGCCCATTATGGGCTATTAGCAGGACAATGTACCTTTACCAACACCTCTGTATTTTGATACTTTGTGGATGGGGCCTCCCGAGTGGCGCAGTTGACTAAGACATTATTGGTAGGCCTACAGTATATCGAAAATATATGACGTGACTCTCCACCAATAATTACATATAGAGGATTGGAGGATTCTACATTAAAACCCGGCACGTGTATCAAACCTGTATCTGTAGGTTCGATAACGGCGTGTGTGTGGAAGTTCAGAGGGTTTATATACCTGGGAGCTGGGTCTGATATACATGTGGTTTAGTTCAGAGGGTTGGAGGGTTATATACCTGGGAGCTGGGTCTGATATACATGTGGTTTAGTTCAGAGGGTTATATACCTGGGAGCTGGGTCTGATATACATGTGGTTTAGTTCAGAGGGTTAGAGGGTTATATACCTGGGAGCTGGGTCTGATATGCATGTGGTTTAGTTCAGAGGGTTATATACCTGGGAGCTGGGTCTGATATACATGTGGTTTAGTTCAGAGGGTTATATACCTGGGAGCTGGGTCTGATATACATGTGGTTTAGTTCAGAGGGTTATATACCTGGGAGCTGGGTCTGATATACATGTGGTTTAGTTCAGAGGGTTATATACCTGGGAGCTGAGCTGGGTCTGATATACATGTGGTTTAGTTCAGAGGGTTGGAGGGTTATATACCTGGGAGCTGGGTCTGATATACATGTGGTTTTAGTTCAGAGGGTTATATACCTGGGAGCTGGGTCTGATATACATGTGGTTTTAGTTCAGAGGGTTGGAGGGTTATATACCTGGGAGCTGGGTCTGATATACATGTGGTTTAGTTCAGAGGGTTATATACCTGGGAGCTGGGTCTGATATACATGTGGTTTAGTTCAGAGGGTTATATACCTGGGAGCTGAGCTGGGTCTGATATACATGTGGTTTAGTTCAGAGGGTTAGAGGGTTATATACCTGGGAGCTGGGTCTGATATACATGTGGTTTTAGTTCAGAGGGTTATATACCTGGGAGTTGGGTCTGATATACATGTGGTTTAGTTCAGAGGGTTATATACCTGGGAGCTGGGTCTGATATACATGTGGTTTTAGTTCAGAGGGTTATATACCTGGGAGCTGGGTCTGATATACATGTGGTTTTAGTTCAGAGGGTTGGAGGGTTATATACCTGGGAGCTGGGTCTGATATACATGTGGTTTAGTTCAGAGGGTTATATACCTGGGAGCTGAGCTGGGTCTGATATACATGTGGTTTAGTTCAGAGGGTTATATACCTGGGAGCTGAGCTGGGTCTGATATACATGTGGTTTTTGTTCAGAGGGTTAGAGGGTTATATACCTGGGAGCTGGGTCTGATATACATGTGGTTTTAGTTCAGAGGGTTATATACCTGGGAGCTGAGCTGGGTCTGATATACATGTGGTTTTAGTTCAGAGGGTTATATACCTGGGAGCTGGGTCTGATATACATGTGGTTTTAGTTCAGAGGGTTGGAGGGTTATATACCTGGGAGCTGGGTCTGATATACATGTGGTTTTAGTTCAGGGGGTTTATATACCTGGGAGCTGGGTCTGATATACATGTGGTTTTAGTTCAGAGGGTTGGAGGGTTATATACCTGGGAGCTGGGTCTGATATACATGTGGTTTTAGTTCAGAGGGTTATATACCTGGGAGCTGGGTCTGATATACATGTGGTTTTAGTTCAGAGGGTTATATACATGGGAGCTGGGTCTGATATACATGTGGTTTTAGTACAGAGGGTTGGAGGGTTATATACCTGGGAGCTGGGTCTGATATACATGTGGTTTTGTTCAGAGGGTTATATACCTGGGAGCTGAGCTGGGTCTTGATCCAGTTGAAGTAGTAGTTGAGGTCACTTCCCTCCATCAGGTCACGACCCCAGGCTGCTAGCTTAGCAATGATCCTCGCCGCCTGGGAGAGAGGAGAGACTACAAGTCAGACCCTAAAGCCAAGCCTGAGCCTGCTCAATATTAAAGTGGAACTGACAGTTTTAGCAACTTGAAATCTTATAAACACTTCATATACACCCACAGGAAGAATTTTATAACTTATTTTTACATTTTCTGACAAGCGAGCACTTAGATATGGTCATTTTCACGTTTTCATAAATTCATAGAATGTTTGGGAATGACGTAGAGTAAGGCATTTGTGAAAATTCTATAGCGATATTGAGTGGGAAAGCAGCTGTGCATTTGGACAATTAATGGACACTGCAGTAAATAAAACCTAATAAAATCATCTGTCTTGTCCAGGACCAGAGTCTACGCAGACTGGTACGCCATAGCCAATCAGAGCTACAGCAGGCCTATATGCAGATAAGCCCTTTGCCACACAGGCCTCAAATCATTCACTTTGAACGGACTAGATCATTTTTTTATTACAGGAAGTTGCAACAGCGTGACTTTAGATTAGAACGCATTCACCAAAAGCAAAAAAATACACCTGAATGGATTACTGCAAATAAAAATATGAACTCAGCAAAAAAAGAAACGTCCTCTCACTGTCAAATGCGTTTATTTTCAGCAAACTTAACATGTGTAAATATTTGTATGAACATAAGATTCAACAACTGAGACATAAACTGAACAAGTTCCACAGACATGTGACTAACAGAAATGGAATAATGTGTCCCTAAACAAAGGGGAGGTCAAAATCAAAAGTAACAGTCAGTATCTGGTGTGGCCAGCTGCATTAAGTACTGCAGTGCATCTCCTCCTCATGGACTGCACCAGATTTGCCAGTTCTTGCTATGAGATGTTACCCCACTCTTCCACCAAGGCACCTGCAAGTTCCCAGACATTTCTGGGGGGAATGGCCCTAGCCCTCACCCTCCTATCCAACAGGTCACAGACTTGCTCAATGGGATTGAGATCTGGGCTCTTCGCTGGCCATGTCAGAACACTGACATTCCTGTCCTGCAAGAAATCACACACAGAAGGAGCAGTATGGCTGGTGGCATTGTCATGCTGGAGGGTCATGTCAGGATGAGCCTGCAGGAAGGGGACCACATGAGGGAGGAGGATGTCTTCCCTGTAACGCACAGCGTTGAGATTGCCTGCAATGACAAAAAGCTCAGTCCGATGATGCTGTGACACACCACCCCAGACCATGACGAACCCTCCACCTCAATACAGCACCAGAGTACAGGCCTCGGTGTAACGCTCATTCCTTCGATGATAACACCCCTCGTGAGACAAAACCGCGACTCGTCAGTGAAGAGCACTTTTTGCCAGTCTTGTCTGGTCCAGCGACGGTGGGTTTGTGCCCATAGGCGACATTGTTGCCGGTGATGTCCGGTGAGGACCTGCCTTACAACAGGCCTACAAGCCCTCAGTCCAGCCTCTCTCAGCCTATTGCGGACAGTCTGATCACTGATGGAGGGATTGTGCATTCCTGGTGTAACTCAGGCAGTTGTTGTTGCCATCCTGTACCTGTCCCGCAGGTGTGATGTTCTGATGTACCGATCCTGTACAGGTGTTGTTACACGCGGTCTGCCACTGCGAGGATGATCAGCTGTCCGTCCTGTCTCCCTGTAGTGCTGTCTTAGGCGTCTCACAGTACGGACATTGCAATTGATTGCCTTGGCCACATCTGCAGTCCTCATGCCTCCTTGCAACATGCCTAAGGCATGTTCACGCAGATGAGCAGGGACCCTGGGCATCTTTCTTTTGGTGTTTTTCCAGAGTCAGGACACTATAGAGGCCTTTCTACTAAGTTTTCATAACTGTGACCTTAATTGCCTACCGTCTGTAAGCTGTTAGTGTCTTAACGACCGTTCCACAGGTGCATGTTCATTAATTGTTTATGGTTCATTAAACAAGCATGGGAAACAGTGTTTAAACCCTTTACAATGAAGATCTGTGAAGTTTTGGATTTTTACGAATTATCTTTGAAAGACAGGGTCCTGAAAACTGAATGTTTTTTTGTTTTTTTGCTGAGTTTTGGGCAGAAATGCCTTCTGGAACATGTGAACTTTCATGTGTCTTAATATCAGAATTGTATGCCATCTGTAAATATGAGTAAAACATTTTAATTACGAGCCTAGTTGGCTTAGCTTAGGAAAAAGTGAGGAACCTTCTCACTAGCCATGATTGGCTGAGATAATGGATGGGCTGGACATGCTGAAACGAGTTTCGGATCGGTCTGCCATGTAGCACGCTTTGGTCTATAACATGAGCTGCTCAGTATGTGTAGATAATCCTTGCTACTGCAGCTTTTTTGACAGATATAACGTTAGCCATAGAGAACTGCAAAAGTTTTGCTACTGTTCTCAACAACATTGCTGCACTGAATTTAGCAGACCCTATCGACAAAGATCAGTGGGGAAAAAGTTGTGATGGACTACTTTCTGCACACAGTCAGCGTGAACCGGAGTGACTTGACACAACGAGCCAAACGAGCTGCACAAACAAAACGGAAAAGACACAGGACATCTTAGTTAAAGGGGTTCCAGTCTGGCGTGAAGAGTTCATCCATCTATATGAGTAAAAGTCTAACTACATTTACAGATATTTGTTTCAAATTTTGTCAAAGTCGTTTTCATTTTAAATTCAAGCATACTGCAAGCTAGCTAGTGAACGTGATGCGTGTATGATCTGTGTAGTAATATTATTGGTATCTCAGAAATCCATTTGAATTGCTACTTATAGCCTAAAGTTAGCAAGCTAGCTAGCATTGAACCTAGTTGGTTAGATTTAGCTCCCTACAGATTCCTACTACAGCATTTCATGCATGGTGGCTGACTGTGACAATCCATTTGTTTTGCTTGTGCATGGGTTGGGATTATGGTTCATTGTTTAGCTAGCTAGCTACATATATAAACAAAAAAAAAAGACTCCGCTTTGCCACGTGATTACATGACCCATCAAGTTAGCCAGGTGTGTCTGGAGGTTACTATGGCCATCTTGTATTTTATGTACATGTCTAGACAATAGTGACCCATCCACTTAGTTAGATGTAGCTTGGGGGGGTTATAGCCTCTCTGTCACATGACCCAGAAATGTAGTGTCTGGGTAAGCGTCATCTAATAATAACAATAAAATACTTATACAATATATTTATCTGGACACTCACTTTCTACTACACTACTCACTCTGTATAGCACATGGCCTCACATGTGAATCCTTAAAGAGATAGATGGGGCTAAGGATTAAGAGGGTGTGAATGATGCTGAATAGGTGTAGACAAAGAAGAGCTCTCCAGTAGGTGTACCAAAACATTCAAGGGACATTTTCTCAAAAGTGGGGTTACCTACTTTATCAACTTTCAAAGCAGAATTACATTCCTATTATGGTAGAGAAATTATTAAATTATCTGGCAACAGCTCTGGTGGACATTCCTGCAGTCAGCATGCCTATTGCACGCTCCCTCAAAACTTCAAAACTGTGGCATTGTGTTGTGTAACAAATTGCAAAATTTAGAGTGGCTTTTTATTGTCCCCAGCACAAGGTGCACCTGTGTAATGTTTCTCTTTTTATTTAACTAGGTAAGTCGGTATAGAACAAATTATTATTTACAATGACGATCTACCCCAGCCAACGCTGGGCCAATTGCGCGCTGCCCTATGGGACTCTCAATCACGGCTGGATATGATACAGCCTGGAATAGAACCAGGGACTGTAGTGACGCCTCTTGCACTGAGATGCAGTGCCTTAGACCGCTGTGCCACTCGGGAGCCCATGATGATCATGCTGTTTAATCATCTTCTTGATATGCCACCCCTGTCAGGTGGATGGATTATCTTGGCAAAAGGAGAAATACTCACTAACAGGGACGTAAACAAATTTGTGCACAACATTTGAGAGAAATAAGCTTTTTGTACATATGGAACATTTCTAGGATCTTTTATTTCAGCTCATGAAACATGAGATCAACACTTTACATGCTGTGTTTATATTTTTGTTCAGTATACTTTATACGAAAGGCCACACAAAAATGGAAATGTAATCTTCATGCAAATAACCTTCTGGTCATTCTGAAAACATCATAAGAAATATGCCTTTGAATAGTCCATCTTTTCCTCCTCTTCAACTTTTCTTAATCTCTCCCTCAGGACACTTCCTTTCACCATCTCCTCCCATATCCCACCTCCCTCCCTCGGTGATAGCTGTAGGCTAGTGGGTGGCGTAGTGATACTAACCATGTGGACGGTAAACAGGTCCTGGCGGTTGAGCATGGGAAGAAAGTAGGACCAGGCAGTGCTCTTTGTCTTCTTGGCGTAGTCAAAGAAGATGGTCACCCTCTGGTGGTTCTCCTACAGAAACACAACAGAACCCTGTTTTAACATCTAGTGGTTCTAAAGGAACACAAGAAATCGGTTTTCTCTTCTAGTGTAGGGATATTAAACTCTTAACCTGCGAGGTCCAGAGCCTGCTGGTTTTCTGTTCTACCTGACAATGAATTGCACACCTGGTGTCCCACTTCTAAATCAGTCCCTGATTAGAGGGGAACAATGAAAAAATGCAGTGGAACTGATTTCGAAGTCCAGAGTTGAGTTTGAAGTTTCTAGTAGTTCTGAAGGAACAGAAGAGAACCCTGTTTTAACCTCTAGTGGTTCTCATACAGAAACACTAGAACCCGGTTTTAAACTCAGTTTTTCACAATTCCTGACATTTAATCCTAGTAAAAATTCCCTGTCTTAGGTCAGTTAGGATCACCACTTTATTTTAAGAATGTGAAATGTCAGAATAATAGTCGAGAGATTTATTTCAGCTTTTAGTTCTTTCATCACATTCCCAGTGGGTCAGAAGTTTACATACACTCAATTAGTATTTGGTAGCATTGCCTTTAAATTGTTTAACTTGGGTCAAACGTTTTGGGTAGCCTTCCACAATAAGTTGGGTGAATTTTGGCCCATTCCTCCTGACAGAGCTGGTGTAACGGGGTCAGGTTTGTAGGACTCCTTCCTTGCACACGCTTTTTCAGTTCTGCCCACAAATGTTCTATAGGATTGAGGTCAGGGCTTTGTGATGGCCGCTCCAACTTTGTTGTCCTTAAGCCATTTTGACAACTTTGGAAGTATGCTTGGGGTCATTGTCCATTTGGAAGACCCATTTGTGACCAATATTGCTTCAATATATCTACATAATTGTTGTTCCTCATGAAGCCATCTATTTTGTGAAGTGCACCAGTCCCTCCTGCAGCAAAGCACCCCCACAACATGATGCTGCCACCCCCGTGCTTCACGGTTGGGATGGTGTTCTTCGACTTGCAAGCTTCCCCCTTTTTCCTCCAAACATAACGATGGTCATTATGGCCAAACAGTTCTATTTTTGTTTCATCAGACCAGAGGACATTTCTCCAAAAAGTACGATCTTTGTCCCCATGTAGTCTGGCTTTTTTTTTTTTTTTTTTTTTTTTTAAATGGTGTTTTTGGAGCAGTGGCTTCTTCCTTGCTGAGCGGCCTTTCAGGTTATGTCGATATAAGACCAGTTCTACTGTGGATATAGTTTACGTTTGTACCTGTGTCCTCCATCTTCACAAGGTCCTTCGCTGTTGTTCTGGGATTGATTTGCACTTTTTACACCAAAGTACGTTCATTTCAAGGAGACAGAACGCATCTCCTTCCTGAGCGGTCTGACGGCTGCGGGGTCCCATGGTGTTTATACTTGCTTACTATCGTTTGTACGTGGTACCTTCAGGCGTTTGGAAATTGCTCCCAAGGATGAACCAGACTTGTGGAGGTCTACAATTATTTTTCCTGAGATCTTGGCTAATTTCTTTTGATTTTCCCATGATGTCATGCAAAAAGGCACTGAGTTTGAAGGTAGGCCTTGAAATTCATCCACAGGTACACCTCCAATTGACTCAAATTATCAGAAGCTTCTAAAGCCATGACATAATTTTCTGGACTTTTCCAAGCTGTTTAAAGGCACAGTCAACTTAGTGTATGTAAACTTCTGACCCACTGGAATTGTGATACAGTGAATTATAAGTGAAGTAATCTGTCTGTAAACAATTGTTGGAAAAATTACTTGTCTCATGCACAAAGTAGATGTCCTAACCAACTTGCCAAAACTATAGTTTGTTAACAAGAAATTTGTGGAGTGGTTGAAAAATGAGTTTTAATGACTCCAACCTAAGTGTATGTAAACTGTCAAACAAGTTGCAATGATTAAAGTTTATTGTGCACTCCTCCAAAAAATTACATGGCTTTTTTTCAGTAATAGCTGGATATTGAACAGTGCAGTTAGACTAACACTAATTTAACTTAACCTGTTATGGCTAGGGGGCAGTATTTTCACGGCCGGATTAAAAAACGTACCCGATTTAATCTGATTATTACTCCTGCCCAGAAACTAGAATATGCATATAATTATTAGCTTTGGATAGAAAACACTCAAAAGTTTCTAAAACTGTTTGAATGGTGTCTGTGAGTATAACAGAACTCATTTGGCAGGCCAAAACCTGAGAAGATTCCATGCAGGAAGTGCCCTGTCTGACAATTTCTTGGCCTTCTTGATTATCTCTATCCATTACAGGGGATCTCTGCTGTTACGTGACACTTCCTACGGCTCCCATGGGCTCTCAGAAGGCGGCAAAAAGCTGAATCATGGCTTTGCAGGCTCTGGCTGAAAAAAAATAGCGCGTTTGGATAGTGGCTGGTCACAGTACTGTGAGACTCAGGCTCGTGAACGAGTGGACTCCATGTTTTATCATTGAACGAAAACCACCACTCCTGGTCGGAATATTATCGCTTTTTTAACGAGAAAAATTGCATAAAAATTGATTTTAAACAGCGGTTGACATGCTTCGAAGTACGGTAATGGAATATTTAGAATTTTTTTGTCACGAAATGCGTCATGCGCGGGACCCTTATTTACACTTCGGATAGTGTCTTGAACGCACGAACAAAACGCCGCTATTTGGATATAACAATGGATTATTTTGAACCAAACCAACATTTGTTATTGAAGTAGCAGTCCTGGGAGTGCATTCTGACGAAGAACACCAGAGGTAATTAAACTTTTCTAATAGTAAATCGGAGTTTGGTCAGGGCTAAACTTGGTGGGTGTCTAAATAGCTAGCCGTGATGGCTGGGCTATCTACTCAGAATATTGCAAAATGTGCTTTCACCGAAAAGCTATTTTAAAATCGGACACCTCGATTGCACAAAGGAGTTCTGTATCTATAATTCTTAAAATAATTGTTATGTTTTTTGTGAACGTTTATCGTGAGTAATTTAGTAAATTCACCGGAAGTGTTCGGTGGGAATGCTAGTTCTGAACGTCACATGCTAATGTAAAAAGCTGGTTTTTGATATAAATATGAACTTGATTGAACAAAACATGCATGTATTGTATAACATAATGTCCTAGGGTTGTCATCTGATGAAGATCATCAAAGGTTAGTGCTGCATTTAGCTGTGGTTTTGTTTTTTGTGACATTATATGCTAGCTTGAAAAATGGGTGTCTGATTATTTCTGGCTGGGTACTCTGCTGACATAATCTAATGTTTTGCTTTCGCTGTAAAGCCTTTTTGAAATCGGACAGTGTGGTTAGATAAAGGAGAGTCTTGTCTTTAAAATGCTGTAAAATAGTCATATGTTTGAAAAATTGAAGTTTTTGTATTTTTGAGGAATTTGTAATTCGCGCCACCCCTATCATTGGATATTGGAGCAGGTGTTCCGCTAGCGGAACGTCTAGATTTAAGGTATAGGGGGCAGTATTTTAATTTTTGGATGAAAAGCGTGCCCAGAGTAAACTGCCTAATACTCGGGCCCAGAGTCAAATATTTGCATATTATTAGTAGATTTGGATAGAAAACACTCTGAAGTTTCTAAAACTGTTTGAATGATGTCTGTGAGTATAACAGAACTCATATGGCAGGCAAAAACCTGAGAAAAATCCAACCAGGAAGTGGGAAATCTGAGAATTGTAGTAGTTCTTTTGAATCCCTATCGAAACTACAGTGTCTGTGGGGTCACGTTGCACTTCCTAAGGCTTCCATTGGCTGTCAACAGCCTTTAGAAACGTGTTTCATCCTTCTCCTGTTACTGGGCAGAAAATAGGAGCTCAGTCAATGAGTGGACTGCCTGGGACCAGTGAGTTGTTTACTGCTCCTTCTTTTTCCTCTAATGATTACGCTATTGTCCTGTTGGAATATTATTGACGTTTTATGTTAAAAAGACCCTAAGGATTGATTGAAAACAACGTTTGACATGTTTCTACGAACGGCAATGGAACTATTTGACTTTTCGTGTCTGGATTTACGCTCGCGCGTTATGCCTTTGGATAGTGATCTGAACGCATGAACAAAACGGAGGTATTTGGACATAAATATGGAGTATTTCGAACAAAAATAAAATTTCTTGTGGAAGTAGGAGTCCTGGGAGTGCATTCTGACGAAGATCAGCAAAGGTAAGAGAATATTTATAATACTAATTCTGAGTTTAGTTGACCCCAGAACTTGGTGGGTATCTGTATAGCTTGCTTTGATACTCAGAATATTGAAAAATGTGCTTTCTCCGTCAAGCTATTTTAAAATCTGACACAGCGGTTGCATTAAGGAGAAGTATATCTATAATTCTTTCAATAACTGTTGTAAATTTTATCAACGTTTATGATGAGTATTTTTGTAAATTGATGTGCTCATTCACCGGAGGTTTTGGTGGGAATACATTTTCTGAACACCACGCGCCAATGTAAAATGGGTTTTTTGGATATAAATATGAACTTTATCGAGCAAAACATACATGTATTCTGTAACATGAAGTCCTATGAGTGCCATCTGATGAAGATCAAAGGTTAGTGAATATTTTAGCTGTATTTTTGGTTTTTGTGATGCATGTCCTTGCTTGGAAAATGGCTGTGTGGTTTTTCTTGTGAAGTTTATGTCCTAACATAATCTAATTTTATGCTTTCGCCGTAAAGCCTTTTTGAAATCGGACAATGTGGTTAGATTAACGAGAAGTTTAATCTTTAAAATGGTGTAAAATAGTTGATTGTTTGAGAAAATGAAATTGAGATTCTTGCCGTTTTGTATTTCGCGCCATGCTATTTCACTGGCTGTTGAATAGTGTGTCCCGCAGGTGGGACGCTAGCATCCCACGTAGCCCATAGAAGTTAAGATTTCTTACTTAAGACATGTCTTTGTTCTGGAAAGTTTGCTGTTACTTACAACGTCATGCTAATCACATTAGCGCACGTTAGCTCAACCGTCACGGTATAGGGACACCGATCCTGTAGAGGTGAACTTAAGGCTAGGGGGCAGTATTCGGAAGTTTGGATGACTAAGGTGCCCAAAGTAAACTGCCTGTTACTCAGGCCCAGACGCTAGGATATACATATGCATAGTAGTATTGGATAGAAAACACTAAAGTTTCTAAAACTGTTCAAATAATGTCTGTGAGTATAACAGAACTGATTTGGCAGGCGAAACCCCGAGGACAATCCTCATTGGACTTTTCAATGCGTTTCTATGGGAAAGTCTAATAATTATGACCCAGATTGCAGTTCCTATGGCTTCCACTAGATGTCAACAGTCTTTAGAAATAGTTTCATGCTTGTTTTTTGAAAAATGAAGAAGTATTCGTATTCTTTCGAAGTATCCCTCAGAAGGACTCTAGTCTTTTGGCGCGCATGAATGAGTGCGTGCTCCTCGTTCTTTTTCTCCGGTATTGAACACCGTATATTACGTCTTAAATTTGATCGATTATTTACATATTAGGGTACCTGAGTTTGGATTAGAAACGTTGTTTGAATTGTTTGGACGAACTTTACAGGTAACTTTTTAGACATGTTGGGCGAGTTGGAACAGGTAGATTTCTGAATCAAACGCGCCAAATAAATGGATATTTTTGGGATATAAAAGGACTTTATCGAACAAAACGACCATTCATTGTGTAACTGGGACCCTTTGGATTGCAAAAAGATGAAGATCTTCAAAAAGTAAGTGATTTATTTTATCGCTATTTTTAAGTTGTGACATCTGTGCAGGTTATGAATTCATGTTAATGCAGAAAGTGGGTGAGGCGCTGTCCTCAGACGATCAAATGCTATGCTTTCGCCGTAAAGCCTATTGTAAATCGGACAAAGCGGTTCGATTACCAAGATTCTAAGCTAAAGAATGGTGTATAACACTTGTATTTTTATGAATGTTTAATATTACTACTTTTGTTTTTTGAATTTTGCGCTCTGCAATTTCACCGGATGTTGTCGAGGTGGGATGCTAGCGTCCCAATGAGCCGAAAGAAGTTAAATGTATTTGGCTAAGGTGCATGTAAACTTCCAACTTCAACTGTAGATGTGTGAAAGTTAGTGTATAAGCTAATGATCCATCATGTATGACATTCCTGGGAGTGTGTAAACTTAAATGTTTTATTACCGTAGCACTTTTGTATTTTCTCTATAGTTATGTACTTGAAAATGTATCAATTGACCAATTCGGCACATTTGGGCAGACTTAATATAAAATATTGTCCAGTACTGCCATGCTTCACTGGATCAATCTGAAAGTTTACACACACACACACACACACACACACACACACACACACACACACAACCACCTAGTGGCCAAAATCAAAATTGCAATATTATATTATGGCCTTTCTCTTGCATTTCAAAGATAATGGAACCAAAAAAATGTAAACGCATGTTTTACAAGATCTAATGTGGTATATTCTCCTACATTAGTTTCACATTTCCACAAACTTCAAAGTGTTTCCTTTCAAATGGTAACAAGCATATGCTTATCCTTGCTCAGGTCCTGAGCTTTAGGTAGTTAGATTTGGGTATGTCATTTTAGGAGGGGAAAAAAGGGTCAGATCCTTAAAATGTTAACCTCTAGTGGTTCTACTGTCACGCTGGTATAAAAGATTTGAGACAGGAGAGAGAATACACAAGTTTTAATTTATTTGACCTTTATTTAACTAGGCAAGTCAGTTAAGAACAAATTCTTATTTACAACTGCCTTGTTCAGAGGCAGAACAACAGATTTTTACCTTGACAGCTTGGGGATTGCATCTAGCAACCTTTCGGTTACTGGCCCAAAGCTCTAACCACTAGGCTACCTGCTACCCCAAATACAACCAAAACAAACACATATACAAAAACACCGGGCTGTACCCAAACAAAAGAGTGAGGATAAACCTGGTTGAACGACTCGGGACTTTACCCGTAATACACAATATATATAGCACGCAGCATAACAGCTGCACCAACGCATAGGTACTCACACCACCAACGGACATGGGAACAATAATGGACAGCCCAATGGAAACCAAAGGGCACACTTATACAAGTACTAATCAGTGGGAATAGGGGACAGGTGTGCGTAATGAAAGTTCCAGAGGGATCCGTGACACCTACATTGAAATCCCCAGACAAAAGTCAATAAGTGAACTTAACTAACAGTAATAACTGTCCAGAGAGATTCAGGGAGGAAGAACAGTAAAAGTTAATAAGTGAACTTATAGAAGGTTATATGCTAATGTTGAGTACCAGACAAAAGTTTGGACACTCATTGAAGGGTTTTTCTTTATTTGTAGTATTTTCTACATTGTAGAATAGTGAAGACATCAAAACTATGAAATAACACAAATGGAATCATGTAGTAACCAAAAAAGTGTTAAACAATTCAAAACATTTGAGATTCTTCAAAGTAGCCACCCTTTGCCTTCATGACAGTTTTGCACAGGCTTGGCATTCTCTCAACCAGCTTCATGAGGTACTCACCTGGAATGCATTTCAATTATCAGCTGTGGCTTGTTAAAAGTTGATTTGTGCAATTTCTTTCCTTCTTAATGCGTTTCAGCCAATCAGTCGTGTTGTGACAAGGTATGGGTGGTATACAGCAGACAGCCCTATTTGATGAAAGACTAAGTCCATATTACAGCAAAAACAGCTCAAATAAGCAAAGAGAAACTTTAAGACATGAAGGTCATTCAATGCGGAAAATTAAGAACTTTGAACGTTTCTTCAAGTGCAGTCGCAAAAACTATGATGAAACTGGCTCTCATGAGGACCGACACAGGAAAGGAAGACCCAGAGTTACCTCTGCTGCAGAGTATAAATTCATTAGAGTTAACTGCCTCAAATATGCTTCACCGTTCATGTAACAGACACATCAACTGTTCAGAGGAGACTGCGTAAATCAGGCCTTCATGGTCGAATTCCTGCAAAGAAACCACTACTAAAGGACACCAATAAGAAGACTTGTTTGGGCCAAGAAAAACGAGCAATGGACATTAGAGCGGTGGAAATCTGTCCCTTGGTCTGACAAGTCCAAATTTGAGATTTTTGGTTCCAACCGCCGTGTCTTTGTGAGACGCAGAGTAGATGAACGGATGATCTTCACATGTGTGGTTCCCACCGTGAAGCATGGAGGAGGATGAGGTGTGATGGTGCTTTGCTAGTGATACTGTCAGTGACTTATTTAGAATTCAAGGCACACTTAACCAGCATGGTTACCACAGCATTCTGCAGCGATACGCCATCCCATCTGGTATGAGCTTATTGGGACCATCATTTGTTTTTCAACAGGACAATGACCCAACACACCTCCAGGCTGTGTAAGGGCTATTTGACCAAGAAGGAGAGTGATGGAGTGGTGCATCAGATGACCTTGCCTCCACAATCACCTGACCTCAACCCAACTGAGATGGTTTGGGATGAGTTGGAACGTAGAGTGAAGGAAAAGCAGCCAACAAGTGCTCAGCATATGTGGGAACTCCTTCAAGACTGTTGGAAAAGCATTCCTCATGAAGCTGGTTAAGAGAATGCCAAGAGTGTGCAAGCTGTCATCAAGGCAAAGGGTGGCTACTTTTAGAACTTCAAATCTTAAATATATTTGGATTTGTTTCACACTTTTTTGGTTACTGAATGATTCCATGTGTGTTATTTCATAGTTTTGATGTCTTCACTATTATTCTACAATGTAGAAAATACTAAAAAGAAAGCAAAACCCTTGAATGAGTAGGTGTGTCCAAACCTTTGAGTGGTACTGTATATTTGCATCTCATTTGTCCAAATGTAAGCGTGTATAAGTGTGTGCATGTGTGTCTGTAAGCAGGTGTTACCTGCAGGGTATCATCAATTAGGGTGAGGATGTACTGGACAGTCTGCTCCTTAGAGATGTGAGCCATCAGGTTCAGGAACGTCCTGGCACACTGGAGAAGGAAGATAATATACCCATTACTATGACATCCTGAAGACAAACTCATCTGAAAATCATCTTGGAGGAAACAGTGAGCTCCAACAGTATTGGGATAGTGAGACATGTTTTGTTGTTTTGGCTCTGTACTCCAGCACTTTGATAAACCCATGTTAACCTCTCACCATTACAATAACAGGGGAGGTTAGCATTTTATATCATACCCCCAAGACATGCTAACCTCTCACCATTACAATAACAGGGGAGGTTAGCATTTTATATCATACCCCCAAGACATGCTAACCTCTCACCATTACAATAACAGGGGAGGTTAGCATTTTATATCATACCCCCAAGACATGCTAACCTCTCACCATTACAATAACAGGGGAGGTTAGCATTTTATATCATACCCCCAAGACATGCTAACCTCTCACCATTACTATACCAGGGGAGGTTAGCATTTTATATCATACCCCCAAGACATGCTAACCTCTCACCATTACTATACCAGGGGAGGTTAGCATTTTATATCATACCCCCAAGACATGCTAACCTCTCACCATTACAATAACAGGGGAGGTTAGCATTTTATATCATACCCCCAAGACATGCTAACCTCTCACCATTACAATAACAGAGGTTGTTAGCATTTTGGGGGGGGTATGATATTTGTGCGTCTAACTCACTCATCATTATTCACGATTCATTCAGGATTATCCGTAATAAATGGTAGCATCCACATTAATGTAGAAAAGTTTAGAAACATATTATATTCTTATTTACAATAAAATTGACTCCAAAAATGTAAAAACTTAATTTCTACTGGGAACAAAAACTGTTAAATAGAAAATGTGCCTACTCTGATCTTGGCACGTGTGCCAACAGCAGGCAGATACAGTGGGGGTAGGCGGTGCTGGTACGCTAGTCTACATGACATTGTTATTATATCAACATTTGCACATTAAGAAGTTTCCACCGCCATTTCTCGCATTATTAATTTTACAGACACAAAAAGATCCCAGCATGTTGAACGAACAAATTCTTTGTCGACATTAAAACAATTGTACCGACACGTCTGTTTCCATCACAGCTGCCATGATTTTTAATATGATATGACTTCACTCACATAACAACTGTTCACGGTAATGTGGTTATTGACTCGATGTTGTGTATATACTTCTGGCAGAATTCAGTTTTTCCTCCAGGTTTTCTGCAATGTTGCAAACTAGCAACAACAACAACTCTGCAAAATGTGTCCTACGCAAGGCCGCCCCGCCCATTAGGAAGGATAACGCAGCCGCATAGGGCGGCACATTGAGCAGAAGCTAAACTGACAAAGACGCACCTCCGACCACACATAACACCTCACATAATTCTGCCCCAAAAACAATAAACTTCTCACCCAGTAGCATATGGACTATTAAGGTGAGCACTGATGCCACCCCATGATAAGCAGTGCCCACTTTGCCAAAGGCCTCAAAACATTTACAGTGGGGCAAAAAAGTATTTAGTCAGCCACCAATTGTGCAAGTTCTCGCATTGAAAAAGATGAGGCCTGTAATTTTCATCATAGGTTCACTTCAACTATGACAGACAAAATGAGAAGAAAAAAATCCAGAAAATCACATTGTAGGATTTGTTATGAATTTATTTGCAAATTATGGTGGAAAATAAAGTATTTGGTCAATAACAAAAGTTTCTCAATACTTTGTTATATACCCTTTGTTGGCAATGACACAGGTCAAACGTTTTCTGTAAGTCTTCACAAGGTTTTCACACACTGTTGCTGGTATTTTGGCCCATTCCTCCATGCAGATCTCCTCTAGAGCAGTGATGTTTTGGGGCTGTCGCTGGGCAACACGGACTTTCAACTCCCTCCAAAGATTTTCTATGGGGTTGAGATCTGGAGACTGGCATGGCCACTCCAGGACCTTGAAATGCTTCTTACGAAGCCACTGCTTCGTTGCCCGGCGGTGTGTTTGGGATCATTGTCATGCTGAAAGACCCAGCCACGTTTCATCTTCAATGCCCTTGCTGATGGAAGGAGGTTTTCACTCAAAATCTCACGATACATGGCCCCATTCATTCTTTCCTTTACACGGATCAGTCGTCCTGGTCCCTTTGCAGAAAAACAGCCACAAAGCATGATGTTTCCACCCCCATGCTTCACAGTAGGTATGGTGTTCTTTGGATGCAACTCAGCATTCTTTGTCCTCCAAACACGACGAGTTGAGTTTTTACCAAAAAGTTATATTTTGGTTTCATCTGACCATATGACATTCTCCCAATCCTCTTCTGGATCATCCAAATGCTCTCTAGCAAACTTCAACCGGGCCTGGACATGTACTGGCTTAAGCAGGGGGACACGTCTGGCACTGCAGGATTTGAGTCCCTGGCGGCGTAGTGTGTTACTGATGGTAGGCTTTGTTACTTTGGTCCCAGCTCTCTGCAGGTCATTCACTAGGTCCCCCGTGTGGTTCTGGTATTTTTGCTCACCGTTCTTGTGATCATTTTGACCCCACAGGGTGAGATCTTGCGTGGAGCCCCAGATCGAGGGAGATTATCAGTGGTCTTGTATGTCTTCCATTTCCTAATAATTGCTCCCACAGTTGATTTCTTCAAACCAAGCTGCTTACCTATTGCAGATTCAGTCTTCCCAGCCTGGTGCAGGTCTACAATTTTGTTTCTGGTGTCCTTTGACAGCTCTTTGGTCTTGGCCATAGTGGAGTTTGGAGTGTGACTGTTTGAGGTTGTGGACAGGTGTCTTTTATACTGATAACAAGTTCAAACAGGTGCCATTAATACAGGTAACGAGTGGAGGACAGAGGAGCCTCTTAAAGAAGAAGATACAGGTCTGTGAGAGCCAGAAATCTTGCTTGTTTGTAGGTGACCAAATACTTATTTTCCACCATAATTTGCAAATAAATTCATTAAAAATCCTACAATGTGATTTTCTGGATTTTTTTTCTCCTTTTGTCTGTCATAGTTGACGTGTACCTATGATGGAAATTACAGGCCTCTCATCTTTTTAAGTGGGAGAACTTGCACAATTAGTGGCTGACTAAATACTTTTTTGTCCCACTGTATCTTGTATCCTTCCATGGTGCTGTTGGAGAGACGCATCACTGCGGCGCTCCACCAATGCTCGGTCAAAGTAATCGAAAGTAATTAATGTAGCCTTAAGAGTACCACAGTATGATTCATAATACCCATTAAACCTAGCGGTCAAACAGGGAAATGGTTCCAATTGTTTATCCACCATTCATTTTAGAACACATTTTTAGAAACACTTAAAATAAGGGCTGTGTATTGTGCAGAGTTTCTATGTCCAGTGTCTGTGTTCTTTTGCCCATCTTCATATTTTATTTTTTGCCAGTCTGAGACACGAGAAGGCCAGCATCCCGGAGTCGCCTCTTCACTGTTGACGATGAGACTGGCGTTTTGCAGTTACTATTTAATGAAGCTGCCAGTTGAGGTCTTGTGAGGAGTCTTTCTAAAACTAGACACTAATGTACTTGTCCTCTTGCTCAGTTGTGCACCGGGGCCTCCCACTCTTTCTATTCTGGTTAGAGCCAGTTTGCGCTGTTCTGTGAAGGGAGTAGTACACAGCGTGGTACGAGATCTTCAGTTTCTTGGCAATTTCTCGCATGGAATAGCCTTCATTTCTCAGAACAAGAATAGACTGACAAGTCTTCAAGCTGCATACTGAACCCTATTCCAACTAAACTACTGAAAGAGCTGCATCCTGTGCTTGGCCCTCCTATGTTGAACATAATAAATGTCTCCCTATCCACCGGATGTGTACCAAACTCACTAAAAGTCGCAGTAATAAAGCATATATATATATTTTTTTTTAAATCTGCCTATATCAAATCTCCCATTCCTCTCAATTTTTGGGGGGAAAAGCAGCAACTCACTGCCTTCCTGAAGACAAACAATGTATACAAAACACTTCAGTCTAGTTTTAGACCCCATCATAGCACTGAGACTGCACTCGTGAAGGTGGTAAACTACCATTTAATGGCATCAGACCAAGGTTCTGCATCTGTCCTCGTGCTCCTAGACCTTAGTGCTGCTTTTGATACCATCAATCACCACATTTTTTTAAAGAGATTGGAAACCCAAATTGGTCTACACGGACAAGTTCTGGCCTGGTTTAGCTCTTACCTGTTGGAAAGATATCAGTTTGTCTCTGTGGATGGTTTGTCCTCTGACAAATCAAGTGTAAATGTTGGTGTTCCTCAAGGTTACGTTTTAGGACCACTATTGTTTTCACTATATATTTTACCTCTTGGTGATGACATTCGGGAGCATAATGTTAACTTTGACTGCTATGCGGACGATACACAGCTGTCCATTTCGATGAAACATGGTGAAGCCCTAAAATTTCCCTCCCTGGAAGCCTGTGTTTCAGACATAAGGAAGTGGATGGCGGCAAATGTTCTACTTTTAAACTCGGACAAAACAGAGGTGGTAGTTCTAGGTCCGAAGAAACAATGAGATCTTCTGTTGAATCTGACAATTATTCTGGATGGTTGTACAGTCGTCTCAAATAAAACTGAAGGAACTAGGCGTTACTCTGGACCCTGATCTCTTTTGACGAACATATCAAGACTGTTTCTAGGAAAGCTTTTTCCCATCTACATAACATTGCAAAAACCTGAAACTTTGTCCAAAAATAATGCATAAAAATTCATCCATGCTTTTAGGTTAGACGACTGCAATGCTCTACTTTCCGGCTACCCAGATAAAGCACTAAATAAACTTCAGTTAGTGCTAAACACGGCTGCTAGAATCTTGACTAGAACACCAAAATGTGATCATATTACTCCAGTGCTAGCCTCTCTACACTGGCTTCCTTTTAAGGCTAATTTCAAGGTTTTACTGCTAACCTACAAAGCATTACATGAACTTCCTCCTACCCATATGGTCTTGCCGTACCTACCTACACGTACGCAACGGTCACAAGACGCAGGCCTCCTAACTGTCCATAGAATTTCTAAGCAAACAGCTGGAGGCAGGACTTTCTCCTATAGAGCTCCATTTTTATAGAATGGTCTGGCTATCCATGTGAGAGACGCAGACTCGGTCTCAACCTTGAAGTCTTTATTGAAGACTCATCTCTTCAGCAGTGCCATGACTGAGTGTAGTCTGGCCCAGGGGTGCGAAGGTGAACGGCAAGGCACTGAAGCCGGTTCCCCTCTCTCCACTGGGATTCTCTGTCTCTGACCCTATTTCGGGGGCTGAGTCACTGGCTTACTGGTGCTCTTCCATGCTGTCCCTAGGAGGGCGCCCCCTCGGGTTCGTGCCATGAAGGACATCTTTGTGGGCTATACTCAGCCTTGTCTCAGGGTAGTAAATTGGTGGTTGAAGATATCCCTCTAGTGGTATGGGGGCTGTGCTTTGGCAAAGTGGGTGGGGTTTTATCCTGCCATGTTGGCCCTGTCCGGGTGTAAAGTCGGACGGGGCCACAGTGTCTCCCGACCCCTCCTGTCTCAGACTCCAGTATTTATGCTGCAGTAGTTTGTGTCGGGGGGCTAGGGTCAGTTTGAAATACTCCAGCTATAACACCGGTCTTATCCGGTGTCCTGTGTGAATTTAAGTATGCCCTTTCTATCGGAGGACCTGAGCCCTAGGACCATGCCTCAGGACTACCTGGCATGATGACTCCTTGCTGTCCCCTGTCCACCTGGCCGTGCTGCTGTTCCAGTTTCAACTGTTCTGCCTGTGGCTTTGGAACCCTGACCTGTTCACCGGACGTGCTACCTTGTACCGGACCTGCTGTTTTAGATTCTCTCTATCGCGCCTGCTGTCTAACTCTGAATGATCGGCTATGAAAAGCCAACTGACTTATACTGAGGTGCTGACCTGTTGCACCCTCTACAACCACTGCTATTATTATTATTATTATTATTATTATTATTAAAGACCCTGCTAGTCATCTATGAACGTTTGAACATCTTTGCTTTACTGTTGTAATCTCCACCCGGCACTGCCAGAAGAGGACTGGCCACCCCTCAGAGCCTGGTTCCTCTCTAGGTTTCTTCCTAGGTTCTGGCCTTTCTAGGGAGTTTTTCCTAGCCACCATGCTTCTACATCTGCATTGCTTGCTGTTTGGGGTTTTAGGCTGGGTTTCTGTATAGCACTTTGTGACATCGGCTGATGTAAAAAGGGCTTTATAAATACATTTGGTTGATTAATTGACAAGTTTCATTAGAAAGTCCTTTGTTTCTGGCCATTTTGAGCCTGTAATAGAACCCACAAATGCTGATGCTCCAGATACTCAACTAGTCCAAAGAAGGACAGTTTTATTGCTTCTTTAATCAGACAACAGTTTTCAGCTGTGCTAACAATTGCAAAAGGGTTTTCTAATGATCAATTAGACATTTTAAAATGATAAACTTGGATTAGCTAACACAATGTGCCATTGGAACACAGGAGTGATGGTTGCTGATAATGGGCCTCTGTACGCCTATGTACAGTTGAAGTTGTGAGTTTACATACACCTTAGCCAAATACATTTAAACTCAGTTTTTCACAATTACTGACATTTAATCATTTAAATTCCCTGTCTTTAGGTCAGTTAGGATCACCACCTTATTTTAATAATGTGAAATGTCAGAATAATAGTATAGAGAATGATTTATATCAGATTTTATTTCTTTCATCAAATTCCCAGTGGGTCAGAAGTTTACATACACTCAATTCGTATTTGGTAGCATTGCCTTTAAATTGTTTAACTTGGGTCAAATGTTTTGGGTAGCCTTCCACAAGCTTCCCAAAATAAGTTGGGTGAATTTTGGCCCATTCCTCCTGACAGAGCTGGTACACCTCTGAGTCAGGTTTGTAGGCCTCCTTGCTCACACGCGCTTTTTCAGTTCTGCCCACAAATTTTCTAAAGGATTGAGGTCAGGGTTTTGTGATGGCCACTCCAACACCTTGACTTTGTTGTCCTTAAGCCATTTTGCCACAACTTTGGAAGTATGCTTGGGGTCATTGTCCATTTGGAAGACCCATTTGCGACCAAGCTTTAACTTCCTGACTGATGTCTTGAGATGTTGCTTCAATATATCTACATACTTTTCTTCCTCATGAAGCCATCTATTTTGTGAAGTGCACCAGTCCCTCCTGCAGCAAAGCACCCCCACAACATGACGCTGCCACCCCCGTGCTTCACGGTTGGGATGATGTTCTTCGGCTTGCAAGCCTCCCACCTTTTTCCTCCAAACATAACGATCGTCATTATGGCCAAACAGTTCTATTTCTGTCTCATCAGACCAGAGGACATTTCTCCAAAAAGTACGAACTTTGTCCCCATGTGCAGTTGCAAACCGTAGTCTGGCTTTTTAAGGCGGTTTTGGAGCAGTGGTTTCTTCCTTATTGAGAGGCCTTTCAGGTTATGTTGATATAGGACTCGTTTTACTGTGGATGTAGATACTTTTGTACCCGTTTCCTCCAGCATCTTCACAAGGTCATTTAATGTTGTTCTGGGATTGACCAAAGTACTTTCATTTCAAGGAGACAGAATGCGTCTCCTTCCTGAGCGGTATGACGGCTGCGTAGTCCCTTGGTGTTTATACTTGCTTACTATTGTTTGTACAGATAAACGTGGTACCTTCAGCCATTTGGAAATTGCTCCCAAGAATGAACCAGACTTGTGGAGGTCTACAATTTCTTTTCCTGAGGTCTTGGCTGATTTTCCCATGATGTCAAGCAAAGAGGCACTGAGTTTGAAGGTAGGCCTTGAAATACATCCACAGGTACACCTCCAATTGACTCAAATGATGTCAATTAGCCTATGAGAATCTTCTAAAGCCATGACATCATTTTCTGGAATTATCCAAGCTGTTATAAAGGCTCAGTCAACTTCTGACCCACTAGAATTGTGACACAGTGAATTATAAGTGAAATAATCTGTCTGTAAACAATTGTTGGAAAAATTACTTGTGTCATGCACAAAGTCCTAACAGACTTGCCAAAACTATAGTTTGTTAACAAGAAATTTGTGGAGTGGTTGAAAAATAAGTTTTAATGACTCAAACCTAAGTGTATGTAAACATCCGACTTCAACTGTATAAAACATTTGTTTGGAACATAATGAATTCCTCCTGGACTTCATTAAATGATTAGAAAATTGAGCTTTTGAGTAGTTGAGAGACTCTACAAAGCCCTCTCTCTTCCCATTCCTAAAACCTTGGGACATAGTAGAAGGAAGAAAGTTTGGGTTGTGGAATATAGGCCAGCATCTAGAAATCTCATTACTCAGTTTATATTGGCGATGAACGTCCCTCCATGTCTACAATGTTAGAGTAATAATTGGGTTTTGTTTAATCCTGTCAATAGAAATATGTTCTGCTATAAAAAGAGAAGACAATGTAAAGACTAAATTTCGAGCCGTGACAAATCAAGCTGTGTGATTAAGTTGCGCTGCCCAGTAATATGATTTAAGGTTAGAGAGGCCAAGCCCACCCAATTCCTTGACCAGCTGTAGTTTTTATAACTAATACAAGCTTTCTTATTTTGCCATCAAAATGTGCCTATTGCTGCATTTAGGCCAGTAAAGGTTTTAGCAGGAATTTTAACAGGAAGCACTGAAAACCGATAAAGCAGTCTTGGTAAGACATTCATTTTTACTGAAGCAAACCGACCTGCTAGAGATATAGGGAAGGGCATCCAAGGGTATAGATTTTCAGTGAATTTACTAATCACAGGGAGGTAGTTCAAAGCATATAGTTACACCACAGTATGATGTAATATTAACACCCAAGTAGTGCATGCTTGTATCAGTCCATTTAAATGCAATTGTCATTGATACTTGAGGGTGCATCACCAAAAGGTGATGGTTGCTGATAATGGGCATCTGTACGCCTATGTAGATATTCCATAAATAAAAATGTATAAAAAGTCAGCCGTTTCCAGCTACAAAAGTCATTTACAACATCTAGTGTATTTCTGATCAATTTGATGTTATTTTAATGGCCTTTTTTTTTTTTTTTTGCTTTTCTTTCAAAAACAAGGACATTTTTAATTGACCGCAAACTTTTTAAACGGTAGTGTAAATAGCGTTAAATTGGCATGCTGACTGCAGGAATGTCTACCAGAGCTGTTGCCAGATAATTTAATAATTTCTCTATCATAATGGGAATGTAATTCTGCTTTGAAAGTTGATAAAGTAGGTAACCCCACTTGTGAGAAAATGGCCCTTGAATGTTTTTGTACACCTACTGGAGAGCTCTTCTTTGTCTACACCCATTCAGCATCATTCACACCCTCTTAAGCCTTATCCCCCATCTCTTTAAGGATTCACATGTGAGGCCACGTGCTATACAGAGTGAGTAGTGTTCAACCAAATATGTCAATACTTAAAGCGGTGAAAGTAGTAGCCTGCCTATATCCTAATCTGACTTTGGTGTAGGTCCTGCTGTTCACATTACTGTCTCTGGTAAACACATACTATATAAAATCAATGTTTATTTGTCACATGCACAAGATAGAGAAGTTGTAAATGGTACAGTGAAATGGTTACTTGCATATTTGCATAGTAGCAATATGAAAAATAGGAAGTGTCCAGATAAATATATTGTATAAATATTTTATTATGATTAGATGATGCTTACCCAGACACATTCTACCTTTCTGGGTCATGTGACAGAGGCTAGGCACTACTACTGGGCACTACTCATTTTACCTATATAGTGCACTAACAGCTAAGATGCATGCATACGGTTTTAGTCATTTAAGTTTACATTGAAAGCGCTTTTTCCATCACAAAAATGAATAAAACAAATTTAAATAATGTTTTACACTGTTTGGACCCACCCCCAAAAAAACTTAGGCGGCCCACCCAAGGATTAAAATTTCTGAAAAATCCCTGTGTGTGTTGTACCTGATGTCCTTCATTTGTGAGGATGGTCTGTTTCTCCTCAGAATGAGCCACTTCAAACTTCTTAATGAACTCACAGTCCTCAGCAGAGATCATCTGGCCCCTGAGACAAGACACAGCATGATAATTACAATACTACTACAATACTACTTCACATTAGTCCTCTCAAATATAACATGTGCATGCTTCTATCAAATCTGAACACACAAGGTAATAGAAATGATTACATTCATATTCCTCCCCTGAAATAATTTGACCCCAAGGAGACAAGGTACACAGTATGATTGATGACTATTAAAACACTTGTGTCTAATCTAATTAGCATAATAAACAAATTCCCATGAAAACCCAGCGGTGTTTTGTCAGACCATCAGTCATCCCAAAAATCAGTCTTCTAAGGAAAACATCTGTAGAGTCCGAACAGTTTGGCCTATAAACCACTATGGTAAGACAACTCATGAACGCGCACATGTCAGTGGTTTTGCTCTACGACCCCCGCAAGCATCACGGGACTTGTTTGAAGTCAGCCCGGGACCAGAAAAAAAAAATACAATTAATGGAAGTATATATGGATGTAGTTTAGTGCCAAAAAAAGGTTACATACAGTACCAGCCAAAAGTTGACACACCAACTCATTCAAGGGTTTTTAATTATTTTTACTATTTTCTACATTGTAGAATAATAATGAAGACATCAAAACTATAAAATAACACATATGGAATCATGTTGTAACCAAAAGTGTTAAACAAATCAAAATAGATTTGATTTCTTCAAAGTAGCCACGCTTTACCTTGACGACAGCTTTGCACACTCTTGGCATTCACTTAACCCGCTTCTTGAGGTAGTCACCTGGAATGCATTTCAATTAACAGGTGTGCCTTGCTAAAAGTTGATTTGTAGAATTTCTTTCCTTCTTAATGTCATTGAGCTAATCAGTTGTGTTGTGACAAGGTAAAGGTGGTATACATAAGATGGTATTTTACCAAATATGGACTTCGCCCTATTACGGAAAGAACAGCTGAAATAAGCAAAGCGAAACGACAGTCCATCATTACTTTAAGACATGAAGGTCAGTCAATCTGGAAAATGTCAAGAAATGTGAAAGTGAAACCGTCAAAAGCAATGAAACTGGATCTCATGAGGACCGCCACAGAAAAGGAAGACCCAGAGTTACCTCTACTGCAGAGGATAAGTTCATTGGAGTTAACTGCACCCTCCCCCCAATCCACATCGACGGGACAGTAGTGGAGAAGTGGAAAGTTAAGTTCCTCGGTGTACACATCACGGACAAACTGAAATGGTCCACCCACACAGACAGCGTGGTGAAGAAGGCGCAGCAGCGCCTCTTCAACCTCAGGAGGCTGAAGAAATTTGGCTTGTCACCAAAATCAGTCAAACATTTACCAATGCACAATCGAGAGCATCCTGTCGGGCTGTACCACCGCCTGGTACGGCAGCTGCTCTGCCCACAACCGCAAGGCTCTCCAGAGGGTAGTGAGGTCTGCACAACGCATCACCGGGGGCAAACTACTCACCCACTAGGACACCTACACCACCTGATGTCACAGGAAGGCCAAAAAGATCATCAAGGACAACAACCACCCGAGCCACTGCCTGTTGACCCCGCTACCATCCAGAAGGCGAGGTCAGTACAGGTGCACCAAAGCTGGGACCGAGAGACTGAAAAACAGCTTCTATCTTAAGGCCAGACTGTTAAACAGCCATCACTAACAGAGTGGCTGCTGCCAACATAGACTCAAATCTCTAGCCACTTTAATAATTAAAAACTGGATGTAATAAATGTATCACTAGTCACTTTAAAAACAATGCCACTTTATATAATGTTTACATATCTTACATTACTCATCCCATATGTATATACTGTACTCCATACCATCTACTGCATCTTCCCTATGCCACACGGCCATCGCTCATCCATATATTTCTATGTACATATTCTTATTCTTCCCTTTACATTTGTATGTATAAGGTAGTTGTTGTGAATTTATTACATATTAGATATTACTGCATTGTCTGAACTAGAAGCACAAGCATTTCGCTACACTCGCATCTGCTTACCATGTGTATGTGACCAATACAATTTTATTTTATTGCAGCCCAAATAAATGCTTCAGAGTTCAAGTAACAGATATCTCAACATCAATTGTTCAGAGGAGACTGTGTAAAATTAGGCCTTCATGGTCGAATTTCTGCAAAGAAACCACTAAAGGACACCAATAAGAAGAAGACTTGTTTGGGCCAAAAAAACACAAGCAATGGACATTAGACCAGTGAAAATCTGTCCTTTGGTCAATTTGGAGATTTTTGGTTCCAACCACCGTGTCTTTGTGAGAAGCAGAATAGGTGAACGGATGATCTCTGCATATATGGTTCCCACCGTGAAGCATGGAAGAGGTGTGATGGTGCTTTGCTGGTGACACTGTCAGTGATTTACATAGAAGTCAAGGCACGCTTAACCAGCATGGCTAACACAGCATTCTGCAGCAATACGCCATCCCATCTGGTTTGCGCTTAGTGGGACTATCATTTGTTTTTCAACAGGACAATGACCCAAAACACCTCCAGGCTGTGTAAGGGCTATTTGACCAATGAGAGTGATTGAGTGCTGCATCAGATGACCTGGCCTCCACAATCACCTGACCTCAACCCAATTGAGATGGTTTGGGATGAGTTGGACAGCAGAGTGAAGGAAAAGCAGCCAACAAGTGCTCAGCATACAGATGAAGTCGGAAATTTACATACACTTAGGTTGGAGTCATTAAAACTCGTTTTTCAACCACTCCACAAATTTCTTGTTAACAAACTATAGTTTTGGCAAGTCGGTTAGGACATCATCTTTGTGCATGACACAAGTAATTTTTCCAACAATTGTTTACAGACAGATTATTTCACTGTATCACAATTCCAGTGGGTCAGAAGTTTACATACACTAAGTTGACTGTGCCTTTAAACAGCTTGGAACATTCCAGAAAATGATCTCATGGCTTTAGAAGCTCCTGATTGAATCAAATTATGACAATTAGCCTATTGGAGGTGTACCTGTTGATGAATTTCAAGGCCTACCTTCAAACTCAGTGCCTCTTTGCTTGACATCATGGGAAAATCAAAAGAAATCAGCCAAGACTTCAGAAAAAAACATTTTTTAGACCTCCACAATTCTGGTTCACCCTTGGGAGAAATTTCCAAATGCCTGAAGGTACCACATTCATCTGTACAAACAATAGTACGCAAGTATAAACACCATGGGACCACGCAGCCGTCATACCGCTCAGGAAGGAGACGCGTTCTGTCTCCTAGAGATAAACGTACTTTGGTTCGAAAAGTGCAAATCAATTCCAGAACAACAGCAAAGGACCTTGTGAAGATGCTGGCTGAAACAGGCACAAAAGTATCTATATCCACAGTAAACCGAGTCATATCGACATAACCTGAAAGGCCGCTCAGCAAGGCAGAAGCCACTGCTCCAAAACCCCCCTAAAAAAGCCAGTCTACGGTTTGCAACTGCACATGGGGACAAAGATTGTACTTTTTGGAGAAATGTCCTCTGGTCTGATGAAACAAAAATAGAACTGTTTGGCCATAATGAAAAAGGGGGAGGCTTGAAACACCAACCCTGAAGCACGGGTGTGGAAGCATCATGTTGTGGGGTTGCTTTGCTGCAGGAGGGACTGGTGCACTTCACAAAATAGATGGCTTAATGAGGAAGGAAAATTACGTGGATATATTGAAGCAGCATCTCAAGACATCAGTCAGGAAGTTAAAGCTTGGTCGCAAATGGGTCTTCCAAATGGACAATGACCCCAAGCATACTTCCAAAGTTGTGGCAAAATGGCTTAAGGACAACAAAGTCAAGGTATTGGAGTGTCCATCACAAAGCCCTGACCTCAATCCTATAGAAAATTTGTGGGCAGAACTGAAAAAACGTGTGCGAGCAAGGAGGCCTACAAACCTGACTTCGTTACACCAGCTCTGTCAGGAGTAAATGGGCCAAAATTCACCCAACTTATTGTGGGAAGCTTGTGGAAGGCTATCCGAAACATTTGACCCAAGTTAACCTCTCTTGGGTAGGGGGCAGTATTTTCACGTCTGGATGAAAAGTGTGCCCAAAGTATACTGCCTGTTACTCAGGCCCAGAAGCTAGGATATGCATATAATTGGTAGATTATGATAGAAAGCACTCTAAAGTTTCTAAAACTGCTAAAATGATGTATGTGAGTATAACAGAACTGATATGGCAGGCAAAACCCCGAGGACAAACCATCCCAAAAAATATAAAAAAAATTCAGCCTTCCACTGTTTCCAATGACTTTCATGTTTATTATGAGCTGAAGTCCTCCCAGATTGCAGTTCCTAGGGCTTCCACTAGATTTCAAACGTCTTTAGAAAAGAGTTTCAGGCTGGTTTTTGTAAAAATGAGCTAGAAATTGTAGTTTTTCTAAGTGGCTCCCATTTTGGCTGTAGTGTTTCCATGCACGTGGGTGAAAGCGCGTTCTTTGTTATTTATCTCCGGTAATGAACATACTATTCTCCGTCTTAAATTGTATTGTTTATTTACGTATTAGGGTACCTGAGGTTTGATTATAAACATTGTTTGACTTGTTTAGATATGTTTATTGGTAACGTTTGGGATTCATTTTGTATGCATTTTGAAGGAGGGAAACCGGTGGATTATTGAATGAAGCACGCCAGCTAAACTGAGTTTTTATGCATATAAAGAAGGACTTTATCGAACAAATGGACCATTTGTGATGTAACTGGGACCTTTTGGAGTGCCAACAGAAGAAGATCTTCAAAGGTAAGGCATTTATTATATCGCTATTTCTGACTTTCGTGTCGCACCTGCCTGGTTGAAAAATGTTTTATGTTTTTGTATGCGGGGCGCTGTCCTCAGATAAATCGCATGGTTTGCTTTCACCGTAAAGCCTTTTTTTAAATCAAACAGCGGCTGGATTAACAAGAAGTTAAGCTTTATTTTGATGTATAATACTTGTATTTTCATGAATGTTAAATATTTAAATTTCAACTGTATGTACGTATGCACACACACACACACACGTGTGGTACCCCTTGAGGTATCCCACCCAAAAATATAAATAAAATATTGGATGAAACGTTGCCATTGGCCTATTAGCCCATAGAAATGCATCGCATAATGGATTCCTACATGGAAAAACAGTTTGTTTTGAAGTCTGTTCTATATACACTGTTTTTCCATGTAGGAATCTGTTATTCGATGCATTTCTATGGGCTAATAATAGTAAGGCGAAAAGCAACGTTTCATCAAATATTTTATTTATATTATTGAGTCGGATACCTAAAGGGGTCAACACTTCAAAATCAAATAGCTAAATGATCCTTGGTATGATCATCTTCAAACAATTCCATATAGCTTAGTAGAACCCCCACATCCACCAGTTTGGACTCTGGGGGGGGGGGGGGTTCTACTAAGCTGACATACACTGAGTGTACAACACATTACGAACACTCTCCATGACAGACTGACCAGGTGAAAGATAAGATCCATTATTGATGTCACTTGTTAAATCCACTTCAAAATCAGTGTAGACGAAAGGGAGGAGACGGGTTAAATAAGGATTTTTAAGCCTTGAGACAGTTGAGACATGGATTGTGTATGTGTGCCATTTAGATAATGAATGGACAAAACTAAATATTTTAGTGCCTTTGAACAGGCTATGGTAGTAGGTGTCAAGCACACCGGTGTGTGTCAAAAACTGCAACGTTGCTGTTTGTATCAAGAATGGTTCACCACCCAAAGGACATCCAGCCAACTTGACACGACTGTGGGAAGCATCAGAATCAACATAGGCCAGCATTCCTGTGGAATGCTTGCGACACTTTTTATAGTCCGAGCCACAACGAATTGAAGCTGTTCTGAGGGCAAAAGGGGGGCAGTAAGGAAAGTAATGGACGTCATTCACAAGGCAGAATGTGGCTGTGGAATCTGACTGTGGCAATGGAATGTAGCTGAAAAGAGACTAGACGAGGGATAAGAAGAAGTTCATACTATACGTTTTTGGTGGAGAAGTAGACAAAGTTATTAATGAACTGTTTTGGTGACAATCAGCTTTGAAATCAGCATATTTTTAAATCACAAAGTACGAGGGTAGTGAATTCAGCCATAAACTAGCAAGGAAAGTTAGCCTGCCAAGCTGTAAAGAGTCCTAGCCTGTACTGGACATTGTTTTGCCAACAGTAATGAACAATTTCTACATACCGTGCTGCATTATTCAAGTGTATTAACCTTTGTGCATCATGAGGAGGAGGCTAACAACGAAGCCAGACAGCTCTAGTAATGAATGACAAGGTGGAGCAGACTCTTTGCTCTATAAAGGGGCTGTGCTGATCCTCTCAATCACGTAAGACACATTTGACAGAAGTAGCAAATCTAACAAATTCTAGTACCGACCCGGATGCCATGTTTTCCTCACCGTTCTCCCAGTCTCTGCATCGGAGTATCAATATCATAGGCCTGCATTGACAGGCATAAGCGGTCTTTCAATCATGCAGTCGCAAAATGCGTTTAAGATCAAAGCGAGCCTAGTCGCACTAGCACATTTGTTGATAACCGCGAGTGAGTTATTTGCCCAGTTATTGCTAATTTCTAGTCAGCAATGAAAATCCTAGAAAAGTCAGTGTGTGCATCACCTGTGTATAATGCCAGTGGGCCGTTGCCAGAGGAGAAAGACATTTGACATTTGTATAATGATATACAGACTAACTAGATAGTAGCCAATTGAAACATAGTGTAGTTTGGCTGGTTAATTATTTAACCATTAGCATGTATTAATGTCATTGTCATGTCCGATGTCCTAACATAACTTTCCGCCGGAGCTCGTATAACTGGGGAGCAGTTGACGAAACCAATGCTGCATACTCCAGTTGTAAAACAGTCTCACAAGTGCCCCAACATTGGCCAGGAGTCTCTTTTCAATACTGGCCATGTAACTCTGACAAATATTCTTACAATAGCCTAAATGACAAGTAACTCCTATGCTGTCAAGATCTCCCCTGAACACTGAATATTTTAACCTTACAAAATAGATCAACATCTTAGTTACTGCTCCCACCTTAGCCATTTGGATCCCTGGTTCATTGAATGAGGGAATTATTCAACCATCCTCCAGCAGAGTTACTGGTGGTGCAAGGTGGCCAACCATCCTCCAGCAGAGTTACTGGTGGTGCAAGGTGGCCAACCATCCTCCAGGAGAGTTACTGGGGGAGCAAGGTGGCCAACCATCCTCCAGGAGAGTTACTGGTGGTGCAAGGTGGCCAACCATCCTCCAGGAGAGTTACTGGTGGTGCAAGGTGGCCAACCATCCTCCAGCAGAGTTACTGGTGGTGCAAGGTGGCCAACCATCCTCCAGGAGAGTTATTGGGGGTGCAAGGTGGCCAACCATCCTCCAGGAGAGTTACTGGTGGTGCAAGGTGGCCAACCATCCTCCAGGAGAGTTACTGGGGGTGCAAGGTGGCCAACCATCCTCCAGGAGAGTTACTGGGGGTGCAAGGTGGCCAACCATCCTCCAGGAGAGTTACTGGGGGAGCAAGGTGGCCAACCATCCTCCAGCAGAGTTACTGGGGGTGCTAGGTGGCCAACCATCCTCCAGCAGAGTTACTGGGGGTGCAAGGTGGCCAACCATCCTCCAGGAGAGTTACTGGGGGTGCAAGGTGGCCAACCATCCTCCAGCAGAGTTACTGGGGGAGCAAGGTGGCCAACCATCCTCCAGCAGAGTTACTGGGGGAGCAAGGTGGCCAACCATCCTCCAGGAGAGTTACTGGGGGTGCAAGGTGGCCAACCATCCTCCAGCAGAGTTACTGGGGGAGCAAGGTGGCCAACCATCCTCCAGGAGAGTTACTGGGGGTGCAAGGTGGCCAACCATCCTCCAGCAGAGTTACTGGGAGTACAAGGTGGCCAACCATCCTCCAGGAGAGTTACTGGGGGTGCAAGGTGGCCAACCATCCTCCAGCAGAGTTACTGGGGGTGCAAGGTGGCCAACCATCCTCCAGGAGAGTTACTGGGGGTGCAAGGTGGCCAACCATCCTCCAGGAGAGTTACTGGAGGTGCAAGGTGGCCAACCATCCTCCAGGAGAGTTACTGGAGGTGCAAGGTGGCCAACCATCCTCCAGGAGAGTTACTGGAGGTGCAAGGTGGCCAACCATCCTCCAGGAGAGTTACTGGGGGAGCAAGGTGGCCAACCATCCTCCAGGAGAGTTACTGGGGGTGCAAGGTGGCCAACCATCCTCCAGGAGAGTTACTGGGGGTGCAAGGTGGCCAACCATCCTCCAGCAGAGTTACTGGGGGTGCAAGGTGGCCAACCATCCTCCAGCAGAGTTACTGGGGGTGCAAGGTGGCCAACCATCCTCCAGCAGAGACACTGGGTGGGCAGGCTTTTACTCCAACCCTGCTCAAACACACCACATTGTAAAAAAAATAAAAAATCAGCTGCTCAACAGGACCATGATAAGATCACACTGGTGTGTTTGAGCAGGGTTGAATCAAAAGCCTGCACACCCAGTATCTCTCCAGATGGAAGGTTGACGGACCACATGTGTTTTATACAGTAGCCCATGAGCGCAGTATTTTACTTTGTGGGGGGTTAAGTGCCTTGCTCAAGGACACGACGGCAGGAAATATAATACATGGGATCAGAAATCAGCTGTCTTCCATTGTCAAGACCAGTGATAACAATGGTTACTTTGTGAAGTGGTTGCTTTTATCATACAACACAATTTTCAGTGAAAGTAAAACAAAAATCTGTCATACTTGTCCAAAGGACAAGTGGCTAAAAAGGTTAATATTAAGCTCTGGTCTGATCTATTATGGGATGCCAGGGTCTTTTGACTTCTCTATTTAAACAGTAAGTTCCTAATTACAGAGAGAGCTTCTTATCCAAAGCTGACATTCACACTGGAAATACCACATATACCAGTCCAGCACTATACAACCTGGTTCCATTTCTCAAGTCCATGATTATGTTAGTGAGGCCACTAAGGCCCTCGACAGCCTGAAGGAGAAGGTCTGAGTTAGAAATCTACAGACAAAGGAACTAACATTCACAAGGCATTGAGTCACAGAACAGAGAACCAAAGATAACCCATCAGCTACTTTTGTTCAGTATGTAGGGCCTAAAGACCAGAATTCAAATACATTCAAAGAAATCATAGGCCTAGAGTCGTACAGACAACTGATGAGGAAAATAAATGGTGGCAGGAGGACGAAGAGGATGATGACGAAGGTGTACTTACTGCAGGTATGACTGCCAGTTGACCTTGTTGGCTCTGACCTCCGCAGCCTTGGCAGCGATGATGTTAGTGGGCACTGCAGCATCCACCGCCCCGCGGATATCCATCCTGATACACCTGTTCGATACCACTCTGGACTACAATAAATAATTTCCTGGAGGGAGAGAGGGAGGGTTATCAATGAATAATAAACAATCACAAATCAACAAGTCCTTCTAAAACATTGATTTGGCAACATGCTACATTGCTCATAATAGCACAACTGTTGGTGAGAGTAGTTTGTTAAAGTGTAGGCTATTAATTATGGTGCCAGTCAGGAATTCATGACCAACTCTGCAGACAGATCCTCATTATTTCTATCAGCTACCTTGATGCTTTCAAGACAACTCGGGACTTCTGATTTAAAATGTACGTAGGTTTATGCGTAAAGCATCCCATTGGTCGAATCTGATATTTTTCAAGTTGGAAACTCGGGCCTCATCTTTCTACAACGAGTTTACAAGTCAGACATTTCCGGGGCCATACTACAAATTAACAGTTTACATTTAGTTTCCCCAATCTAAAAATGTGCCTCGCCATTGAAAATCGTCTATATAGTCGTGGCCAAAAGTTTTGAGAATGACACAAATATTAATTTTCACAGTCTGCTGCCTCAGTTTGTATGATGGCAATTTGCATATACTCTAGAATGTTATGAAGAGTGATTAGATGAATTGCAATTAATTGCAAAGTCCCTCTTTGCCATGCAAATGAACTGAATCCCCCCAGAAAACATTTCCACTGCATTTCAGCCCTGCCGCAAAAGGATCAGCTGACATCATGTCAGTAATTCTCTCATTAAAACAGGTGTGAGTGTTGACGAGGTCAAGGCCGGAGATCACGCTGTCATGCTGATTGAGTTCCATTAACAGACTGGAAGCTTCAAAAGGAGGGTGGTGCTTGGAATCATTGTTCTTTCTCTGTCAACCATGGTTACCTGCAAGAAAACACGTGCCGTCAAAATTGCTTTGCACAAAAAGGGCTTCACAGGCAAGGATATTGCTGCCAGTAAGATTGAGCCTAAATCAGCCATTTATCGGATCATCAAGAACTTCAAGGAGAGCGTTTCAATTGTTGTGAAGAAGGTTTCAGGGTGCCCAAGAAAGTCCAGCAAGCACCAGGACCGTCTCCTAAAGTTGATCCAGCTGCGGGATCGGGGCACCAACAGTACAGCGCTTGCTCAGGAATGGCAGCAGGCAGGTGTAAGTGCATCTGCACGCACAGTGAGACGAAGACTTTTGGAGGATGGCCTGGTGTCAAGAAGGGCAGCAAAGAAGCCACTTCTCTCCAGGAAAAACATCAGGGACAGACTGATATTCTGCAAAAGGTACAGGGATTGGACTGCTGAGGACTGGAGTAAAGTCATTTTCTCTGATGAATCCCCTTTCCGATTGTTTGGAGCATCCGGAAAAAAGGTTGTCCGGAGAAGACAAGGTGAGCGCTACCATCAGTCCTGTGTCATGCCAACAGTAAAGCATCCTGAGACCATTCATGTGTGGGGTTGCTTCTCAGCCAAGGGAGTGGGTTCACTCACAATTTTGCCTAAGAACACAGCCATGAATAAAGAATGGTACCAACACATCCTCCGAGAGCAACTTCTCCCAACCATCCAGGAACAGTTTGGTGATGAACAATGCCTTTTCCAGCATGATAGAGCACCTTGCCATAAGGCAAAAGTGATAGCTAAGTGGCTCTGGGAACAAAACATAGATATTTTGGGTCCATGGCCAGGAAACTCCCCAGACCTTAATCCCATTGAGAATTTGTGGTCAATCCTCAAGAGGCGGATGGACAAACAAAAACCCACAAATTCTGACAAACTCCAAGCATTGATTTTGCAAGAATGGGCTGCCATCAGTCAGGATGCGGCCCAGAAGTTAATTGACAGCATGCCAGGGTGGATTGCAGAGGTCTTGAAAAAGAAGGTCAACCCTGCAAATATTGACTCTTTGCATCAACTTCATGTAATTGTCAATAAAAGCCTGAGACTTATGAAATGCTTGGAATTATACAACATCTGACAAAAATATCTAAAGACACTGAAGCATCAAACTTTGTGGAAATTAATATTTGTGTCATTCTCAAAACTTTTGGCCACGACTGTACTTCCAGAAACAAATGAGAGAACAGTTATTCTGCGCCCTAGCACACTCAGACAAGAGTGCTCTTAAATTGACCGCACACCAAGTAAATCTACGATTTTGATTGGTTGATGCGTATTTTGCGACTGAGAAACTGTTCACATTTCAACTGATTAAAATGAGTATAGCACTGCCAAGTCTCCAAGTTCCGAGTTTTCTTGAACGCGGCATCAGCTAACGTTTGCCAGTAGCTTGCTAGACAACTCAGGGCATAAGTAACGTTAACTAGCTAACTTAGCCAATGCAATATGATTCATGTTGCTGGTGCAGTCACGTCGACTAGCCGACTAAACACAATCGTGGAGTTTAGTTGGCTAGTCATTGACAAAACATAAGCTGTATAATTTGGCTAAATCGACAGCAATTGTCAACAAACCTCGAAATAAATACAGTAAGCGTTGTTACTGAATTGGTTTGAGTCGTTTCTCTCGACAGCTACGCTAACTGGCTAATGTCAATATTATGGTCGAAGCCAGAGCCGTATACAGTTAACGTTAGCTTTATGATTCTGGAGCAGGCTTAGTTAAGTCGTCAACGTAAAGATAATGTAACGACAATACAGAACCTAGAATCTCAAAGAAACATTACAATACTGTCTTCCCACCACTGACACAACCAAAATAAAGCATTAACTGTCTTTTAAAAGCAAAATACCATTAAAACATCACCTACCTGTCAGCTGACAAACTATAAGGCGACGTCACGAGACACCTATCACGTGATGGTGGCATTCATGTCACGCGCCAGTAGGAAGCGGCTTCTTCTTCTGTGGTTTTTATGGCGGACTACAACTCAAAAACTGGATAGGTTGAAACCCCTCCCAAAAAATACAAAAAAAGAATCCATACGTAATAGTGAAACTAACTAATAGGGAAACTAACACCCCCAAAATAATACTTTTCCAATACAAACAAAACTCCAACTTCTTCCTTCTTTTAATTATCCAAATCTCCCTTCTCAGGCTGTAGGACCTGAGAGGGTGGTACGGCTTGTGCCACTATTCCGTTTCACTCCTTCACTGAGAAATCTTTCAGCACCAGGAACCGCCCCGCCACATCCACTATTTTTTCTATCTTCCTGGACCTTCTCTCCACCTCGGCAGTGCCATTAATTACCATAGCTATAAAGGCTACAAAGTTCACCTTCTTAACCTTTACAAGGTGCACCATTCACCTTTACAAGGTGCACCTTCTAGTGCACCATTCAAACCCTCAACACTTTTCACAGCTGCTGCATATGAAATGCTCTGTACAACCCTGACTTTGGCCACCTCGTTCTCTTTCACCCGTGTGGGGCATTCGAAAGACGTGGCCATATGGTTTGTAACATGTCACATATGTATCACTTTTATAACACATAATATGATATTTTCCACAACTTGGACAACTCGTCTTCTCCCTTCTGCAAACACTTTATACATTTTTTATTTTATTTTTTATTTCACCTTTATTTAACCAGGTAGGCTAGTTGAAAACAAGTTCTCATTTGCAACTGCGACCTGGCCAAGATAAAGCATAGCAATTCGACACATGCAGCAACACAGAGTTACACATGGAATAAACAAAACATACAGTCAATAATACAGTAGAACAAAAATAAAATAAAAAGTCTATATACAGTGAGTGCAAATGAGGTAAGATAAGGTAGATAAGGCAATAAATAGGCCATGGTGGCGAAGTAATTACAATATAGCAATTAAACACTGGAATGGTAGATGTGCAGAAGATGAATGTGCAAGCGGAGATACTGGGGTGCAAAGGAGCAAGATAAATAAATAAATACAGCATGGGGATGAGGGAAAATAGATGGGCTGTTTACAGATGGGCTATGTACAGGTGCAGTGATCTGTGAGCTGCTCTGACAGCTGGTGCTTAAAGCTATTGAGGGAGATATGAGTCTCCAGCTTCAGAGATTTTTGCAGTTCGTTCCAATCATTGGCAGCAGAGAACTGGATGGAAAGGCGACCAAAGGAGGAATTGGCTTTGTGGGTGACCAGTGAAATACACCTGCTGGAGCGAGTGCTACGAGTGGGAGCTGCTATGGTGACCAGTGAGCTGAGATAAGGTGGGGCTTTACCTAGCAGACACTTTTAGATAACCTGGAGCCAGTGGGTTTGGCGACGAGTATGAAGCGAGGGTCAACCAACGAGAGCATACAGGTCGCACGTCTATCAACAGTTGTCACAGCAACATTCTATTGAAGTGGATACTTGCATAGTGGAGTCTTTGTTCAGACATGTAGCTAGCTAAGCAATTAACCATAATCCCAACTCATGACATTATTACCCTGCATGAATCTGCAGGTGGCTAACCAACCAGGTTCTATGTTAGCAACATTAACATTAGGATATAACTAGTCAAGCAAATGGCTCTGAGATACGAATAATAAGATCATACACGTAACGTTAGCCAGAGAGCTAACAAGCTAACTTAGCTAGCTTGCTAACAGTACACTTTAACTTGAAATGAAAACGACTTTGTCAAAATGAGAAATGTGTAATAGCCTAAAATGTAGCTAGCTAGACTATCTTACCCGTATACATTATGGTTGGGCGCCTCTCCCTGTCACAGATGCCATGTTTGCCCTTAGTTCGAAGATGTAATCCAGACACAGGTGTTTTCTCCATCTCCTTAGCTATCATACTCTAATTCTCAAAACTCGGTCCTCCAGAAAGTGGAGAGCAACACTTACGCAGTTCTACTAAGAAATATATACACTGCTCAAAAAAATAAAGGGAACACTTAAACAACACAATGTAACTCCAAGTCAATCACACTTCTGTGAAATCAAACTGTCCACTTAGGAAGCAACACTGATTGACAATAAATTTCACATGCTGTTGTGCAAATGGAATAGACAACAGGTGGAAATTATAAGCAATTAGCAAGACACCCCCAATAAAGGAGTGGTTCTGCAGGTGGGGACCACAGACCACTTCTCAGTTCCTGCTTCCTGGCTGATGTTTTGGTCACTTTTGAATGCTGGCGGTGCTTTCACTCTAGTGGTAGCATGAGACGGAGTCTACAACCCACACAAGTGGCTCAGGTAGTGCAGCTCATCCAGGATGGCACATCAATGCGAGCTGTGGCAAGAAGGTTTGCTGTGTCTGTCAGCGTAGTATCCAGAGCATGGAGGCGCTACCAGGAGACAGGCCAGTACATCAGGAGACGTGGAGGAGGCCGTAGGAGGGCAACAACCCAGCAGCAGGACCGCTACCTCCGCCTTTGTGCAAGGAGGAGCAGGAGGAGCACTGCACGTCGGACCCTCATACCACCCTCATGGAGTCTGTTTGCAGGGCTCTGCAAAATGACCTCCAGCAGGCCACAAATGTGCACGTGTCTGCTCAAACGGTCAGAAACAGACTCCATGAGGGTGGTATGAGGGTCTGACGTCCACAGGTGGGGGTTGTGCTTACAGCCCAACACCGTGCAGGACATTTGGCATTTGCCAGAGAACACCAAGATTGGCAAATTCGCCACTGGTGCCCTGTGCTCTTCACAGATGAAAGCAGGTTCACACTGAGCACGTGACAGACGTGACAGAGTCTGGAGATGCCGTGGAGAACGTTCTACTGCCTGCAACATCCTCCAGCATGACCGGTTTGGCGGTGGGTCAGTCATGGTGTGGGGTGGCATTTCTTTGGGGGGCCGCACAGCCCTCCATGTGCTCGCCAGAGGTAGCCCGACCGCCATTAGGTACCGAGATGAGATCCTCAGACCCCTTGTGAGACCATATGCTGGTGCGGTTGGCCCTGGGTTCCTCCTAATGCAAGACAATGCTAGACCTCATGTGGCTGGAGTGTGTCAGCAGTTCCTGCAAGAGGAAGGCATTGATGCTATGGACTGGCCCGCCCGTTCCCCAGACCTGAATCCAATTGAGCACATCTGGGACATCATGTCTCGCTCCATCCACCAACGCCACGTTGCACCACAGACTGTCCAGGAGTTGGCGGATGCTTTAGTCCAGGTCTGGGAGGAGATCCCTCAGGAGACCATCCGCCACCTCATCAGGAGCATGCCCAGGCATTGTAGGGAGGTCATACAGGCACATGGAGGCCACACACACTACTGAGCCTCATTTTGACTTGTTTTAAGGACATTACATCAAAGTTGGATCAGCCTGTAGTGTGGTTTTCCACTTTAATTTTGAGTGTGACTCCAAATCCAGACCTCCATGGGTTGATAAATTTGATTTCCATTGATTATTTTTGTGTGATTTTGTTGTCAGCAATTTCAACTATGTAAAGAAAAAAGTATTTAATAAGATTATTTCATTCATTCAGGTCTAGGATGTGTTATTTTAGTGTTCCCTTTATTTTTTTGAGCAGTATATATTTTTAAATCCACGTTAGACAGGATTACCTAGACATACTAACCAGCTCCAATAAACAGAACCCTGCTATATGGCAGACTAATCCAAACTCATCTCTCGGCCTGTCAAGCCCACTTATTATCTCAGCCAATCATGAATTGCAGGAAGATTGCTGTCTTTTTCTGTGGCTTAACAAACTAGGCTCGTAATTTAACAATTTTATTCTTATTTACAGTTGACATAGAATATTGTTATTAAGGCACATTCAAGTTCACATGTTCCAGAATGCATTTCTGCCAAAAATGCATTTTGAGATAAAAAAAAAAAAAACGTTCAAATGGCTTTTGTGTGAAGTAGCGAGTTACGCCTGGTTTCCTGAAACTGGTCAAATGGCACCCCATTCACTATTTAGTACACAGGCCTCTGGTCAAATGGCTCCCCATTCACTATATAGTACACAGGCCTCTGGTAAAATGGCACCCCATTCACTATATAGTACACAGGCCTCTGGTCAAATGGCACCCCGTTCACTATTTAGTACACAGGCCTCTGGTAAAATGACACCCCATTCACTATATAGTACACAGGCCTCTGGTCAAATGGCACCCCATTCACTATTTAGTACACAGGCCTCTGGTAAAATGGCATCCCATTCACTATATAGTACACAGGCCTCTGGTCAAATGGCACCCCATTCACCATATTGTACACAGGCCTCTGGTGAAATGGCTCCCTATTCCTTATTTAGTACACAGGCCTCTGGTAAAATGGCTCCCCATTCACTATACAGTACACAGGCCTCTGGTCAAATGGCTCCCCATTCACTATGTAGTACACAGGCCTCTGGTCAAATGGCTCCCCATTCACTATATAGTACACAGGCCTCTGGTCAAATGGCTCCCTATTCCTTATTTAGTACACAGGCCTCTGGTCAAATGGCTCCCTATTCCTTATTTAGTACACAGGCCTCTGGTCAAATGGCTCCCTATTCTTTATTTAGTACACAGGCCTCTGGTCAAATGGCTCCTCATTCACCATATAGTACACAGGCCTCTGGTAAAATGGCACCCTATTCCTTATTTAGTACACAGGCCTCTGGTAAAATGGCACCCTATTCCTTATTTAGTACACAGGCCTCTGGTAAAATGGCACCCTATTCCTTATTTAGTACACAGGCCTCTGGTCAAATGGCACCCTATTCCTTATTTAGTACACAGGCCTCTGGTCAAATGGCTCCCCATTCACCATATAGTACACAGGCTTCTGGTCAAATGGCACCCCATTCACCATATAGTACACAGGCCTCTGGTAAAATGGATCCCAATTCACTATTTAGTACACAGGCCTCTGGTAAAATGGCACCTCATTCACTATTTAGTACACAGGCCTCTGGTAAAATGGCACCCCATTCACTATTTAGTACACAGGCCTCTGGTAAAATGGCACCCCATTCACTATATAGTACACAGGCCTCTGGTAAAATGGCACCCCATTCACTATTTAGTACACAGGCCTCTGGTAAAATGGCTCCCCATTCACTATATAGTACACAGGCCTCTGGTCAAATGGCTCCCCATTCAATATATAGTACACAGGCCTCTGGTCAAATGGCTCCCCATTCACTATATAGTACACAGGCCTCTGGTAAAATGGCACCCCATTTCTCTACTTAGTACACAGGCCTCTGGTCAAATGTAGGACACAGTGTAGGGTATAAGGTGCAAGTCAGAACGCAACCCGCAGCCTACCTCTATCCTACAGCCTACCTCTACCCCACAGCCTACCTCTACCCCACAGCCTACCTCTACCCTACAGCCTACCTCTACCCTACAGCCTACCTCTACCCCACAGCCTACCTCTACCTCTACCCTACAGCCTCCCTCTACCCTACAGCCTACCTCTACCCTACAGCCTACCTCTACCCCACAGCCTAAAGCAACCCCACAGTCTACCTCTACCCCACAGTCTACCTCTACCCTACAGCCTACCTCTACCCCACAGCCTAAAGCAACCCCACAGTCTACCTCTACCCCACAGTCTACCTCTACCCTACAGCCTACCTCTACCCCACAGCCTACTTCTACCTCTACCCTACAGCCTACCTCTACCCCACAGCCTACCTCTACCTCTACCCTACAGCATACCTCTACCCTACAGCCTACCTCTACCTCTACCTCTACCCCACAGCATACCTCTACCCTACAGTCTACCTCTACCCTACCTCTACCCCACAGCATACCTCTACCCTACAGTCTACCTCTACCCTACCTCTACCCTACAGCCTACCTCTACCCTACAGCCTACCTCTACCCCACAGCCTACCTCTTCCCCACAGCCTACCTCTACCCTACAGCATACCTCTACCCTACAGCCAACCTCTACCTCTACCTCTACCCCACAGCATACCTCTACCCTACAGTCTACCTCTACCCTACCTCTACCCTACAGCCTACCTCTACCCCACAGCCTACCTCTACCCTACAGCCTACCTCTACCCCACAGCCTACCTCTACCCCACAGCCTACCTCTACCCTACAGCCTACCTCTACCCCACAGCCTACCTCTACCCCACAGCCTACCTCTACCCTACAGCCTACCTCTACCCTACAGCCTACCTCTACCCCACAGACTACCTCTATCTCTACCCCACAGCCTACCTCTACCCCACAGCCTACCTCTACCCTACAGCCTACCTCTTCCCTACAGCCTACCTCTACCCTACCTCTACCCCACAGCCTACCTCTACCCCACAGCATACCTCTAACCCACAGCCTACCTCTACCCCACAGCCTACCTCTACCTCTACCCTACAGCCTACCTCTACCCCACAGCCTACCTCTACCCTACAGCCTACCTCTTCCCTACAGCCTACCTCTACCCCACAGCCTACCTCTACCCCACAGCCTACCTCTACCCCACAGCCTACCTCTACCCCACAGCCTATCTCTACCTCTACCCTACAGCATACCTCTACCCTATAGCCTACCTCTACCTCTACCCCACAGCATACCTCTACCCTAAAGTCTACCTCTACCCTACCTCTACCCCACAGCATACCTCTACCCTACAGTCTATCTCTACCCTACCTCTACCCTACAGCATACCTCTACCCCACAGCCTACCTCTACCCTACAGCCTACCTATTCCCTACAGCCTACCTCTACCCTACCTCTACACCACAGCCTACCTCTACCCCACAGCCTACAGCCTACCTCTACCCCACAGTCTACCTCTACCCTACCTCTACACCACAGACTACCTCTACCCCACAGCCTACAGCCTACCTCTACCCCACAGCCTACCTCTACCCCACAGCCTACCTCTACCCTACAGCCTACCTCTACCCCACAGCCTATCTCTACCCTACAGCCTACCTCTTCCCTATAGCCTACCTCTACCATACCTCTACCCCACAGCCTACCTCTACCCCACAGCCTACAGCCTACCTCTACCCCACAGCCTACCTCTACCCCACAGCCTACCTCTACCCCACAGCCTACCTCTACCCCACAGCCTACCTCTACCCCAAAGCCTACCTCTAACCCACAGCCTACCTCTACCCCAAAGCCTACCTCTAACCCACAGCCTACCTCTACCCCACAGCCTACCTCTACCCCACAGCCTACCTCTACCCTACAGCCTACCTCTAACCCACAGCCTACCTCTACCCCACAGCCTACCTCTACCCCACAGCATACCTCTAACCCACAGCCTACCTCTACCCCACAGCCTACAGGCTACCTCTATCCCACAGCCTACCTCTACCCTACAGTCTACCTCTACCCTACAGCCTACCTCTACCCCACAGCCTACTACCCTACAGCCTACCTCTACCCCACAGCCTACCTCTACCCCACAGCCTACCTCTAACCCACAGCCTACCTCTACCCCACAGCCTACCTCTAACCCACAGCCTACCTCTACCCTACAGTCTACCTCTACCCCACAGCCTACCTCTACCCTACAGCCTACCTCTAACCCACAGCCTTCCTCTACCCCACAGCCTACCTCTACCCCACAGCCTACCTCTACCCCATAGCCTACCTCTACCCCACAGCCTACCCCTACCCTACAGCCTACCTCTACCCCACAGCCTACCTCTAACCCACAGCCTACCTCTACCCAACAGTCTACCTCTACCCCACAGCCTACCTCTACCCTACAGCCTACCTCTAACCCACAGCCTTCCTCTACCCCACAGCCTACCTCTACCCCATAGCCTACCTCTACCCCACAGCCTACCTCTACCCCACAGCCTACCTCTACCCTACAGACTACCTCTACCCCACAGCCTACCTCTACCCCACAGCCTACAGGCTAACTCTATCCCACAGCCTACCTCTACCCTACAGCCTACCTCTACCCTACAGCCTAACTCTACCCCACAGCCTAACTCTAACCCACAGCCTACCTCTACCCCACAGCCTACCTCTACCCTACAGCCTACCTCTAACCCACAGCCTACCTCAACCCTACAGCCTACCTCTAACCCACTGCCTACCTCTACCCTACAGCCTACCTCTACCCACAGCCTACCTCTACCCCACAGCCTACAGCTTAACTCGACCCCACAGCCTTCCTCTACCCTACAGCCTACCTCTACCCCACAGCCTACCTCCACCCTACAGCCTAACTCTACCCGACAGCCTTCCTCTACCCCACAGCCTACCTCTACCCCACAGCCTACAGGCTACCTCTATCCCACAGCCTACCTCTACCCTACAGCCTACCTCTACCCTACAGCCTACCTCTACCCCACAGCCTACCTCTACCCCACAGCCTACCTCTAACCCACAGCCTACCTCTACCCCACAGCCTACCTCTAACCCACAGCCTACCTCTACCGTACAGCCTACCTCTACCCTACAGCCTACCTCTACCCCACAGTCTACCTCTACCCCACAGCCTACCTCTACCCTACAGCCTACCTCTACCCCACAGTCTACCTCTACCCCACAGCCTACCTCTACCCTACAGCCTACCTCTACCCCACAGTCTATCTCTACCCTACAGTCTACCTCTACCCTACTGCCTACCTCTACCCGACAGCCTTCCTCTACCCCACAGCCTACCTCTACCCCACAGCCTACCTCTACCCTACAGCCTACCTCTACCCTACAGACTACCTCTACCCCACAGCCTACCTCTACCCCACAGTCTACCTCTACCCTACAGCCTACCTCTACCCTACAGCCTACCTCTACTCCACAGTCTACCTCTACCCCACAGCCTACCTCTACCCTACAGCCTACCTCTACCCCACAATCTACCTCTATCCTACAGCCTACCTCTACCCCACAGGCTCCCACTACCCCACAGCCTACCTCTACCCCACAGCCTACCTCTAACCCACAGCCTACTTCTACCCCACAGCCTACCTCTAACCCACAGCCTATATGCTACCTCTATCCCACAGTCTACCTCTACCCTACAGCCTACCTCTACCCTACAGCCTAACTCTACCCCACAGCCTACCTCTACCCTACTGCCTACCTCTACCCCACAGCCTACCTCTACCCCACAGCCTACCTCTAACCCACAGCCTTCCTCTACCCTACAGACTACCTCTACCCCACAGCCTACCTCTAACCGACAGCCTACCTCAATCTCTACCCCACAGCCTACCTCTACCCCACAGCATACCTCTACCCCACAGCCTACCTCTACCCTACAGCCTACCTCTACCCCACAGCCTACCTCTACCCCACAGCCTACCTCTAACCCACAGCCTACCTCTACCCCACAGCCTACCTCTAACCCACAGCCTACCTCTACCCCACAGCCTACCTCTACCCCACAGCCTACCTCTACCCCACACCCTACAGCCTAACTCTACCCCACAGCCTACCTCTACCCTACAGCCTACCTCTAACCCACAGCCTACTTCTACCCCACAGCCTACCTCTAACCCACAGCCTACAGGCTACCTCTATCCCACAGCCTACCTCTACCCTACAGCCTACCTCTACCCTACAGCCTAACTCTACCCCACAGCCTACCTCTACCCTACAGCCTACCTCTACCCCACAGCCTACCTCTAACCCACAGCCTACCTCTACCCTACAGACTACCTCTACCCCACAGCCTAACTCTACCCGACAGCCTACCTCTATCTCTACCCCACAGCCTACCTCTACCCCACAGCCTACCTCTACCCTACAGCCTACCTCTACCCCACAGCCTACCTCTACCCCACAGCCTACCTCTAACCCACAGCCTACCTCTACCCCACAGCCTACCTCTAACCCACAGCCTACCTCTACCCCACAGCCTACCTCTACCCCACAGGCTACCTCTACGCCACAGCCTACCTCTACCCCACACCCTACAGCCTAACTCTACCCCACAGCCTACCTCTACCCTACAGCCTACCTCTACCCCACAGCCTACCTCTACCCCACAGCCTACCTCTAACCCACAGCCTACCTCTACCCTACAGACTACCTCTACCCCACAGCCTACCTCTACCCGACAGCCTACCTCTATCTCTACCCCACAGCCTACCTCTACCCCACAGCATACCTCTACCTGACAGCCTACCTCTATCTCTACCCCACAGCCTACCTCTACCCCACAGCATACCTCTACCCCACAGACTACCTCTACCCTACAGCCTACCTCTACCCCACAGCATACCTCTACCCCACAGCCTACCTCTACCCTACAGCCTACCTCTACCCCACAGCCTACCTCTAACCCACAGCCTACCTCTACCCCACAGCCTACCTCTACCCCACAGCCTACCTCTAACCCACAGCCTACCTCTACCCCGCAGCCTACCTCTACCCCACAGCCTACCTCTACCCCACAGCATACCTTTAACCCACAGCCTACCTCTACCCCACAGCCTACCTCTACCCTACAGACTACAGGCTACCTCTATCCCACAGCCTACCTCTACCTCTACCCTACAGCCTAACTCTACCCCACAGCCTACCTCTACCTCTACCCTACAGCCTACCTCTACCCCACAGCCTACCTCTACCCCACAGCCTACAGGCTACCTCTATCCCACATCCTACCTCTACCTCTACCCTACAGCCTACCTCTACTCCACAGCCTACCTCTACCTCTACCCTACAGCCTACCTCTATCCCACAGCCTACCTCTACCCCACAGCCTACAGGCTACCTCTATCCCACAGCCTACCTCTAACCCACAGCCTACCTCTACCCTACAGTCTACCTCAACCCCACAGCCTACCTCTACCCTACAGCCTACCTCTACCCCACAGCCTACCTCTACCCCACAGCCTACAGGCTACCTCTATCCCACAGCCTACCTCTAACCCACAGCCTACCTCTACCCTACAGACTACCTCTATCCCACAGCCTACCTCTACCTCTACCCCACAGCCTTCCTCTACCCCACAGTCTACCTCTAACCCACAGCCTTCCTCTACCCCACAGTCTACCTCTACCCCACAGCCTACCTCTACCCTACAGACTACCTCTACCCCACAGCCTACCTCTACCCTACAGACTACCTCTACCCCACAGCCTACCTCTACCCTACAGACTACCTCTACCCTACAGCCTACCTCTACCCTACAGCCTACCTCTACCCCACAGCCTACCTCTAACCCACAGCCTACCTCTACCCTACAGCCTACCTCTACCCACAGCCTACCTCTACCCTACAGACTACCTGTACCCCACAGCCTACCTCTACCCGACAGCCTACCTCTATCTCTACCCCACAGCCTACCTCTACCCTACAGCCTACCTCTACCCCACAGCCTACCTCTATCCTACAGCCTACCTCCACCCCACAGCCTACCTCTACCCCACAGCCTACCTCTAACCCACAGCCTACCTCTACCCCACAGCCTACCTCTAACCCACAGCCTTCCTCTACCCCACAGCCTACCTCTACCCCACAGCCTACCTCTACCCTACAGACTACCTCTACCCCACAGCCTACCTCTATCTCTACCCCACAGCCTACCTCTACCCTACAGCCTACCTCTACCCCACAGCCTACCTCTATCCCACAGCCTACCTCTACCCACAGCCTACCTCTACCCCACAGCCTACCTCTACCCCACAGCCTACCTCTACCCCACAGCCTACCTCTAACCCACAGCCTACCTCTACCCCACAGCCTACCTCTAACCCACAGCCTAACTCTATCCTACAGCCTACCGCTACCCCACAGCCTACCTCTACCCCACAGCCTACCTCTAACCCACAGCCTACCTCTAACCCACAGCCTAACTCTACCCTACAGCCTACCTCTAACCCACAGCCTACCTCTACCCCACAGCCTACCTCTAACCCACAGCCTACCTCTAACCCACATGCTACCTCTACCCTACAGCCTACCTCTACCCTACAGCCTACCTCTACCCTACAGCCTACCTCTACCCTACAGCCTACCTCTACCCCATAGCCTACCTCTACCCTACAGCCTACCTCTACCCCACAGCCTACCTCTACCCCACAGCCTACCTCTACCCCACAGCCTACCTCTAACCCACAGCCTACCTCTACCCTACAGCCTACCTCTACCCTACAGCCTACCTCTACCCCATAGCCTACCTCTACCCCACAGACTACCTCTACCCCACAGCCTACCTCTACCCCATAGCCTACCTCTACCCCACAGACTACCTCTACCCCACAGCCTACCTCTACCCTACAGCCTACCTCTACCCTACAGCCTACATGTCCATGTGTATGTTATGCTGTGGATTAAAGAGATAAAGAGGTCAATGGAACGCAGACCGTGGAGGATGGAAGAACAACGCCGGATTGACTCACATTCAACAAATCAGATCTAACAAAACGGATTTTCATCAAATCCATCATGATTGTTGTATTGTAACAGACCCACAATGTGGTTACTATAGTGCGATTTGGATAGAAATTGTCCCTTTTCATGTTTAAAAGAAGTGATTGCTAAATGCTAACTCCTGTTTGTATTAGCTGGTAGTATAGCTAGCATACAGAAATCAGTAGTGGTAGTCCAAGTAGTTTTTAACTGAAATGAAGTTGATTGGTGATGAGGATCTGAACATGTATTGGGGTTAACATCCATACTGGTATTGGGGTTAACATCCATACTGGTATTGGGGTTAACATCCATACTGGTATTGGGGTTAACATCTATACTGGTATTGGGGTTGACATCTATACTGGTATTGGGGTTAACATCTATACTGGTATTGGGGTTAACATCCATACTGGTATTGGTGTTTAGATCCATACTGGTATTGGGGTTGACATCTATACTGGTATTGGGGTTGACATCTATACTGGTATTGGGGTTAACATCTATACTGGTATTGGGGTTTAGATCCATACTGGTATTGGGGTTTAGATCCATACTGGTATTGGGGTTTAGATCCATACTGGTATTGGGGTTAACATCTATACTGGTATTGGGGTTGACATCTATACTGGTATTGGGGTTAACATCTATACTGGTATTGGGGTTTAGATCCATACTGGTATTGGGGTTGTCATCTATACTGGTATTGGGGTTAACATCCATACTGGTATTGGGGTTAACATCCATACTGGTATTGGGGTTGACATCTATACTGGTATTGGGGTTAACATCCATACTGGTATTGGGGTTGACATCTATACTGGTATTGGGGTTGATATCTGTACTGGTATTGGGGTTGACATCCATACTGGTATTAAGGTTGATATCTATACTGGTATTGGGGTTAACATCCATACTGGTATTAAGGTTGACATCTATACTGGTATTGGGGTTAACATATATACTGGTATTGGGGTTGACAACCATACTGGTATTGGGGTTGACAACCATACTGGTATTGGGGTTGACAACCATATTGGTATTGGGGTTGACATCTATACTGGTATTGGGGTTGACATCTATACTGGTATTGGGGTTGATATCCATACTGGTATTGGGGTTGATATCTATACTGGTATTGGGGTTAACATCTATACTGGTATTGGGGTTGATATCTATACTTGTATTGGGGTTGTCATCTATACTGGTATTGGCGTTGACATCTATACTGGTATTGGGGTTGACATCCATACTGGTATTGGGGTTAACATCCATACTGGTATTGGGGTTGATATCCATACTGGTATTGGGGTTGACATCCATACTGGTATTGGGGTTGATATCCATACTGGTATTGAGGTTATGAGGGGTGATAATACCCAATGTAGAAACCTAGAGAGGAACCAGGCTATGAGGGGTGATAATATCCAATGTAGAAACCTAGAGAGGAACCAGGCTATGAGGAGTGATAATATCCAATGTAGAAACCTAGAGAGGAACCAGGCTATGAGGGGTGATAATACCCAATGTAGAAACCTAGAGAGGAACCAGGCTATGAGGAGTGATAATATCCAATGTAGAAACCTAGAGAGGAACCAGGCTATGAGAGGTGATAATATCCAATGTAGAAACCTAGAGAGGAACCAGGCTATGAGGAGTGATAATATCCAATGTAGAAACCTAGAGAGGAACCAGGCTATGAGGGGTGATAATATCCAATGTAGAAACCTAGAGAGGAACCAGGCTATGAGGGGTGATAATACCCAATTTTGAAACCTAGAGAGGAACGAGGTTCTGCTTGAGGTGGTGATCCGTCATCCACACTGATATGTCTGCCAGACATGCAGAGATGCGATTTGCCACCTGGTTATCAGAAGGGGGAAAGGAGAAGATTAATTGTGTGTCGTCTGCATAGCAATGATAGGAGAGACCATGTGAGGATATGACAGAGCCAAGTGACTTGGTGTATAGTGAGAATAGGAGAGGGCCTAGAACAGAGCCCTGGGGGACACCAGTGGTGAGAGCACGTGGTGCGGAGAAAGATTCTCGCCACGCCACCTGGTAGGAGCGACCTGTCAGGTAGGACGCAATCCAAGCGTGGGCCGCGCCGGAGATGCCCAGCTCGGAGAGGGTGGAGAGGAGGATCTGATGGTTCACAGTATCAAAGGCAGCAGATAGGTCTAGGATGAGAGCAGAGGAGATAGAGTTAGCTTTAGCAGTGCGGAGAGCCTCCGTGACACAGAGAAGAGCAGTCTCAGTTGAATGCCCAGTCTTGAAACCTGACTGATTAGGATCAAGAAGGTCGTTCTGAGAGAGATAGCAGGAGAGCTGGCCAAGGACGGCACGTTCAAGAGTTTTGGAGAGAAAAGAAAGAAGGGATACTGGTCTGTAGTTGTTGACATCGGAGGGATCGAGTGTAGGTTTTTTCAGAAGGGGTGCAACTCTCGCTCTCTTGAAGACGGAAGGGACGTAGCCAGCGGTCAAGGATGAGTTGATGAGCGAGGTGAGGTAGGGGAGAAGGTCTCCGGAAATGGTCTGGAGAAGAGAGGAGGGGATAGGGTCAAGTGGGCAGGTTGTTGGGCGGCCGGCCGTCACAAGACGCGAGATTTCATCTGGAGAGAGAGGGGAGAAAGAGGTCAAAGCACAGGGTAGGGCAGTGTGAGCAGGACCAGCGGTGTCGTTTGACTTAGCAAACGAGGATCGGATGTCGTCAACCTTCTTTTCAAAATGGTTGACGAAATCATCCGCAGAGAGGGAGGAGGGGGTGGAGGGGGAGGAGGGTTCAGGAGGGAGGAGAAGGTAGCAAAGAGCTTCCTAGGGTTAGAGGCAGATGCTTGGAATTTAGAGTGGTAGAAAGTGGCTTTAGCAGCAGAGACAGAAGAGGAAAATGTAGAGAGGAGGGAGTGAAAGGATGCCAGGTCCGCAGGGAGGCGAGTTTTCCTCCATTTCCGCTCGGCTGCCCAGAGCCCTGTTCTGTGAGCTCGCAGTGAGTCGTCGAGCCACGGTGCAGGAGTGGAGGACCGAGCCGGCCTGGAGGATAGGGGACAGAGAAAATCAAAGGATGCAGAAAGGGAGGAGAGGAGGGTTGAGGAGGCAGAATCAGGAGATAGGTTGGAGAAGGTTTGAGCAGAGGGAAGAGATGATAGGATGGAAGAGGAGAGAGTAGCGGGAGAGAGAGAGCGAAGGTTGGGACGGCGCAATACCATCCGAGTAGGGGCAGAGTGAGAAGTGTTGGATGAGAGCGAGAGGGAAAAGGATACAAGGTAGTGGTCGGAGACTTGGAGGGGAGTTGCAATGAGATTAGTGGAAGAACAGCATCTAGTAAAGATGAGGTCAAGCGTATTGCCTGCCTTGTGAGTAGTGGGGGAAGGTGAGAGGGTGAGGTCAAAAGAGGAGAGGAGTGGAAAGAAGGAGGCAGAGAGGAATGAGTCAAAGGTAGACGTGGGGAGGTTAAAGTCACCCAGAACTGTGAGAGGTGAGCCATCCTCAGGAAAGGAACTTATCAAGGCGTCAAGCTCATTGATGAACTCTCCAAGGGAACCTGGAGGGCGATAAATTATAAGGATGTTAAGCTTGAAAGGGCTGGTAACTGTGACAGCATGGAATTCAAATGAGGAGATAGACAGATGGGTCAGGGGAGAAAGAGAGAATGTCCACTTGGGAGAGATGAGGATTCCAGTGCCACCACCCCGCTGGCTCGATGCTCTAGGGTTATGCGAGCACACGTGGGCAGACGAGGAGAGACAGTAGGAGTAGCAGTGTTATCTGTGGTAATCCATGTTTCCGTCAGCGCCAGGAAGTCTAGGGACTGGAGGGTAGCATAGGCTGAGATGAACTCAGCCTTGTTGGCCGCAGACCGGCAGTTCCAGAGGCTGCCGGAGACCTGGAACTCCACGTGGGTCGTGCGCGCTGGGACCACCAGGTTAGAGTGGCAGCGCCACGCGGTGTGAAGCGTTTGTATGGCCTGTGCAGAGGGGAGAGAACAGGGATAGACAGACACATAGTTGACAAGCTAAAGAAGAGGCTACGCTAATGCAAAGGAGATTGGAATGACAAGTGGACTACACGTCTCGAATGTTCAGAAAGTTAAGCTTACGTTGCGAAAATCTTATTGACTAAAATGACGAAAATGATGATAAAATGACTAAAATGATAATACCCAATGTAGAAACCTAGAGAGGAACCAGGTTATGAGGGGTGATAATATCCAATGTAGAAACCTAGAGAGGAACCAGGCTATGAGGGGTGATAATATCCAATGTGGGCACATTTTGCCTGGGGGGGAGGCAGCAATGGGGAGATTCAGGATCTTTCCCCCATGGGTTTTAATGCCATTTCCATTGTTTTGGTGGAGTTCCACTGACCTCTTTACCAGATAGTTTTTCTTATTTTATTGTATAAACACATATCACCAGATCTTCCTCCCAGAATAATCACATCTAACTGGAACACGCATTTCTCCTTTATAACTGCATGATCCATACATTATAACGGCAGTGGCAGTGTAGAAAACAATTACACAATGTGTTGAAGTAGTCCAGTGTGTTAGAGAAATGGGTTTAAGTATTCAACGAGCAGTGCAGAGACACAATCACATCGTCACACGACCAGGCAGACATCATTACAGCTCTGCCCATCATCACACGATCAGGCAGACATCATTACAGCTCTGCCAGTCAGACATCATCACAGCTCTGTCCATCATCACATGACCAGGCAGACATCATTACAGCTCTGCCAGTCAGACATCATTACAGCTCTGTCCATCATCACACGATCAGGCAGACATCATTACAGCTCTGTCCATCATCACACGATCAGGCAGACATCATTACAGCTCTGCCCATCGTCACACGACCAGGCAGACATCATCACAGCTCTGTCCATCATCACACGACCAGGCAGACATCATTACAGCTCTGCCAGTCAGACATCATTACAGCTCTGTCCATCATCACACGATCAGGCAGACATCATTACAGCTCTGTCCATCATCACACGATCAGGCAGACATCATCACAGCTCTGTCCATCATCACACGATCAGGCAGACATCATTACAGCTCTGCCCATCATCACACGATCAGGCAGACATCATTACAGCTCTGTCCATCATCACACGATCAGGCAGACATCATTACAGCTCTGTCCATCATCACACGATCAGGCAGACATCATTACAGCTCTGCCAGGCAGACATCATCACAGCTCTGCCCATCATCACACGATCAGGCAGGCATCATTACAGCTCTGCCAGGCAGACATCATTACAGCTCTGTCCATCATCACACGATCAGGCAGACATCATTACAGCTCTGTCCATCATTACACGATCAGACAGACATCTGTCCATCATCACACAATCAGACAGACATCATTACAGCTCTGCCCATCGTTCTGACTGTGCCACTACGGCTGTCTTAATCTACCCTAAGCCTGTGGGATGCATTAAACCACAGCGGTGCTGTGGAGTCAGGACAACATCCACTGGGATGGAACACACAGGGTCATAATCCCCTCCTGTCCTGTCTTCTCACCAGGCTCACTGTCAACACAAAGCTGATACTGGGGGTCAGAGACGCTACGATAGGCTAGGTAGTTAGCTCTTCTCTGGTCAGAAACGCTACGCTACGATAGGCTAGGTAGTTAGCTCTTCTCTAGTCAGAAACACTACGCTACGATAGGCTAGGTAGTTAGCTCTTCTCTAGTCAGAAACACTACGCTACGATAGGCTAGGTAGTTAGCTCTTCTCTGGTCAGAAACACTACGCTACGATAGGCTAGGTAGTTAGCTCTTCTCTGGTCAGAAACACTACGCTACGATAGGCTAGGTAGTTAGCTCTTCTCTAGTCAAGCTAGGTAGTTAGAGAGAGGATCTGCAACAATGCTGCAGAGGTATGATACAAAGACAGAGACAAGCCTGGGACAGAGTGTTAACTCCTAGGTAGTGTTAGAGAGGCAGGGAGACAGGGAGGTGGAGAGAGCGAGCGAGGTAGAGAGATACAGACAGAGGTAGAGAGAGAGAGAGATACAGACAGAGGCAGAGAGAAGAAGGGAAGTGGAGAGACTGACAGAGAGGATGGAAACTGTAGGGATGTAGGGAGACAGTGGTAGAGAGAGACAGAGAGAGGTAGAGGTACAGAGTGGAGGTAGAGAGTGGAGAGATAGCGGTAGAAGTAGGTAGAGAGAGAGACAGAGAGAGGTAGAGGTACAGAGTGGAGGTAGAGAGTGGAGAGATAGCGGTAGAAGTAGGTAGAGAGATAGAGAGTTTGAGAGACCGTGTCCTAGCAGACTCTTCCCATGTGTTCAGGATGTCCTGGATGCTCCACTGAGGTGGTGGGGCTCTGATGATGCTGCTGATGATCTCCCCTGACACATGCTAGCTGCTGGGGTGTGGATGGTGGGAGGCCTGTGCGTTCGAGGGATAGGTCACACTCGGGCCTTGATGTGGCATCACATCCTGGGGCTGCTGAGGGTCTGTCGTCAGGGCGAGGGATACCTAGCCCCAGGGACAGAAGACGGAGACCATGACAACAGAGACCATGATGAAAGGGAGCATGGCGACGGGGGTAATGGTGACGAGGATGCAGTGTCCTCCCAGGTAAGGCCTCATGATAAGACACGGCCATTGTTTGTTAGTACTGTAGCCTGCCTGACAGAACTGTAACTGTGGAACGAGTGAAAATGGGGATGTCTGTTTTAGTCAACTTTGCAACGATCTAAGCATTGCAGAAATAGGAACAATTAGAATGATATCCCCACTCCCAAACATGAAAATGGTAGAAGTTTAGGTGTTAAATTTCAAATACTGAGAGACAAACCAAGAGAGAAGTAGTGAAACTCTGTGCTGCTGGTTATAGTATGGTTGTTATAGAAGGACATGGACAGTTGTACATCTATGAGTGATTGCAGTAGAGGGACCTGGCTGTACTATATCTATAAGTATCTGTAGTAGAGGGACCTGGCTGTACTATATCTATAAGTATCTGTAGTAGAGAGACCTGGCTGTAGTCTCTGTAGTAGAGGGACCTTGCTGTACTATATCTATAAGTATCTGTAGTAGAGGGACCTGGCTGTACTATATCTATAAGTATCTGTAGTAGAGGGACCTGGCTGTACTATATCTATAAGTATCTGTAGTAAAGAGACCTGGCTGTACTCTCTGTAGTAGAGGGACCTGGCTGTACTATATCTATAAGTATCTGTAGTAGGATGACCTGGCCGTACTATATCTATAAGTATCTGTAGTGGAGGGACCTGGCTGTACTATATCTATAAGTATCTGTAGTAGAGGGACCTGGCTGTACTATATCTATAAGTATCTGTAGTAGAGAGACCTGGCTGTACTCTCTGTAGTGGAGGGACTTGGCTGTACTATATCTATAATTATCTGTAGTGGAGGGACCTGGCTGTACTCTCTGTAGTAGAGAGACCTTGCTGTACTATATCTATAAGTATCTGTAGTGGAGGGACCTGGCTGTACTATATCTATAAGTATCTGTAGTAGAGAGACCTGGCTGTACTCTCTGTAGTGGAGGGACTTGGCTGTACTATATCTATAAGTATCTGTAGTGGAGGGACCTGGCTGTACTCTCTGTAGTAGAGAGACCTGGCTGTACTCTCTGTAGTAGAGAGACCTGGCTGTACTCTCTGTAGTAGAGAGACCTGGCTGTACTATATCTATAAGTATCTGTAGTAGAGGGACCTGACTGTACTATATCTATAAGTATCTGTAGTAGAGAGACCTGGCTGTACTCTCTGTAGTAGAGAGACCTGGCTGTACTCTCTGTAGTAGAGAGACCTGGCTGTACTATATCTATAAGTATCTGTAGTAGAGGGACCTGGCTGTACTATATCTATAAGTATCTGTAGTAGAGGGACCTGGCTGTACTATATCTATAAGTATCTGTAGTAGAGGGACCTGGCTGTACTATATCTATAAGTATCTGTAGTGGAGGGACCTGGCTGTACTCTCTGTAGTAGAGAGACCTGGCTGTACTCTCTGTAGTAGAGAGACCTGCCTGTACTCTCTGTAGTGGAGGGACTTGGCTGTACTATATCTATAATTATCTGTAGTGGAGGGACCTGGCTGTACTCTCTGTAGTAGAGAGACCTGGCTGTACTCTCTGTAGTAGAGATACCTGGCTGTACTCTCTGTAGTAGAGAGACCTGGCTGTACTCTCTGTAGTGAAGGGACCTGGCTGTTTAGTACATTTATTAGTCTGTGTGTTGGCAGCCATTCATTCTGTTTCCTGAAAGCCTACAGTCTATTTCTGTCCCTGCGCTTCCTGTCTGTTCAACACTAAGAAGATTAGAACTGTTGACTTGGAATGTTGAGGCCATAATTAACTCATACCCTCGAACTACATGTCTATACACGTTAGCTGTTCCATTCAAATATTCCATTCATACATAAGTAGGCTTTCAGAGCAACACAGTATGTAATCCTACTACAGAGATACTCCTTGTATTTGGCATGAGACCAGCCACAACTTAACCTTTTAATAGGCATTCTATAAATAGACGGGCAGCTTCTGAGGACGTGATCGGCTTGGTTAGATGGACAGATGCCTGATTAATTCCAGGTAAATGGATAAATTAAGATTTCCGGTAAACACCAGGCCATTATGGACATGGATAAAGGGTACTGTTCAGGATATTTTAGTGCAGTGAGTAGGAAATGAGAGGAGAGGAGGGAGGAAAGGAGAGGGAGGCAGGTGAGGCCAGAGAGTTGTTAAGAAGTAAACATATATTTCATGTGGTGGTGTCTGATCTTTTATGATCTGTTAAGAGATGATTATAAAAAAAATGTGATTGACATCACGAACATTGTTGTCAGTTGTGTTGGATGTGATACAACCTTCCCCTCCCCCTAACTTCAAAACACACACTATTACAATAAACAGACAGACAGACAGACAGACAGACAGACAGACAGACAGACAGACAGACAGACAGACAGACAGACAGACAGACAGACAGACAGACAGACAGACAGACAGACAGACAGACAGACAGACAGACAGACAGACAGACAGACAGACAGACAGGAGTTAGTTAGTTATGAGCTGGGTCTGTGATAACAGGAGGCAGAGTCCAGCTCCACAGTTGCGATGTGTAACATGGATCGCTAGGAGAGATGGAAACAACAAGCCTCCTACGAAAGGACCAGTCAAGCAGTCACATCTATCTGTCCTCAGAAAAGACCCAGTCAAGCAGTCACATCTATCTGTCCTCAGAAAAGACCCAGCCAAGCAGTCACATCTATCTTGTAAGTCGCTCTGGATAAGAGCGTCTGCTAAATGACTTAAATGTAAATGTAAATGTATCTGTCCTCAGAAAAGACCCAGCCAAGCAGTCACATCTAACTGTCCTCAGAAAAGAACCAGCCAAGCAGTCACATCTATCTGTCCTCAGAAAAGACCCAGCCAAGCAGTCACATCTATCTGTCCTCAGAAAATAACCAGCCAAGCAGTCACATCTAACTGTCCTCAGAAAAGAACCAGCCAAGCAGTCACATCTATCTGTCCTCAGAAAAGAACCAGCCAAGCAGTCACATCTATCTGTCCTCAGAAAAGACCCAGCCAAGCAGTCACATCTAACAGTCCTCAGAAAAGAACCAGCCAAGCAGTCACATCTATCTGTCCTCAGAAAGGACCTAAGTAGAGACCGTATGTATCAAGCGTCTTAGAGTATGAGTGCTGATGTAGGATCAGGTCCCCACTGTCCATATCCTGAATCAGCATTTCTGCTTTCAGAAGCTTTATGTATTTGGCCCCTGGAGTCCCTCTACAACAGACAGCAACACCCATCAATCAGATACTTGATACTGATCAACAGACTCCTCCTATCTGACCTTCATCCAGCTCCATGTGACCTTGTCCTCAGAAACATAGCTATATACAGGAAGTACCAGGTAATAACATGGCTACATACAGGAAGTACCAGGTAATAACATGGCTATATACAGGAAGTACCAGGTAATAACATGGCTATATACAGGAAGTACCAGGTAATAACATGGCTATATACAGGGAGTACCAGGTAATAACATGGCTATATACAGGGAGTAACAGGTAATAACATGGCTATATACAGGGAGTACCAGGTAATAACATGGCTATATACAGGGAGTACCAGGTAATAACATGGCTATATACAGGAAGTACCAGGTAATAACATGGCTATATACAGGGAGTAACAGGTAGTAACATGGCTATATACAGGAAGTACCAGGTAATAACATGGCTATATACAGGAAGTACCAGGTAATAACATGGCTATATACAGTCAGTACCAGGTAATAACATGACTATACACAGGGAGTACCAGGTAGTAACATGGCTATATACAGGAAGTACCAGGTAATAACATGGCTATATACAGTCAGTACCAGGTAATAACATGACTATATACAGGGAGTACCAGGTAGTAACATGGCTATATACAGGAAGTACCAGGTAATAACATGGCTATATACAGGAAGTACCAGGTAATAACATGGCTATATACAGGGAGTACCAGGTAATAACAGCAGTATACTGTAGGTTGGGGTAAAGGATAGATAATAGACAGTAACAGCAGTATACTGTAGGTAGGGGTAAAGGATAGATAATAGACAGTAACAGCAGTATACTGTAGGTAGGGGTAAAGGATAGATAATAGACAGTAACAGCAGTATACTGTAGGTCGGGGTAAAGGATAGATAATAGACAGTAACAGCAGTATACTGAAAGTAGGGGTAAAGGATAGATAATAGACAGTAACAGCAGTATACTGTAGGTAGGGGTAAAGGATAGATAATAGACAGTAACAGCAGTATACTGTAGGTAGGGATAAAGGATAGATAATAGACAGTAACAGCAGTATACTGTAGGTAGGGGTAAAGGATAGATAATAGACAGTAACAGCAGTATACTGTAGGTAGGGGAAAAGTAACTAGACAACAGGATAGATAATATAGGTAGTGTATTTGGTGAGTGTAAAAGTGTGTGTGTGGCGTCAGTGTAAGCATGTGTGAGTGTGGGTAGACTCCAGTGTGGGGGTAGAGTCCAGTGTGTGGGTAGAGTCCAGTGTGGGTAGAGTCCAGTGTGTGGGTAGAGTCCAGTGTGTGGGTAGAGTCCAGTGTCTGGGTAGAGTCCAGTGTGGGGTAGAGTCCAGTGTGTTGGGTAGAGTCCAGTGTGTGGGTAGAGTCCAGTGTGTGGGTAGAGTCCAGTGTGGGTAGAGTCCAGTGTGGGTAGAGTCCAGTGTGGGGGTAGAGTCCAGTGTGTTGGGTAGAGTCCAGTGTGGGTAGAGTCCAGTGTGTTGGTAGAGTCCAGTGTGTTGGGTAGAGTCCAGTGTGGGGGTAGAGTCCAGTGTGTGGGTAGAGTCCAGTGTGTGGGTAGAGTCCAGTGTGGGTAGAGTCCAGTGTGTGGCTAGAGTCCAGTGTGTGTGGTAGAGTCCAGTGTGTGGGTAGAGTCCAGTGTGGGTAGAGTCCAGTGTGTGTAGAGTCCAGTGTGTGGGGTAGAGTCCAGTGTGGGGGTAGAGTCCAGTGTGTGGGTAGAGTCCAGTGTGGGTAGAGTCCAGTGTGTGTAGAGTCCAGTGTGTGCGGTAGAGTCCAGTGTGTGGGGTAGAGTCCAGTGTGTGTAGAGTCCAGTGTGTGGGTAGAGTCCAGTGTGTGGGTAGAGTCCAGTGTGTGGGTAGAGTCCAGTGTGGGGGTAGAGTCCAGTGTGTGGGTAGAGTCCAGTGTGGGGGTAGAGTCAAGTGTGGGTAGAGTCCAGTGTGGGGGTAGAGTCCAGTGTGTGGATAGAGTCCAGTGTGGGTAGAGTCCAGTGTGTGTAGAGTCCAGTGTGTGCGGTAGAGTCCAGTGTGTGTAGAGTCCAGTGTGTGGGGTAGAGTCCAGTGTGTGTAGAGTCCAGTGTGTGCGGTAGAGTCCAGTGTGTGTAGAGTCCAGTGTGTGGGTAGAGTCCAGTGTGTGTAGAGTCCAGTGTGTGCGGTAGAGTCCAGTGTGTGTAGAGTCCAGTGTGGGGGTAGAGTCCAGTGTGTGTAGAGTCCAGTGTGTGCGGTAGAGTCCAGTGTGTGCAGTAGAGTCCAGTGTGTGCGGTAGAGTCCAGTGTGTGTAGAGTCCAGTGTGGGGGTAGAGTCCAGTGTGTGTAGAGTCCAGTGTGTGCGGTAGAGTCCAGTGTGTGCGGTAGAGTCCAGTGTGTGCGGTAGAGTCCAGTGTGTGTAGAGTCCAGTGTGGGGGTAGAGTCCAGAGTGTGTAGAGTCCAGTGTGTGCGGTAGAGTCCAGTGTGTGCGGTAGAGTCCAGTGTGTGCGGTAGAGTCCAGTGTGGGGGTAGAGTCCAGTGTGTGTAGAGTCCAGTGTGGGGGTAGAGTCCAGTGTGTGTAGAGTCCAGTGTGTGCGGTAGAGTCCAGTGTGTGCGGTAGAGTCCAGTGTGTGCGGTAGAGTCCAGTGTGTGTAGAGTCCAGTGTGTGGGTAGAGTCCAGTGTGTGTAGAGTCCAGTGTGTGTAGAGTCCAGTGTGTGCGGTAGAGTCCAGTGTGTGCGGTAGAGTCCAGTGTGTGCGGTAGAGTCCAGTGTGTGCGGTAGAGTCCAGTGGTGTAGAGTCCAGTGTGTGCGGTAGAGTCCAGTGTGTGCGGTAGAGTCCAGTGTGTGCGGTAGAGTCCAGTGTGTGCGGTAGAGTCCAGTGTGTGCGGTAGAGTCCAGTGTGTGGGGTAGAGTCCAGTGTGTGCGGTAGAGTCCAGTGTGTGTAGAGTCCAGTGTGTGCGGTAGAGTCCAGTGTGTGCGGTAGAGTCCAGTGTGTGCGGTAGAGTCCAGTGTGCGGTAGAGTCCAGTGTGTGCGGTAGAGTCCAGTGTGTGCGGTAGAGTCCAGTGTGTGCGGTAGAGTCCAGTGTGTGCGGTAGAGTCCAGTGTGTGGGGTAGAGTCCAGTGTGTGCGGTAGAGTCCAGTGTGTGCGGTAGAGTCCAGTGTGTGCGGTAGAGTCCAGTGTGTGTAGAGTCCAGTGTGGGGGTAGAGTCCAGTGTGTGTAGAGTCCAGTGTGTGCGGTAGAGTCCAGTGTGTGCGGTAGAGTCCAGTGTGTGCGGTAGAGTCCAGTGTGTGTAGAGTCCAGTGTGGGGGTAGAGTCCAGAGTGTGTAGAGTCCAGTGTGTGCGGTAGAGTCCAGTGTGTGCGGTAGAGTCCAGTGTGTGCGGTAGAGTCCAGTGTGGGGGTAGAGTCCAGTGTGTGTAGAGTCCAGTGTGGGGGTAGAGTCCAGTGTGTGTAGAGTCCAGTGTGTGCGGTAGAGTCCAGTGTGTGCGGTAGAGTCCAGTGTGTGCGGTAGAGTCCAGTTTGTGTAGAGTCCAGTGTGTGGGTAGAGTCCAGTGTGTGTAGAGTCCAGTGTGTGTAGAGTCCAGTGTGTGCGGTAGAGTCCAGTGTGTGCGGTAGAGTCCAGTGTGTGCGGTAGAGTCCAGTGTGTGCGGTAGAGTCCAGTGTGTGTAGAGTCCAGTGTGTGCGGTAGAGTCCAGTGTGTGCGGTAGAGTCCAGTGTGTGCGGTAGAGTCCAGTGTGTGGGGTAGAGTCCAGTGTGTGCGGTAGAGTCCAGTGTGTGCGGTAGAGTCCAGTGTGTGCGGTAGAGTCCAGTGTGTGCGGTAGAGTCCAGTGTGTGCGGTAGAGTCCAGTGTGTGGGGTAGAGTCCAGTGTGTGCGGTAGAGTCCAGTGTGTGCGGTAGAGTCCAGTGTGTGCGGTAGAGTCCAGTGTGTACGGTAGAGTCCAGTGTGTGCGGTAGAGTCCAGTGTGTGGGGTAGAGTCCAGTGTGTGCGGTAGAGTCCAGTGTGTGCGGTAGAGTCCAGTGTGTGCGGTAGAGTCCAGTGTGTGCGGTAGAGTCCAGTGTGTGTAGAGTCCAGTGTGTGCGGTAGAGTCCAGTGTGTGCGGTAGAGTCCAGTGTGTGCGGTAGAGTCCAGTGTGTGCGGTAGAGTCCAGTGTGTGCGGTAGAGTCCAGTGTGTGGGGTAGAGTCCAGTGTGTGCGGTAGAGTCCAGTGTGTGCGGTAGAGTCCAGTGTGTGCGGTAGAGTCCAGTGTGTGCGGTAGAGTCCAGTGTGTGCGGTAGAGTCCAGTGTGTGTAGAGTCCAGTGTGTGCGGTAGAGTCCAGTGTGTGCGGTAGAGTCCAGTGTGTGCGGTAGAGTCCAGTGTGTGCGGTAGAGTCCAGTGTGTGCGGTAGAGTCCAGTGTGTGGGTAGAGTCCAGTGTGTGCGGTAGAGTCCAGTGTGTGGGTAGAGTCCAGTGTGTGCGGTAGAGTCCAGTGTGTGCGGTAGAGTCCAGTGTGTGGGTAGAGTCAGTGCAAGAGAGTTACTTAAAAAAAGGGTCAATGCAGTTAGTCTGGGTAGCCATTTGATTAGCTATTTAGCAGTCTTGTCTAGCTTTACAGTGAAATGCTTACTTACAAGCCCTTAACCAACAATTCATTTTTATGAAAAATAGCTACAAAAATAAGAAATAAAAGTAACATATAATTAAAGAGCAGCAGTAAAATAACAATAGCAAAGCTATATACGGGGGGTACCGGTACTGAGTCAATGTGGAGGCTATATACAGGGGGTACCGGTACAGAGTCAATGTGGAGGCTATATACAGGGGGTACCGGTACAGAGTCAATGTGGAGGCTATATACAGGTGGTACGGTACACAGTCAATGTGCGGGGGCACCGGTTAGTTGAGGTAATAGAGGTAATACGTACAAGTAGGTAGAGTTATTAAAGTGACCACAGATAATAACAGAGAGTAGCAGCAGCGTAAAAGAGAGGGGGGGGGCAATGCAAATAGTCTGGGTAGCCATTTGATTAGGTGTTCAGGAGTCTTATGGCTTGGGGGTAGAAGCCGTTTAGAGGCCTCTTGGACCTAGACTTGGCACTCCGGTACCAAGAGAACAGTCTATGACTAGGGTGGCTGGAGTCTTTGACAATTTTTAGGGCCTTCCTCTGACATCAAATCAAATCAAATCAAATGTATTTATAAAGCCCTTCTTACATCAGCTGATATCTCAAAGTGCTGTACAGAAACCCAGCCTAAAACCCCAAACAGCAAGCAATGCATGTGAAAGAAGCACGGTGGCTAGGAAAAACTCCCTAGGAAAAACTCCCAAGAAAGGCCAAAAACCTAGGAAGAAACCTAGAGAGGAACCAGGCTATGAGGGGTGGCCAGTCCACTTCTGGCTGTGCCGGGTGGAGATTATAACAGCACATGGCCAAGATGTTCAAATGTTCATAAATGACCAGCAGGGTCAAATAATAATAATCACAGTAGTTGTCGAGGGTGCAACAAGTCAGTAACACAAGAGTAAGTGTCAGTTGGCTTTTTCATGCTTCATTTATGAGCCTTGTTATGTTGCTTCATTTATGAGCCTTGATATGTTAGTCACTAAGGACATGCCCCACTTATACACCAATGACCTCACAGATACACACAGTCACCACTGCTCTATCCCTCACAGATACACACAGTCACCAAAGCTCTAACCCTCACAGATACACACAGTCACCACTGCTCTAACTCTCACAGATACACACAGTCACCACTGCTCTGACCCTCACAGATACACACAGTCACCACTGCTCTAACCCTCACAGATACACACAGTCACCACTGCTCTAACCCTCACAGATACACACAGTCACCACTGCTCTAACCCTCACAGATACACACAGTCACCACTGCTCTAACCCTCACAGATACACACAGTCACCACTGCTCTAACCCTCACAGATACACACAGTCACCACTGCTCTAACTCTCACAGATACACACAGTCACCACTGCTCTGACCCTCACAGATACACACAGTCACCACTGCTCTAACCCTCACAGATACACACAGTCAACACTGCTCTAACCCTCACAGATACACACAGTCACCACTGCTCTAACCCTCACAGATACACACAGTCACCACTGCTCTAACCCTCACAGATACACACAGTCACCACTGCTCTGACCCTCACAGATACACACAGTCACCACTGCTCTAACCCTCACAGATACACACAGTCACCACTGCTCTAACCCTCACAGATACACACAGTCACCACTGCTCTAACCCTCACAGATACACACAGTCACCACTGCTCTGACCCTCACAGATACACACAGTCACCATTGTTCTAACTCTCACAAATACACACAGTCACCACTGCTCTGACCCTCACAGATACACACAGTCACCACTGCTCTGACCCTCACAGATACACACAGTCACCACTGCTCTAACCCTCACAGATACACACAGTCACCACTGCTGTAACAGATACACACAGTCACCACTGCTCTGACCCTCACAGATACACACAGTCACTACTGCTCTAACCCTCACAGATACACACAGTCACCACTGCTCTAACTCTCACAGATACACACAGTCACCACTGCTCTAACCCTCACAGATACACACAGTCACCACTGCTCTGACCCTCACAGATACACACAGTCACCACTGCTCTAACCCTCACAGATACACACAGCCACCACTGCTCTAACCCTCACAGATACACACAGTCACCACTGCTCTAACCCTCACAGATACACACAGTAACCACTGCTCTAACCCTCACAGATATACACAGTCACCACTGCTCTAACCATCACAGATACACACAGTCACCACTGCTCTAACCCTCACAGATACACACAGTCACCACTGCTCTAACCCTCACAGATGCACACAGTCACCACTGCTGTAACAGATACACACAGTCACCACTGCTCTAACCATCACAGATTCACACAGTCACCACTGCTCTAACCATCACAGATACACACAGTCACCACTGCTCTAACCATCACAGATACACACAGTCACCACTGCTCTAACCCTCACAGATACACACAGTCACCACTGCTCTAACAGATACCCACAGGGGATGTAGTTTGAAAGGAGGGTTTAGTTAGACTATAATATAGTCAAACCAAATCACATTTTATCGGTCACATACACATGGTTAGCTGATGTTATTGTGAGTGTAGCGAAATGCTTGTGCTTCCAGTTCCGACCGTGCAGTAATATCTAAAAAGTAATCTAACAATTTCACAACAACTACCTTATACACACACAAGTGTAAAGGAATTAATAAGAATATGTACATATAAATATATGGATGAGCGATAGCCGAACGGCATAGGCAAGATGCAGTAGATGGTATAGAGTACAGTATATACAGTCTTGGCCAAAAGTTTTGAGAATGACACAAATGCTAATTTTCACAAAGTCTGCTGCCTCAATTTGTATGATGGCAATTTGCATATACTCCAGAATGTTATGAAGAGTGATCAGATGAATTGCAATTAATTGCAAAGTCCCTCTTTGCCATGCAAATGAACTGAATCCCCCAAAAACATTTCCACTGCATTTTAGCCCTGCCACAAAAGGACCAGCTGACATCATGTCAGTGATTCTCTCGTTAACACAGGTGTGAGTGTTGACGAGAACAAGGCTGGAGATCACTCTGTCATGCTGATTGAGTTCGAATAACAGACTGGAAGCTTCAAAAGGAGGGTGATGCTTGGAATCATTGTTCTTTCTCTTTCAACCATGGTTACCTGCAAGGAAACACGTGCCGTCATCATTGCTTTGCACAAAAAGGGCTTCAGAGGCAAGGATATTGCTGCCAGTAAGATAGCACCTAAATCAACCATTTATCGGATCATCAAGAACTTCAAGGAGAGCAGTTCAATTGTTGTGAAGAAGGCTTCAGGGTGCCCAAGAAAGTCCGGGAAGCGCCAGGACCGTCTCCTAAAGTTGATTCAGCTGCGGGTTCGGGGCACCACCATGACAGAGCTTGCTCAGGAATGGCAGCAGGCAGGTGTGAGTGCATCTGCACGCACAGTGAGGCGAAGACTTTGAGGATGGCCTGGTGTCAAGAAGGGACTTCTCTCCAGGAAAAACATCAGGGACAGGCTGATATTCTGCAAAAGGTACAGGGATTGGACTGCTGAGGACTGGAGTAAAGTCATTTTCTCTGATGAATCCCCTTTCCGATTGTTTGGGGCATCTGGAAAAAAGCTTGTCCGGAGAAGACAAGGTGAGCGCTACCATCAGTCCTGTGTCATGCCAACAGTAAAGCATCCTGAGACCATTCATGTGTGGGGTTGCTTCTCAGCCAAGGGAGTGGGCTCACTCACAATTTTGCCTAAGAACAAAGCCATGAATAAAGAATGGTACCAACACATCCTCCGAGAGCAACTTCTCCCAACCATCCATGAACAGTTTGGTGACGAACAATGCATTTTCCAGCATGATGGAGCACTAAGTGTCTCGGGGAACAAAACATCTATATTTTTGGTCCATGGCCAGGAAACTCCCCAGACCTTAATCCTATTGAGAACTTGTGGTCAATCCTCAAGAGGCGGGTGGACAAACAAAAACCCACAAATTCTGACAAACTCCAAGCATTGATTATGCAAGAATGGGCTGCCATCAGTCAGGATGTGGCCCAGAAGTTAATTGACAGCATGCCAGGGTAGATTGCAGAGGTCTTGAAAAAGAAGGGTCAACCCTGCAAATATTGACTCTTTGCATCAACTTCATGTAATTGTCAATAAAAGCCTTTGACACTTATGAAATGCTTGTAATTATACTTTAGTATTCCATAGTAACATCTGACAAAAATATCTAAAGACACTGAAGCAGCAAACTTTGTGGAAATTAATATTTGTGTCATTCTCAAAACTTTTGGCCACGACTGTACATATTACCTCAGTCAATCACCAAACCTACATAGTACTTCAATCAATCACCCCAACTGCCCCAGTACACTGACTCGGTACCAGTACTCCTTGTATATACGCTGTATATAGCCTCGTTGTCTTTATTTTATTATGTTATTTTATTTGTATGTATTTGTTAATTTTCTTACTGCTTAACTGCATTGTTGGGAAAGGGCTCATAAGTAAGCATTTAACGGTAAAGTCTACACTTCTTGTATTCAGCGCGTGACAAATACAATTTGATTTGACTATCTAGCAGTCAGAACTTCTGCTGGGGTGCTTCCAGAGACTTCATATGGATCCATCACCCTGCTGTCTTTCTTATCATACACTTCCCCCATGCAGGGAGTTCTCAGGGACTGTCACACAATGGTTGCATCCTAAATGCTACCCTATTCCCGATGTAGTGTACTTCTTTTGACCAGGGCAAGTGAACTATATAGGGAATAAGGTGTCATTTGGGATTAAACAAGACCTGTCTGAGATCTAACATATAATAGGACTATACTTTGTATTTACAGTATGGTGTATGTGGACGCCCCTTCAAATTTGTAGATTTGGGTATTTAAGCCACACCCATTGCTGACAGGTGTATAAAATTGAGCACACAGCCATGCAATCTCCATTGGAAAACACTGGCAGTAGAACGGCCTTACTGAAGAGCTCAGTGACTTTCAACGTAGCACCGTCATTGGACGCCACATTTCCAACAAGTCAGTTCATCAAATTTCTGCCCTGCTAGAGCTGCCCCGGTCAACTGTAAGTGGTGTTATTGTGAAGTGGAAACATCTAGGTGCAACAACGGCTCAGCCGTAAAGTGGTAGACCACACAAGCTCACAGAACGGGACCGCAAAATACTGAAGGGCGGAGTGCTGTCCTCGGTTGCAACACTCCACTACCGAATTCCAAACTGCCTCTGGAAGCAACATCAGCACAATAACTGTTTGCCGGGAGCTTCATGAAATGGGATTCCATGGCCGAGCAGCCGCACACAAGTCTAAGATTACCATGTGCAATGCCAAGCGTCGACTGGACTGATGTAACGCTCGCCGCCATTGCTGTGGAAATGCATTCTCTGGAGTGAGGAATCACACTTTACCATTTGGCAGTCCAATGGATGAATCTGGGTTTGGCGGATGCCAGGAGAACACTACCTGCCCGAATGCAGTGCCAACTGTAAAGTTTGGTGGAGGAGGAATAATGGTCTGGGGCTGTTTTTCTGTTAGTTCCAGTGAAGGAAAATCTTAACACTACAGCATACAATGACATTCTAGACAATTCTGAGCTTCCAAGTTTGTAGAAACAGTTTGGGGAAGGCCCTTTCCTGTTTCAGCATGACAATGTCCCCGTGCACAAAGCAAGGTCCATAATGAAATGGTTTGTGGAAGAACTTGACTGTCCTACACAGTGCCCTGACCTCAATTCCATCGAAAGCCTTTGGGATGAATTGGAACGCCGACTGCGAGCCAGGCCTATTCGCTCAACATCTGTGCCGACCTCACTAATGGTTTTGTGGCTGAATGGAAGCATGTCCCCGCAGCAATGTTCCAACATCTAGTGGAAAGCCTTTGGTCATTTAATGTATGAGAGATTACCAATAGGCTACCATAACTGATACGTCAGTAGCCGTAACAGACAAATGCCAAAATGACATGAATTCCTCGCTTGATTGCTTTTTACAACATTCTGCATTTAGTATTAGTATATGTAGTGTCTGATAGTGTGTTGGTGAGCACACAGGGCCATCTAGTGTCCATCTAGTGATTGAGATGATGCTCAACAATGCATCATATTCAGCTTGTTAAAACGAGAACATCCTCAGCACTGTGTGATTATTATTTATTATTTACTCATTCTCATAAATGCAACATACCAACAGGCTACCTGTTCACACAACTCTACTGAGACATCCGGAAAACATGAAGACACAAACATATTTCATTATTCCAGCTAATTATTCCAGCTAATTATTCCAGCTAATTATTCCAGCTAATTATTCCAGCAAAACTCAGAGAGCTCCTGAGTGGTTCAGTGGTCTAAGCCACTGCATCTCAGTGCTGGAGGCGGCACTACAGACCCTGGTTCAGCGGTCTAAGGCACTGCATCTCAGTGCTGGAGGCGGCACTACAGACCCTGGTTCAGCGGTCTAAGGCACTTCATCTCAGTGCTGGAGGTGTCACTACAGACCCTGGTTCAGCGGTCTAAGGCACTGCATCTCAGTGCTGGAGGCGTCACTACAGACCCTGGTTCAGCGGTCTAAGGCTCTACATCTCAGTGCTAGAGGCGTCACTACAGACCCTGGTTCAGTGGTCTAAGGCACTGCATCTCAGTGCTAGAGGCGTCTCTACAGACCCTGGTTCAGCGGTCTAAGCCACTGCATCTCAGTGCTAGAGGTGTCTCTACAGACCCTGGTTCAGTGGTCTAAGGCACTGCCTCTCAGTTCTTGAGGTGTCACTACAGACCCTGGTTCAGTGGTCTAAGGCACTGCCTCTCAGTTCTTGAGGTGTCACTACAGACACCCTGGTTCAAATCTGGGCAGTATCACAACCAGCTGTGATTGGGAGAACCATAGGGTGGCTCACAGTTGGCCCAGTGTTGGCTGGGGGAGGCCATCATTGTAAATAAGAATTTGTTCTTAACTGACTTGCCTAGTTAAATAAAGGTACATTTATTTTTTAATTTTTTTAAACAAAAATATAAGCAAGGTTTGAGTTTGTTCCAGTATGCCAGTAGAGATCACTGTTGTCTTTCACCAGACTGTAGTCCTATGAGGACAGATGATGTCACTGAAGAAGAATGATCAGCTCATTCCAGAGGTTACAGTGTGTTTCAGACTCCGAGACTTGGTAACTATAGTAACCCTTCTAACCAGTCGGACTGCTGCTTGTTTCTCCGGTTGTCTGTTCGAGCCTTGCTGTTTCAGCACCATAGACAGCGACATGACTTTAATCCTGTCTCTTCTCATTGGAACCTATTTAATCTACTGAGAACACTGTGCTTTCTTTCTGATCATGTAGGGTCCTAGCCTATGTTTCTGCCTTGACTGTCCCTCTACTAAACACTTGAAGGAAGGCCTATGTCCATCATATTGTATATGACTCAAGATGACAGCAGAAGTACCCTAGCCCATCTCCCTCTCCATCTCTCTCTGTAGCACCGTTCTGATCCGGGCCTCACCGCCTCGCTATCTAAAACACTGCACCGCAGCAGTCTCCATCTGTAGAGCTGGGAGATCAATCTGTGACATCCACGGTCCGAGCTATGCTCCCGCTACTACTACTACTACTACTACTACAGCATGCGCATGCGCACTGACAGCACCCAGCCAGTCGGGTGGAAGAAGTCGTATGCCGACGGATGTAATCTTGGCAGAGAATTCCCTCTTCTCCCTGGGCATACATGGTGAAACTGTGAGTATTTGGTTTCCCGATGGGTGCTGGTCTGGTCTGGCCGGGAGAAGAGTGGGCTAGGCGGGTTAAAACGGCCTGTCACGGTGGTTGTACAGAGTGGTGGTAGAGGGCGATGGATGGATGAAGCTGCAAGCTTCGTAGCGGCTGCGTCTTTTTCTGTTCACTCTTCATCATGGCACTTTCTATTGATGTGACGTTGTGTTCTGGGCTGATGATAATCCAACGGGTTCTCTGCGTTTGTCTCGCACAACAGCCTATACCGTGTGGATATCTATTGGTTTTATTCTGTAATAACGAGTTGTGATTGAGTGACATCAGTATTTTTTTTCCTGTACGGAATCCCCCCTCCTCCTCCTCTTCCTCCTCCTCCACCCCCATCCAGCTGGTGATGGTGAAGTCAACCTAACGATATTCCTCGTATGTCAGTTCTTAATGAACCAACATACCAGTCGTAAAGAGGCTGTTTGGTAATGCTACAAATATACAAATATCGTCACCCCATCGCCCTATTTTCCCTGGTATGGGTCCATTTTACTGGCGAACATGCAGACACCGCCCACTGGGCACATACTGGCTGAATCAACGTTGTTTCAACGTATTTTGTTTGTCAACGTATTGTGACGTGGAATCAATGTAAAAAAAATACATCGGTTTTAAAAAGTCATCAACCAGTACTGTTTTCATGTCATTTCAACCGGCGTTGTAAACATTGAAATTGGGGAAAAACTTCAATTTAAATACATTGATGTAACAACCAGATTAAGTCAATCTAATTTCAACCTAATCATCAGAACTATGTATATATTGAAATTGCATTGAAAATTTCACACAGAAATGTAAAAAACATTGTTTCAATGTCATACCATGAACCTAAACACAGTAAACAGCAGTGGTATATATAATGTGGAGCCCACAGTCCTACAATTCCTGTCTGAACAGTGACTCCTACTGGTATATGAGGGGTAATGCACTTCACTGAGAACAAATCTACCATCCAGATTAGAGCTGAGTTAATAAACAAAACATTTTCAACACCGACTAAACCGACCACTTATCGCAGGCATTTTTGCTGATATTGTTCATTATGATAAGCAGCCTCTACTAGAGAAATGTGAAGTTTAAAATGAAATAAGTTTGCTAATATGGGTGATTGTTAATGGGACAGTGAATGACTACAACCATCACACTGGTAGTAGTAGTTTCAAGGGGAAAAACAGTGATGCAGGTTGTTCAAAATCATTATTTTTATCCTATCAATTCAGGCAATTTATTGCAATATGGATTTTTGTCCATTATCGCCCAGCTCTAACCCAGATGCGTACCTCTGTGTACCCTGTTTAACTTTGTAACCAATCTGTGTTCGAGTCAGCGGAGTTATCATTTAGACATTGTCTGTTGGTTAGGGATACTCACACAGTGCTTTTATCTTCCCTATTTTATACCTGATTACATAGTGGATGTTCATTTATACAGTAATTATTATCCAACACCTGGGGATTTGAACTCAAAACAACCTCTTGGTTCACAGCTTTCAGATGTTCCTGCTACTCCACCATGGCTGTCAGTTAGCAGTCAATCTGACTATTCTCTCATCATTGATTTGATCAATTTATTTCATCAATTGAAGGGCTTTCTGTATAGTTGTCTAATGTTGGTGGGGCATGTGAACCTGTTTTAATGTTACTCCTTAATCACCATGAGTGTACTTTTAACAGAGCTGAGACTGACTTCAAAGTGCATTCACCCTATTGATTACACCTATCAGGTTGTTTCAGATCTACACAAGTACCTAGGGAGGAGGGGGTAGGGTTTATTCAGGACAGGGCCTAACTATACTGGCCCAATAAGTACATGCCCTAGAGATAGCCCTTATTGGGACACTGGTTGGAGAGTTTGTCATTGGGGCTGGTGGCTTGAGTTTGAGACCTGCTAGCAGAATACTGTCACATTCTTAGCAATATATCTAGTTCAAATTTGTTTCTCATTGAAATATGGGAATCGGAATAATTCTAGATATCTGAGTATATCCAAGATAACTCTGTGTTGTCTTCTCGTTATTCATCCTTCCGGGGCGGTAGGTAGCCTAGTGGTTAGAGTGTTTGCCCAGTAACAGAGAGGTTGCTAGATTGAATCACTGAGCTGACAAGGTAAAAATCTGTCGTTCTGCGCCTGAACAAGGCAGTTAACCCACTGTTCCTAGGCTGTCATTGTAAATAAGATTTTGTTCTTAACTGACTTGCCAAGTTAAATAAAGGTTGTAAAAAATGTAGAACAAATATACAGTGCATTCTGAAAGTATTCAGACTGCTTGACTTTTTCCACATTTTGTTACGTTACTGCCTTATTCTAAAATTGCTTAAATAATTTTTTCCCACATCAATCTACACACAATTCCCCATAATGAGCAAGCAAAATCAGATTTTGAGACATTTTTGCAAATTTATTAGAAATATAAAACTGAAATAATAAATTTACGTAAGTATTCAGACCCTTTACTCAGTACTTTGTTGAAGCATCTTTGGCAGCGATTACAGCATCGAGTCTTCTTGGGTATGACGCTACAAGCTTGGCTCACATGTATCTGGGGAGTTTCTCTCATTCTTCTCTGCAGATCCTCTCAAGCTCTGTCAGGTTGGATGGGGAGCGTTGCTGCACAGTTATTTTCATGTCTCTCCAGAGATGTTCGATCAGGTTCACGTCCGGGCTCTGTCTGGGCCACTCAAGGACATTCAGAGACTTGTCCCTAAGTCACTCCTGCGTTGCCTTGGCCGTGTACTTATAATCGTTCTATTGAAAGGTGAACCTTCACCCCAGTCTGAGGTCCTGAGCTCTCTGGAGCAGGTTTTAATCAAGGATCTCTCTGTACTTAGCGCCATTCATCTTTGCCTTGATCCTGACTAGTCTCCCAGTCCATGACGCTGAAAAACATCTCCACAAGATGATGCTGCCACCACCATGCTTCACCGTAGGGATGGTGCCAGGTTTCCTTCAGATGTAACGCTTGGCATTCAGGCCAAAGAGTTCAATCTTGGCTTCATCAGACCAGAGAATCTTGTTTCTCAAGGTCTGAGAGTCTTTAAGAGTATTTTGCACTTGTATTTTGCACGTGCCTTTTACTGAGGAGTGGCTTCCGTCTGGCCACTCTAACATAAAGGCCTAATTGGTAGAGTACTGCAGAGATGGTTGTCCTTCTGGAAGGTTCTCCCATCTCCACAGAGGAACTGGAGCTCTGTCAGTGACCATCGGGTTCTTGGTCACCTCCCTGACCAAGGCCCTTTCCCCCTGATTGCTCAGTTTGGCCGGGCGGCCAGCTCTTCTTCCATTTAAGAATGATGGCGGCGCCTGTGTTCTTGGGGACTTTCAATGCTGCAGAAAGTTTTTGGTACCCTTGCTTCAACACAATCTAATCTTTCGACCTCATGGCTTGGTTTTTGTTCTGACATCAACTGTCAACTGTGGGACCTTATATAGACAGCTGTGGGTCTTTCCAAATTATGTCGAATCAATTGAATTCACCACAGGTGGACTCTAATCAAGTTGTAGAAATGTCTCAAGGATGATCAATGGAAACAGGATGCACCTGAGCTCAATTTCGAGTCTCATAGCAAAGGGTCTGAATACTTATGTAAATATGATATTTCTGTTTTGAATGTCTAATACATTTGCTAAAATAAAATAAAAACTGTTTTCGCATTTTCATTATTGGGTTTTTGTGTGCGTTTTTTTTGGTCCATTTTAGAATAAGGCTGTAACGTAACAAAATGTGGAAAAAGTGAAGGGGTCTGAATACTTTTCGAAGGCACCGTACATGGTCAGGTGGTAGGGTCACTTCTGATAGAAACATACCCAGAACATGTTGGGCATATTCTCAGAAATGTGTACATTTAAAGTATTATGTCTGTACTTTCTCACATTTGTCATTTAAGCAATCATGATGGAAGTTATACCAAATCAATACACAACACAGAGTTCCATCTCCAGGTTTTAATGTGGAAAAACAGACACTGCAACATAATCACTTGGGACCAATGTTGGGGGCAATAATTAATTACAGTAATGGATTACTTGTACGAGTAACAGAGTAATATAATGAGTTGCTGTCTTCAAATATTGTAATATTACAGTTACTAACCCGTATATTACTTTCAGAAGCACTTCTCTTCCCACGTCTTATATACAGTGCCTAATTACATTGAGACTTTGTGTCACTGGCCTACACACAATACCTCATAATGTCAAAGTGGAATTATATATTTTTTTAATGTTTACAAATTAATTAAAAATGAAAAGCTGAAATGTCTTGAGTCAACAAGTATTCAACCCCTTTGTTATGGCAAGCCTAAAGTTAAGGAGAAAAATGTGCTTAACAAGTCACATAATAAGTTGCATAATAAGACTCTGTGTGCAATAATAGTGTTTAACAATGCTTTTTGAATGACTACCTTATCTCTGTACCCCACACATACAATTATCTGTAAGTCCCTCAGTCAAGCAGTACATTTGAAACACCGATTCAACCACAAAGACCAGGAAGGTTTTCCAATGCCTCGCAAAGAAGGGCACCTATTGGTAGATGGGTACATTTTCCATTTGTTTTGTCTTTGTTTTCTACACACCTGGTTTCTATTCCCCAATTACATGTTCATTATTTAACCCTCTGTTTCCCCCATGTTTGTGTGCGTGTTTGTTTTATTGTAAGGCTGTATTCTGACGGCTGGTATATTGTTATCGGGTTTTGTTATTACACCCGTTTATTTTCCTGGTACCGGTATTTTTCCAGCACCATAGTATTGTGTTTATACTGGAGTTTTCTTGCATTAAATACCTTGTCCACGCATCTCAGCTCTCCTGCACCTGACTCCTTTCACCAGTTACCCACAGCCTTGACAGAAAGACGCTTGTACAGAATAAAAATATTACAAAACATGCATCCTGTTTGCAACAAGGCACTAAAGTAATACTGCGAAAAATGTAGCAAAGCAAAATGTTATGTTTGGGGCAAATCCAATACAACACCACATCACTGAGTACCAGTCTCCATATTTTCAAGCATGGTGGTGGCAGCATCAGGTTATGGGTATGCTTGATAAGGATGGGAGGTTTTCAGGATAAAAAATAATCAATGGCACTAAGCACAGGCAAAATCCTAGAGGAAAACCTGGTTCAGTCTGCTTTCCACCAGATACTGGGAGATGAGTTCACATTTCAGCAGGACAATAACCTAAAAACACAAGGCCAAATCTACATTGGAGTTGCTACCAAGACAGTGAATATTTTTTATTTTTTATTTCACCTTCATTTAACCAGGTAGGCCAGTTCAGAACAAGTACTTTTCTCAGTTCATCTTTCCCTCAATCCTGACTAGTCTCCCAGTTCCTGCCGCTATGAAACATCCCTACAGCATGATGCTGCCACCACCATGCTTCACCGTAGGGTTTGTGCCAGGTTTCCTCAAGATGTGACACTTAGCATTCAGGCCAAAGTGCTCAGTCTTGGTTTGAATGATGGAGGTCACTGTGTTCTTGGGGATCTTCAATGCTGCATATATTTTGGGGGTTAGTACCTTTATTACCCTTCCCCACATCTGTGCGTTGACACAATCCTGTCTCGGAGCTCTACGGACAATTCCTTCGACCTCATGGCTTGGTTATTGCACTGACATGCACTGTCAACTTATATAGACAGGTGTGTGCCTTTCCAAATAATGTCAAATCAATTGATTGAACACAGGCGGACTTCAATCAAATTGTTGAAACATCTCCAGGATGATCAATGGAAACAGGATGCACCTGAGCTCAATTTTGAGTCTCATAGCCATGACCAGCTCGGAAACCAGTTTGCATAGTGGAGAAGGTACTGTAGGATTCAAAATGATCGGTGATCTGTTTGTTAACTTGACTTTTGAAGACCTTAGAAAGGCAGGGCAGGATGGATATAGGTCTGTAACAGTTTGGGTCTAGAGTGTCTTCCCCTTTGAAGAGGGGGATGACTGCGGCAGCTTTCCAATCTTTGGGAATCTCAGACGATATGAAGGAGAGTTTGAACAGGCTAGTAAATGGAGTTGCAAAGATTTTGGCAGATCATTTTAGAAAGAGAGGGTCCAGATTGTCTAGCCCAGTTGATTTGTAGGGATCCAGATTTTGCAGTTCTTTCAGAACATCAGCTGTCTGGATTTGGATGAAGGAGAAGCGGGGGTGGGGCCTTGGGCAAGTTGCTGCAGGGGGTGCAGAGCAGTTGGCCAGGGTAGGGGTAGCCAGGTGGAAAGCATGGCCAGCCGTGGAAAAATGCTTATTGAAATGAAAGATTATAGTGGATTTATCGGTGGTGACTGATTCCTAGCCTCAGAGCAGTGGGCAGCTGGGAGGAGGTGCTCTTATTCTCCATGGACTTTACAGTGTCCCAAAACTTTTTGGAATTAGTGCTACAAGAAGCAAATTTATGTTTGAAAAAGCTAGCCTTAGCTTTCCTAACTGCCTGTGTATATTGGTTCCTGACTTCCCTGAACAGTTGCATATTGCGGGGGGCTATTCGATGCTAATGCAGAATGCCACAGGATGTTTTTGTGCTGGTCAAGGGCAGTCAGGTCTGGAGTGAAGCAAGGGCTATATCTGTTCCTGGTTCTGCATTTTTTGAATTGGGCATGCTTATTTAAGATGGTGAGGAAGCACTTTTAAAGAACAACCAGGCATCCTCTACTGACGGGTTGAGGTCAATATCCTTCCAGGATACCCGGGCCAGGTCAATTAGAAAGGCCTGCTCACTGTAGTGTTTAGGGAGCGTTTGACAGTGATGAGGAGTGGTCGTTTGACTATGGACCCAGTACGCACGCAGGCAATGAGGCAGTGATCACTGAGATCCTGGTTGAAGATAGCAGAGGTGTATTTAGAGGGCAGGTTGGTCAGGATGATATCTATGAGGGTGCCCATGGTTACGGATTTAGAGTTGTACCTGTTAGGTTCCTTGATAATTTGTGTGAGACTGAGGGCATCTAGCTTAGATTGTAGGGCGGCTGGGGTGTTAAGCATATCCCAGTTTAGGTCACCTAACAATACGAACTCTGAAGATAGATGGGGGGCGATAAATTCACATATGGTGTCCAGGGCACAACTGGGGCCTGTTCCTGAGTTCCTGAGTGGCCGAGTTACAGTTTTGATATAAATCTACGGCAAGACCTGAAAATGGTTGTCTAGCAATGATCAACAACCAATTTGACAGTTTGAAGAATTTTGAAAAGAATAATGAACAAATGTTGCACAATCCAGGTGTGGAAAGCTCTTAGATACTCACAGCTGTAATCGCTGCCAATGGTGCATCTACAAAGTGTTGACTTAGGGGTATGAATACTTATGTAAATTATTTAATTTTCAATACATTTGCATTTCTAAAATCATGTTTTCACTTTGTCATTATGGATTATTGTGTGTAGATGGGAGAGAAAAATATATATATTTAGAATTCAGGCTGATACACAATAAAATGTGGAAATAATTCAAGGGGTATGAATACTTCCTGAAGGCATTTCTTAGAGCCATGTCTCATGCTAACTGAATTAATGAAGGCTAACTCGTTTCGAATAGGCTATCGTAAAGCTGAAAATCAAAGATAAATGACAGCTGTATTACCCATCTGAACCTTTTCTTTATGGAAATGCTCCCATTATTTTCAGTTAATCGAGGAGAAAGAGAACAGCATTTTAGTCAAATGCAAAGTCTTCAAAGGCAGCATTGATCTCTTGGTCCAGAAACACCACATCAAACCTGAAAAAGCATGTGCAGGTCAAAGGCACAAAGCTGGTAGCCAAAGTTAAAGAAATGTGTGAAAGAGGAGAATTCTATACACGTTATGGTAATAAACACGTTATGGTAATAAACACGTTATGGTAATAAACACGTTATGGTAATAAACAAAGATGAATAAATCATCATTCTAAGTGTTCTAATGAAAGTTCCATATAAACAATCTAAATGGCAATAATGACATATTGAGAGCAGGGTGCCTCCTCTAGCGGATCACAAACCAAGGCCACCAACACCCTAAAAATTGTCCCGATAAGGGATATGTATAGTGATGCCCTGTCCTGAATAAACCCTACCCCCTCCTCCCTAGGTACTTGTGTAGATCTGAAACAACCTGATAGGTGTAATCAATAGGGTGAGTGCACTTTGAAGTCAGTCTCAGCTCTGTTAAAAGTATACTCATGGTGATTAAGGAGTAACATTAAAACAGGTTCACATGCCCCACCAACATTAGACAACTATACAGAAAGCCCTTCAATTGATGAAATAAATTGATCAAATCAATGATGAGAGAATAGTCAGATTAACTAATACCTGAAACGGACATCGGAGTACCGTGAACCAACGTTGGGAGTTCAAATCCCAGGTGAGGACATCTTGAATAATAATTACTGTATAAATGAACATCCACAATGTAATCAGGTATGTCAAATATGTAAGTTAAAAACACTATGTTAAAACACTGTGTTAAAACACTATGTTTAAAACACTGTGTTAAAACACTGTGTTAAAACACTGTGTTAAAAACGCTGTGTTAAAAACGCTGTGTTTAAAACGCTGTGTTAAAAACAGTATGTTAAAACACTGTGTTAAAACACTGTGTTAAAAACACTACGTTAAACACAATGTTACAACGCTATGGTAAAACACTATGTTAAATGTTAAAACCACTGTTAAAACGCTATGTTAAAATTCAATGTTAAAACACTATGTTAAAACACTATGTTAAAAACACTATATGTTAAAAACACTATGTTAAAACACTATGTTAAAAACACTATATGTTAAAACACTATGTTAAAACACTATGTTAAAAACACTATATGTTAAAAACACTATGTTAAAAGCCCTATGTTAAAACACTATATGTTAAAACACTATATGTTAAAACACTATGTTAAAACACTATGTTAAAACACTATGTTAAAACACTATATGTTAAAACACTATATGTTAAAACACTATGTTAAAACACTATGTTAAAACACTATGTTAAAACACTATATGTTAAAACACTATGTTAAAACACTATGTTAAAACACTATGCTAAAACACTATGTTAAAACACTATGCTAAAACACTATGTTAAAACACTATGTTAAAAGCACTATGTTAAAACACTATGCTAAAACACTATGTTAAAACACTATGTTAAAACACTATGCTAAAACACTATGCTAAAACACTATATGTTTAGAACACTATATGTTAAAAACACAAAGTTAAAAACACTATATGTTAAAAGCCCTATGTTAAAACACTATATGTTAAAAGCCCTATGTTAAAACACTATATGTTAAAAACACTGTGTTAAAATGCTGTGTTAAAAACACTTTGTTTAAAACACTATGCTAAAACACTATGTTAAAACACTATGTTAAAACACTATGCTAAAACACTATGCTAAAACACTATGTTAAAACACTATGTTAAAACACTATGCTAAAACACTATGTTAAAACACTATGTTAAAACACTATGTTAAAACACTATGCTAAAACACTATGCTAAAACACTATGTTAAAACACTATGTTAAAACACTATGTTAAAACACTATGCTAAAACACTATGCTAAAACACTATGCTAAAACACTATGCTAAAACACTATGTTAAAACACTATGTTAAAACACTATGCTAAAACACTATGTTAAAACACTATGTTAAAACACTATGTTAAAACACTATGCTAAAACACTATGCTAAAACACTATGTTAAAACACTATGCTAAAACACTATGTTAAAACACTATGTTAAAACACTATGCTAAAACACTATGTTAAAACACTATGCTAAAACACTATGTTAAAACACTATGCTAAAACACTATGCTAAAACACTATGTTAAAACACTATGCTAAAACACTATGTTAAACCACTATGTTAAAACACAATGTTAAAACACTATGCTAAAACACTATGTTAAAACACTATGCTAAAACACTATGTTAAAACACTATGTTAAAACACTATGCTAAAACACTATGTTAAAACACTATGCTAAAACACTATGCTAAAACACTATGTTAAAACACTATGTTAAAACACTATGCTAAAACACTATGTTAAAACACTATGTTAAAACACTATGCTAAAACACTATGCTAAAACACTATGTTAAAACACTATGTTAAAACACTATGTTAAAACACTATGCTAAAACACTATGTTAAAACACTATGCTAAAACACTATGTTAAAACACTATGCTAAAACACTATGCTAAAACACTATGTTAAAACACTATGTTAAAACACTATGTTAAAACACTATGCTAAAACACTATGCTAAAACACTATGTTAAAACACTATGCTAAAACACTATGTTAAAACACTATGTTAAAACACTATGTTAAAACACTATGCTAAAACACTATGCTAAAACACTATGTTAAAACACTGTGAGAGTATCCCTAACCTTGCCAACAGACAAAGAGCTATGACTGGATCAGTGATTCACCAATCAGGGCCTTGATTGGCTCGGTAATGTGATGTGTAAGGATTTTTTCTTTGGACACAAATGTTCTTGCAACGTTCCAATGAAACATGTCCAGAGCATGAATATATTAGTACGTTCTGGGTAAGTTCTACTTGATATTAAGGGAATGTTTTTTTATCATGGGAACATTCATATGAAAACCTTAGTTAAAGATCTAATGAGACTCTTAAGGGAACGTTCTCTAAAGTTGGGGGAATGTTTGTTGTTAGCTGGGGTTGGGTTTATGTAGGCTACATTGATATCTGATTTGCCAAACACCATCATGTTGCGCAAATCAAACTTTAAATGCACTTAAAATAAAGTTTGATTTGATGTAGTCTTTAACTTAGATTTTTGGTTGAGATGGAGATGTGAATCCAACATATTAAAAACTTGTAGATTACATTTGAAATCAACCAACCAACCATCCTTAATATACAAGACAATATCCAAAGGAAAGTGTATTATTAATATCATGACTTTGTCATCCTATTTATAGGGCGAATGATAACGACTTATAAGCTTCCAAAGATTCAATGAACCATGGATGAATGATAGTATATCTAGCTTCACGTTGACATGATGGTGTTGGGCAAATCACATGTCAATGTAGCCTACATAAACCCAACCTCACTCTGAATGTACTTTCACATACAGCCTGTGTAAGAAAAGTTAAAGAAGTTCCTTTCAACTATTCAATGTTATTTAGGTTGTTTACACAAATGAGTATGGAGGCTGACCAATGTCTAAATGTGTTGGCATGATAGGTCCTCTGAAATGGCCATCCCTGTGGCTCAGTTGGTAGAGTATGGTGTTTGCAATGCCAGCGTTGGGGGTTTGATTCCCACGGGGGGCCAGTACAAAAAAATTCATGAAATGTATGCATTAACTACTGTAAGTCACTCTGGATAAGAGCGTCTGCCAAATGATTAAAATGTAAATGTAAATGGACACAGCTTGTTTCCGAAGCCAAGCAGAGTCTGTAGAGGGAGTTCATCTGGATGGCAGATTTGTTCTCAGTGAAGTGCATTACCCCTCATATACCAGTAGGCATGACTGTGGCTTCATATTTTATTTCAATATGCTTCTTTATTTAGGTTGATGGCATGACATTGAAACAAGATCTAATCAAATATACAATTTCAACCACCCCAATATACAGTATATTGAAGATAGGATGAAAAAGATATGTAACGTTTCTATGTGGAATTTTCAACGTGTACAGTTGAAGTCGGATGTTTACATACACTTAGGTTGGAGTCATTAAAACTCGTTTTTCAACCACTCCACAAATTTCTTGTTAACAAACTATAGTTTTGGCAAGTCGGTTAGGACATCTACATTGTGCATGACACAAGTCATTTTTCCAACAATTGTTTACAGACAGATTATTTCACTTATAATTCACTGTATCACAATTCCAGTGGGTCAGAAGTTTACATGCACTAAGTTGACTGCCTTTAAACAGCTTGGAAAATTCCAGAAAATTATGTCATGGCTTTAGAAGCTTCTGTTAGGCTAATTGACACAATTTGAGTCAATTGGAGGTGTACCTGTGGATGTATATCTAGGTCTACCTTAAAAATCAGTGCCTCTTTGCTTGACATCATGGAAAAATCTAAAGAAATCAGCCAAGACCTCAGAAAACAAAATGTAGACCTCCACAAGTCTGGTTCATCCTTGGGAGAAATGTCCAAATGCCTGAAGGTACCACGTGCATCTGTACAAACAATAGTACACAAGTATAAACACCATGGGACCACGTAGCCGTCATACCGCTCAGGAAGGAGACACGTTCTGTCTCCTAGAGATGAAAGTACTTTGGTGCTAAAAGTGCAAATCAATCCCAGAAACACAGCAAAGGACCTTGTGAAGATGCTGGAGTAAACAGGTGCAAAAGTGTCTATATCCACAGTAAACCGAGTCCTATATCGACTTAACCTGAAAGGCCGCTCAGCGAGGAAGAAACCACTGCTCCAAAACCACCATAAAAAAGCCTGACTACGGTGTGCAACTGCCCATGGAGACAAAGATCGTACTTTTGGAGAAATGTCCTCTGGTCTGATGAAACAAAAATAGAACTGTTTGGCCATAATGACAATCGTTATGTTTGGAGGAAAATGGGGGAGGCTTGCAAGCCGAAGAACACCATCCCAACCGTGAAGCACGGGGGTGGCAGCATCATGTTGTGGGGGTGCTTTGCTGCATGAAGGACTGGTGCACTTCACAAAATAGATGTCATCATGAGGAGGAAAATTTATGTGGATATATTGAAGAAACATCTGAAGACATGAGTCAGGAAGTTAAAGTTTGGTCGCAAATGTCGGGAAGTTTTACTAGGATTAAATGTCAGGAATTGCAAAAAACTGAGTTTAAATGTATTTGGCTAAGGTGTATGTAAACTTCCGACTTCAACTGTACATAGGTTAAGCCAAAGTATATACAGTTCTTTCAGAAAGTATTCAAACCCCTTGACTTATTCCACATTTTGTTGTGTTACAGCCTTTATTCAAAATGTATTAACCCTTTCATACGTACCATCACACGGGTGTGATCGTTCTACAGTGGTCCCTGAAGCATACGATCACGTCCGTGTGATTAGAATGCTTATTTAGAACGGCCAGTTTCGAATGACGCAACAATCAGCATTTGAGCCACACATTTTTCTGAAACTATTTACACAAACACAGTCCTTACAAAGTTATGTCCAGAATGTGAGCAGTTTATTTTTGGATGAAATGTTCAGATATTCACAGAAGTATCTATAGCATAACACAATCATCCTAACTGGAAAAATGTAGGCTACATTTGTCCTAGCGCTAACTGAAGAAAGATTGACGCAAGCCGTCATATTTTCGAACTCTCGGCTGACAAACTACAATATGAATGAGCTAATAGCAATTACTGTGTATAATTAACCACATCATGGGTGAGCTCACCGTTGATCAAAATAATTGAGTAAAACACTTTCTAGAAATCGAAAGTAATCCGAAGTTGATTAGTGCTTCTACATCTGCATTGCTTGCTGTTTGGGGTTTTATGCTGGGTTTCTGTACAGCACTTTGTGACATCAGCTGATGTAAGAAGGGCTTTATAAATACATTTGATTGATTGATTGATAGTTTCAGCGCACAGCCATGCTTTTTTCCCTCACATTAACCAAAGATAATAAGAGAAGACAAGATGAGTTTGGTCTGTTTATAGTATGCATGTTGAAGGGGTGTGTCGTCTACCATCGTTCACATCCCACCATTCACTTCCTGAAGTTCTCAAAAAATTAGTGAACCCTTACTCACCTCATTTTGTTATAGCATCTTTGGTCAGGCAGACGATTACAGTGAAACCCAGAATGCATTGTATGTCAACAAACATGGCTCCACACACAGCTGGAATTAGCTTAGCTCATCATAATCAGCACAACCTTCAAAAAAGTATTTTGCACACATAATATGTGCCCATTACAATCTATGCAAGAATCGGAATGCATGATTTATCACCGGTAATTGAAAAACATGTGAATAAAACAGTAAATATATCAATAATTACCTCACAAAACATTTTCTGATAGTGATTTATTGATATAAATGGCGCGTGCCGGCAGTCAATCACGTAAACCTCTCACTCTGAGCCATTCAGTGTTGTTGTTTATGTCTGTAGCTAGTGAGCTAAGCTGTAGCATTAGCAATGTCTTTCAAAAGGAGACAACTCACAAATGCGGAAATTCTGGAGATTTTTAAAAATTCTGACAATGACTCTGAAAGTCAAGAATCAGATTCTGACAGTGACAGTGAGGAGCCCCCCTCCCCCCCCCCCCCCCAACCTTGTAGCCATTGAGAACCCTGAATCTGAGGTTCCCTTGTCAAAGTCCCAGGTCCCTTTGAAGATGCTGGTGGTGATGGAGGCAGACCGACAGTGGATGGGATGAAGTACAGGAGTTCTGTGGTAGCTGGAAGGCCGCCAGCCATTTCACCCCTCCTGGCCCTGCTGTTTGCTTTGATGAGTCCCAGTCTGGAGTGCAACACCCCTTCCCATTTCCCTCTGAGGCAGAGAGCTTCAAGTTGTTTCTGACAGAGGAGCTGGTGGGAGACATAGCAGAGACCAATCGCTATGACTTGGAGCTACAGGAGAAGAGAGAGCCAGAAGTGGAGTGAGGGGGGGACACAACCACAATTAGTGAAATGTATACCTTCCTGGTGACTGTCCTTCTCATGGGGATAGTAAAGAAGAACTCCCTAAGAGAATACTGGAGCACAGATCCTATGTTTGCAACTCCCTTCTTTGCCACCCTCTTTTCCCAAGACCGCTTCCTAGTTCTGCTGCGATGCCTGCATTTCATCAACAATGCTACTGCCATCCTAAATGACCCATTATACAAAATAAGAAATGTCAACAGCTGGCAGTAAAGTGGCATGACAAACGAGACGTCCATGTCCTCTCCACTGTCCATACAGCAACCATGTCGGCCACAGGGAAGGTGGACCACCTGATGAGAGAGAGAAAAATCAAACCAGACTGCGTGCTTGACTATAACTTCAAAATGGGGGCAGTGGATAAGGCGGACATGATAAACAGCTTTGTGGAATGCACTCAGAAAACGACCAAGTGGTATAAGAAGATATTTTTCAATTTTTCCAGGGTAGCTTCAAAATACAACAAGCCAATACTTCTGACTTGCATTGTTTTCCAGAGCTAATAGAAGAATGTAACTAGCTACATAAGCACAATAGAATATAACACCATAAAGGTTATGAAATGAGTAACGTTACCTCGGGTGTCCACGGTTATATATATCTGGATTTGAACATGGGTGTCTGTAGTGACGTCTCTAGCACTGAGTCGCTGTGCCTTAGAAAGCTGCTCCACTTGGGAGTCGTAAGGCCAGGGTAGCTTCAAAATACAACACATGCTAATACTTCTCTGACGCAATTAGCATTGTAGCTAGCTATCTAAGCATTGAGTATAACACCATAAAGGTTATGAAATGAGTAATGTTACCTCGCGTGTCCGCGATTATAAGGAATATACACAAAAATATTATGCTACAGTAGAAACGACATAACACGACATGCAGAAACTATTATAATGTAATAAGGCACTTACTTTGATAGAAACCAAAGTTATTATTTGTAACGAAAACAACTATGACTGCGATGCAGGCAACAAAGGGAAAATGTGAACACGTGTGTACAGGACAGGAGATGAGAAAATGTCTGCAGACTTGAACTGCACAAACAATTGGGAAGTGTTTGTGGAATTTTGTCCGGGTCAGAAATTTTTTAAAAATGAGTTGGTCCGCAAAAGTAAAAATGAACATTTTAATGTGAATCAAATCAAATCAAATCAAATCAAATTTATTTATATAGCCCTTCGTACATCAGCTGAAATCTCAAAGTGCTGTACAGAAACCCAGCCTAAAACCCCAAACAGCAAGCAATGCATGTGAAAGAAGCACGGTGGCTGGGAAAAACTCCCTAGGAAAAACTCCTGAGAAAGGCCAAAAACCTAGGAAGAAACCTAGAGAGGAACCAGGCTATGAGGGGTGGCCAGTCCTCTTCTGGCTGTGCCGGGTGGATATTATAACAGAACATGGTCAAGATGTTAAAATGTTCGTAAATGACCAGCATGGTCAAATAATAATAATCATAGTAATTGTCGAGGGTGCAACAAGCACGTCCGGTGAACAGGTCAGGGTTCCGTAGCCGCAGGCAGAACAGTTGAAACTGGAGCAGCAGCATGGCCAGGTGGACTGGGGACAGCAAGGAGTCATCATGCCAGGTAGTCCTAGGGCTCAGGTCCTCCGAGAGAAGGAGAGAAAGAAAGAAAGAAAGAAAGAAAGAAAGAGAGAATTAGAGAGAGCATATTTACATTCACACAGGACACTGGATAAGACAAGAGAATACTCCAGATGTAACAGACTGACCCTAGCCCCCCGACACATAAACTACTGCAGCATAAATACTGGAGGCTGAGACAGGAGGGATCAGAAGACACTGTGGCCCCATCCGATGATACCCCCGGACAGGGCCAAACAGGCCCTGAATGAATGAGGCGGAACACACCTCAATGTAAACTGTTCTTAGAAAATAAAAAACTTGTTTGAAAATAATTTGAAATTGACAAATTGAAAACAGCCTATAAATAAAAACAGGCTGCGGATGAAATGGGACTGTTGCATAACAATCACATTCTGGAATGGAGAGAACGTTCTAACTCACGCTGAGGCCACCGTTTGAGATAATGGAACTAACGCATGAAAGGGTTAAACATTTGTTTTCTCTCACCCATCTATACACAATACCCCATAATGACAAAGTGAAAACATGTATTTAGAAATTTTAGCAAATGTATTGAAAATGAAATACAGAAATATCTAATATGTATTCACACCCCTTTGCTATGACACTCTAAATTGAACTCCGGTGCGTCCAATTTTCTTTGATCGTCCTTGAGACATCACTAAAACGTGATTGGAGGTACATGATTTAGATACATGATTTAGAAAGAAACACACCTGTCTATATACAGTGAGCTTGAGACAAGGACACATGTTTAGTTGTTTTGGCTCAGTACTCCAGCACTTTGAAATGATACAATGACTCAAGTTGAGTATTTGGTCCCATATTCCTAGCACACAATGACTACATCAAGCTTGTGACTACAAATTTGTTGGATGCATTTGCTGTTTGTTTTAGTTGTTTAGATTATTTTGTGACCAATAGAAATGAATGGTAAATAATGTATTGCATCATTTTGGAGTCACTTTTATTGTAAATAAGAATAGAAACGTTTCTATACACTTCTACATTAATGTGAATACCATGATAACGTATAATACATTAATCCTCCCCTGTTATTGTAATGGTGAGAGGTTAGCATGTCTTGGTGGTATGATATAAAATGCTAACCTCCCCTGGTATAGTAATGGTGAGAGGTTAGCATGTCTTGGGGGTATGATATAAAATGCTAACCTCCCCTGGTATAGTAATGGTGAGAGGTTAGCATGTCTTGGAGGTATGATATAAAATGCTAACCTCCCCTGGTATAGTAATGGTGAGAGGTTAGCATGTCTTGGTGGTATGATATAAAATGCTAACCTCCCCTGTTATTGTAATGGTGAGAGGTTAGCATGTCTTGGGGGTATGATATAAAATGCTAACCTCCCCCGTTATTGTAATGGTGAGAGGTTAGCATGTCTTGGTGGTATGATATAAAATGCTAACCTCCCCTGGTATAGTAATGGTGAGAGGTTAGCATGTCTTGGGGGTATGATATAAAATGCTAACCTCCCCTGTTGTTGTAATGGTGAGAGGTTAGCATGTCTTGGGGGTATGATATAAAATGCTAACCTCCCCTGTTATTGTAATGGTGAGAGGTTAGCATGTCTTGGGGGTATGATATAAAATGCTAACCTCCCCTGGTATAGTAATGGTGAGAGGTTAGCATGTCTTAGGGGTATGATATAAAATGCTAACCTCCCCTGTTATTGTAATGGTGAGAGGTTAGCATGTCTTGGGGGTATGATATAAAATGCTAACCTCCCCTGTTATTGTAATGGTGAGAGGTTAGCATGTCTTGGGGATATGATATTTGTGCATCTGTAACTTCCTCACTCATCATTATTCAGGATTAATGTATTATCCGTAACCATGGTAGCATCCACATTAATGTACATTGAAGTGTTTAGAAACATTATACTCTTATTTACAATAAAGGTGACTCCAAAATTACAATATATTATACTGAACTAAAATATAATATGCAACATGCAACAATTTCATTGATTTTACAGTTCAAATGAGGAAATCAGTCAATTGATATAAATTCCTTCATTAGGTTGTAGTTTAGCTCCCGGTGGCGCAGCGGTCTAAGGCCCTGCATCTCAGTGCTATAGGTGTCACTACAGACCCTGGTTTGATCCCAGGCTGTATCACAACCGACCGTGATCGGGAGTCCCATAGGGCGTCGTCCAGGTTAGGGGAGGGTTTGGCTGGGGTAGGCCGTCATTGTAAATAAGAAATTGTTCGTAACTGACATGCCAAGTGAAATCAAGGTTAAATAAAACAATCTATGGATTTCACAATGGGCCTCAGGATCTTCTCACTGTATTTTTGTGCATTCAAATTGCCATCGATAAAATGCAGTTGGGTTCGTTGTCTGTAGCTTATGCCTGCCCATAACATAACCCCACCGCCACGATGGGGCACTCTGTTCACAACGCTGACATCAGAAAACTGCTGTTCCACACAACGTCATACACATGGTCTGCAGTTGTGAGGTTGGTTGGAAGTACTGCCACGTTTAAAAAAACGACATTGAGGCGGCTTGTGGCAGAGAAATTATCATTTAAGTCTCTGGCAACAGCTCTGGTGGACATTCATGCAGTCAGCATGCCACTTGCACGATCCATCGAAACTTGAGACATCTGTGGCACAATTTAATGGCCTTTTATTGTCCTCAGCACAAGGTGCACCTCTGTAATAATCATGCTGTTTAATCAGTTTCTTGATATGCCACACCTGTCAGGTGGATGGATTATCTTGGTCAAGGAGAAATGCTCACTAACAGGGATGTAAACAAATTTGTGCCCAACATTTGAGAGAAATAATGTTTGTGTGTATGGAACATTTTGCATGTTGCGTTTATATTTTAGTTCAGTGTATTTCCCATTCATTTCTATTGGGCACAAAATAATCTCAAACACAACCAATACAAACAGCAAATACATCCAACAAATGCATAGAGTGACGAGCTTGACGTAGTCACCCTTTGCTATGTGTAACAGTGTAGGTTCCGTCCCTCTCTTCGCCCCAACCCGGGCTCGAACCACCCTTGCACACATCAACAACTGACACCCCACGAAGCATCGTAACCCATCGCGCCACAAAAGCCGCGGCCCTTGCAACGCAAGGGGAAACCCTACTTCAAGTCTCAGAGCGAGTGACGTCACCGATTGAAACGCTATTAGCGCGCACCACCGCTAACTAACTAGCCATTTCACATCGGTTACACTCACCCACCCTTTGACCTCCTCCTTCTCTGCAGCAACCAATGATCCGGGTCAACAGCATCAATGTAACAGTGTAGGTTCCGTCCCTCTCTTCGCCCCAACCCGGGCTCGAACCAGGGACCCTTGCACACATCAACAACTGACACCCACCGAAGCATCGTTACCCATCGCGCCACAAAAGCCACGGCCCTTGCAACGCAAGGGGAAACCCTACTTCAAGTCTCAGAGCGAGTGACGTCACCGATTGAAACGCTATTAGCGCGCACCACCGCTAACTAACTAGCCATTTCACATCGGTTACATATGAATATGGGACCAAATAACGTTTTACTACTTTATTAATAGACATAAGTGAATTTGTCCCAATACTTTTGGTCCCGTAAAATGGAGCCAATTCGAACAAAAGATTCTGTAATTTTGAAACGGTTCACCCAATATGGATGAAAATATCCTCAATATTATAGTTGACAGTCTGCCCTTTGTCCTCATAGTCATTGTATCATTTCAAATCCAAAGTGCTGGATTACAGAGCCAAAACATCACGTCTCACTGTCCCAATACTTTTGGAGTCCACTCTAGGATCCCAACACAGCATGTCATAGCAGAAACTATACCATGAAGTCCAAGGAACTGTCCTTAGATGTTTTAGCGACATTATCAGGACCATACAGTAGAGCACTGATGGAGCTCTAGCTTTGTGTTACACATATTGCAGGGCCAGATTGGTTGTAGTATTACTGATGCTGTTTTAAAGATTAATACTGTATAATGTAAACCTAGTCTTAGCTCATTTGCATGTCATCAGATGACTGTTATTACAATATTATGCAGCAGTGTTCCTCCTCTGTCTGTCTGTCCTTAGCCCCATGGAATCAGCCCTGTCTGTCTGTCTGTCTGTCTGTCTGTCTGTCTGTCTGTCTGTCTGTCTGTCTGTCTGTCTGTCTGTCTGTCTGTCTGTCTGTCTGTCTGTCTGTCTGTCTGTCTGTCTGTCTGTCTGTCTGTCTGTCTGTCTGTCTGTCTGTCTGTCTGTCTGTCTGTCTGTCTGTCCTTAGCCCCATGGGATCAGCCCTGTCTGTCTGTCTGTCCCACTGCTCTGTGTGTCCCTCTAGCCAATGGGATCTAACCCTCTCTGTCTCTTTGTCCTCCAGCCAATGGTATCTAACACTCTCTGTCTCTGTCCCTCCAGACAACGGGATCTAACCATGTGTGTCCCTCCAGGCCATGGGATCTAACCCTCTGTATCTCTGTGTCCCTCCAGGCCATGGGATCTAACCCTCTGTATCTCTGTGTCCCTCCAGGCCATGGGATCTAACCCTCTGTATCTGTGTCCCTCCAGCCCATGGGATCTAACCCTCTGTATCTCTGTGTCCCTCCAGGCCATGGGATCTAACCCTCTGTATCTCTGTGTCCCTCCAGCCCATGGGATCTAACCCTCTGTATCTCTGTGTCCCTCCAGCCAATGGGATCAGAGCGTATGGAGATGCGAAAGCGGCAGATGTCGGTGCAGCAGGAGTCGATGGCGGTTGGCACGGCACCGACCCAGCAGGACCCTAACCAGAGCCAGAACCAGGGCCAGAACCAGGGGAACCAGAACCAGGGGAACCAGAACCAGGCGAACCAGAACCAGGCGAACCAGAGAGGAAACAACGCCTGTTGTTTCTGCTGGTGCTGCTGCTGTAGCTGTTCCTGGTACGAACTGTATGGATTCATCCCAAATAGCACCCTATTCCCTTTATAGTGCACTACTTTTGATTAAAATCCTATGGGGAATAGGGTGCCATTTGGGACGCACCGTGTCATGCACTTCTAGTAGTGTATCACACACCCAGCATGGCTCCACACAGCACCCTTCATCACACAGCACCCTTCATCACACAGCACCCTACATCACACAGCACCCTACATCACACAGCACCCTACATCACACAGCACCCTACATCACACATCATCCTACATCACACAGCACCCTTCATCACACAGCACCCTACATCACACAGCACCCTTCATCACACAGCACCCTACATCACACAGCACCCTACATCACACAGCACCCTACATCACACAGCACCCTTCATCAAAACAGCACCCTACATCACACAGCACCCTTCATCACACAGCACCCTACATCACACAGCACCCTACATCAAAACAGCACCCTTCATCACACAGCACCCTTCATCAAAACAGCACCCTTCATCACACAGCACCCTACATCACACAGCACCCTTCATCACACAGCACCCTACATCACACAGCACCCTACATTACATCACCCTTCATCTATACAGCACCCTACAGAACATCACCCTACATCACACAGCACCCTTCATCAAAACAGCACCCTTCATCACACAGCACCCTACATCACACAGCACCCTACATTACATCACCCTTCATCTATACAGCACCCTACATCACACAGCACCCTACAGTACAGCACCCTACAGTACAGCACCCTATAGTACAGCACCCTGTAGTACAGCACCCTACAGAACATCACCCTACATCACACAGCACCCTACAGTACAGCACCCTACAGTACAGCACCCTATAGTACAGCACCCTACAGTACAGCACCCTACAGTACAGCACCCTACAGTACAGCACCCTACAGTACAGCACCCTATAGTACAGCACCCTATAGTACAGCACCCTATAGTACAGCACCCTACAGTACAGCACCCTACAGTACAGCACCCTACAGTACAGCACCCTACAGTACAGCACCCTACAGTACAGCACCCTATAGTACAGCACCCTATAGTACAGCACCCTACTGTACATCATCACACAGCATCTACACAGTTGACTTGATGTGGATCATTATGAGGTTGATAAGGTCAGTGAAGACATGTATAACCTCCTGACTACTAGTCTGATCTCTGTCCTGTTGCCCACCGTTCTCTCCTGTAGGAACGAGGAGCGTGAGGAGAGGAACCGGCGGGCGTCCTACGACCTCAAGGCTGAGGGGACGGCCGACTGCGAGGACAGGTTAGTCACAGCAGTATTCCTGTGGAGAGAATGTGAAAGATGAGTTCTGTTGAGTTACTCACCTCCAGGCCAAGTTTGTAGCCCTGCGTTAGTACATTGGATATCTGATCAAGGGCTGAATGGTTAGCAGTGTGTTAGTGCCATACCTGGTGTTGGTGAAGCTGGGTCGGCCCCTGTAAGTCCAGTGTGTTAGTACCATACCTGGTGTTGGTGAAGCTGGGTCGGCCCCTGTAAGTCCAGTGTGTTAGTACCATACCTGGTGTTGGTGAAGCTGGGTCGGCCCCTGTAAGTCCAGTGTGTTAGTGCCATACCTGGTGTTGGTGAAGCTGGGTCAGCCCCTGTAAGTCCACTGTGTTAGTGCCATACCTGGTGTTAATGAAGCTGGGTCGGCCCCTGTAAGTCCACTGTGTTAGTGCCATACCTGGTGTTAATGAAGCTGGGTCGGCCCCTGTAAGTCCAGTGTGTTAGTACCATACCTGGTGTTGGTGAAGCTGGGTCGGCCCCTGTACGTCTGGCGCTGTCTTGTGCCCGCTGTTGTTCTCTGATTGGTATGTGTTCTTTGCAGCCCCCCTCCCACTCTGGAGGAGGTCCGTTCCTGGGCCCAGTCGTTTGACCGACTGATGTCGTGCGCTGCTGGCCGAGTGGCGTTTAGGTTGTTCCTGTGTACGGAGTTTAGTGAGGAGAACATGTTGTTCTGGCTGGCTTGTGAGGAGTTCACCAAGGAAACCAACAAGACCTCCATTGAGGAGAAGGCACGGGTCATCTACGAGGACTACATCTCCATCCTCTCACCCAAAGAGGTGAGTAAGACTTCTCCTCCTCCTTCTTCATGTGATATTATATGTACCGTAAATTCCGCACTATAAGCCACATTTTTTTCCTACGCTTTGAACCTCGCGGCTTAAACAATGATGCGGCTAATATATGGATTTTTCCCGCGTTCAATTTTTTTTCTTCCAAAAAAACACATTCTGTGACGTGCTCAGTTTTTTGGCGGCATGAAGCTTTCATTAGACCAATGAAATTGCCGAACGGGTTAAGGTCAAACAACTTTTTTGTTTACTGTTTAGATTAAATCAAGCGCTCTAAAACTTCCCATCATTCTGATTACGGTAGTCATTTTGTCACCCTCATCATGGCAAAGACACGGAGAAATGCATATGATGCAGCTTTCAAGTTGAAGGCGATTGATCTGGCTGTTGGAAAAGGAAATAGAACTGCTGCACGGGAGTTAATGAGTCGATGATAAGACGTTGGAAACAGCAGCGTGAGGAATTGACTCAGTGCAAAAAGACAACTAAAGCTTACTGCTTATTTTTTATTTTTTGTTAAAAGCCGTGTTTCGTTAAAGCCTATTTATTTTTGTTACAAGCCGTGTTTCGTTAAAGCCTATTTATTTTTGTTACAAGCTGTGTTTCGTTAAAGCCTATTTATTTTTGTTACAAGCCGTGTTTCGTTAAAGCCTGTGTAAAGTTCATTTGTTTCAATGTACCGGTAGCCACCTGCGGCTTATAGACATGTGCGGCTTATTTATGTTCAAAATAAAACTTTTTTTTAATTCAGTGGGTGCGGCTTAATAGTCCGGAAATGACGGTATCTAGTCTCTCCATGCTGTGTTTCCCCAGGTGAGTCTGGACTCACGTGTTCGGGAGGTGATCAACAAGAACATGTTGGAGCCGTCGTCCCAGACCTTCGTTGATGCTCAGGTGCAGATCTACACGCTGATGCAAAGAGACTCCTACCCCCGATACATGAACTCCCCTGCCTACAAGAACCTGCTCAACTCCCTCTCAGAGCAGGCCCCTGAGTCCTAACTCATCACTCTCAGAGCAGGCCCCTGAGTCCTAACTCAGCACTCTCAGAGCAGGCCCCTGAGTCCTAACTCAGCACACTTAGAGCAGGCCCCTGAGTCCTAACTCAGCACTCTCAGAGTAGGTCTCCGAGTCCTAAGTCAATACTCTGTGTCCTAGAGTCTTAGGTGACAACAAACCTGGGATCGTTTCTCTTTTCTCATTTTCATTTGGTTTGAATGTTAGTGTAGAGAAGGGGTGGCCAACCTTCCTCCTGGAGAGCTATAACAGCCTGTACCCCCAGTAGCTCTCCAGGAGTGTAGAGGATGTGAAGCGGGCCTCTGACCTGACCTTGCCCCGCCCCCAGGACCTGGCTCCGCGCTACAGCGGCGTCACCTGACTAAAGACACTCAGGGTTCTATTGTCCGAGAAGTCTACTCGCCTAGGGCTCTACTATTCTGAAGGCTCTATTCTACTGGGCTCATCTCCTCTGAGTGTGAGGGCTCTACTCTCCCGAGGGCTCTACTCCCCAAGGGCTCTATTCCCCCTAGGGCTCTACTGTCCCGAGGGTTCTACTCCACCTAGGGCTCTACTGTCCTGAGGGTTCTACTCCACCTAGGGTTCTACTGTCCCGAGGGTTCTACTCCACCTAGGGCTCTACTGTCCTGAGGGTTCTACTCCATCTAGGGTTCTACTGTCCTGATGGTTCTACTCCACCTAGGGTTCTACTGTCCTGAGGGTTCTAATCCACCTAGGGCTCTACTGTCCTGAGGGTTCTACTCCACCTAGGGCTCTACTGTCCTGAGGGTTCTACTCCACCTAGGGTTCTACTGTCCCGAGGGTTCTACTCCACCTAGGGTTCTACTGTCCTGAGGGTTCTACTCCACCTAGGGCTCTACTGTCCTGAGGGTTCCACTCCACAGCGGCTCTACTCCCTTAAGGCTCCATTCCCCCCAGGGCTCTACTCCACACCACCATTACTGCTCCAGATCAACACACTCCAAAGGAACATTAATATTCATGTAAGGTTTGTTTTAGAAAAAAAGTATCTACATTTTATTTGTGTACAAGTTATTTTATTGTGTGTTATGATTGTTTATTTTTTGTATAATTGTTTGGACGGACAAATGACGCCTACTTGTGGGCAATAGTGTATATATTTATGCGTTTGTAAATAGACAAAAGGGAATTGTGGGTAAACTGCATATGAGAATCAAGTAAGTGTCCCATTTGACACCCTATTCACTATATAGTGCACTACTTAATGGGCCCTGGTCTAAAGTAGTGAACTATATAGGCAATAGGGTGCAGTTTGGGACTTTACCCAAGTCAAGTCTACGTTATACATTTATTTCCTCCAAAATGGCTCCCTATCCCCTACATAGAGCACTACTACATTATAATCTATGGGAATAATCAAATCAAATTCTATTCGTCACATGCTTCGTAAACAGGTGTAGACTAACAATGAAATGCTTACTTATGGGCCCTTCCCAACAATGCAGAGAGAGAAAATAGAATAATTATAGAAAAGTAATAACATACAATAATAAAAGTAATAATAAATACACAATGAGTAATGATAACTAGGCTATATACACAGGGTACCAGTACCAAGTCAATGAGTAATGGTAACTAGGCTATATACACGGGGTACCAGTACCGAGTCAGTGTGCAGGGGTACGAGGTAGTCGAGGTAGATATGTACATATAGGTAGGGATAAAGTGACTAGGCTACAGGATAGATAATAAACAGTAGCAGCAGCGTATGTGATGATTAAAAAAAAGTTTTTGCAAAAAGGGTCAATGCAGATAGTTAAATAGTTAACTAATAGCTACCCGGAATAACAATCTTATGGCTTGAAGGTAGAAGCTGTTCAGAGTCCTGTTGGTTCCAGACTTGGTGCACTGGTACCGCTTGCTGTGCATTAGGAGAAAGAACAGTCTTGTTTAGCTTGAAGGTAGAAGCTGTTCAGGGTCCTGTTGGTTCCAGACTTGGTGCATTGGTACCACTTGCTGTGCATTAGGAGAAAGAACAGTCTTGTTTAGCTTGGGGGTAGAAGCTGTTCTCAGGGTCCTGTTGGTTCCAGACTTGGTGCATCAGTAGCGCTTGCCATGCGGCAGCAGAGAGAACAGTCTATGTAGCTGTAGTGTTTGACAATTTGTAGGGCCTTCCTCTGACACCACCTGGTATAGAGGCCCTTGATGGCAGGGAGTTTGGCCCCAGTGATGTACTGGGCCATACGCATTACCCTCTGTAGCGCTTTGCGGTCGGATACCAAGCAGTTGCCATACCAAGCGGTGATACAGCCAGTCAAGATGCTCTCAATGGTGCAGCTGTAAAGCTTTTTGAGGATCTGAAGTCTAATGCCAAATCTTTTCAGCCTCCTGAGGGGGAAGAGGCATTGTCGTGCCGTCTTCACGACTGTGTTGGTGTGTGTGGTCCAGGATAGATCTTTAGTGATGTGGACACCGAGCAAATTGAAGCTCTCGACCCGCTCCACTACAGCCCTGTTGATGTGAATGGGGGTGTGCTCAGTTTCCCGTAGTCCACGATCAGCTCCTTTGTCTTGGTGAAGTTGAGGTTGTTGTCCTGGCACCACACTGCCAGGTCTTTGGCCTCCTCCCTATAGGCTTTCTCATCATTGTGGGTGATCAGGCCTACCACCGTTGTATCGTCAGCAAACTTAAGGGTGTTGGAGTTGTGCTTGGCCACGCAGTCGTGGCTGAAATGGGAGTACAGGAGGGGACTGAACCTGTGTTGAAGATCAGCGTGGTGGATATGTTGTTGCCAATCCTCACCACCTGGGGGCGGCCCGTCAGGAAGTCCAGGATGCAGTTGCAGAGGGAGGCGTTTAGTCCCAGGGTCCTTAGCTTAGTGAGCACTATGGTGTTGAACGCTGAGCTGTAGTCAATGAACAGCACTGGCCCTCCAACACCACTTCCAGCAGTATCTGGTCTCTCATCCAGGGACTGTCCAGGACCAACCCTGCTTAGCTTCAGAAGCAAGCCAGCAGTGGGATGCAGGGTGGTATGCTGCTGGTTTCTGGGGTGATAATGTTGATGTGAGCCATGACCAGCCTTTCAAAGCACTTCATGGCTACAGATGTGAGTGCTACGGGTCGGGAGTCATTTAGGCAGGTTACCTTAATGGTATTAAAGACAGGGAGAGGTTGAAAATATCAGTGAAGACACTTGCCAGTTGGTCAGCCCATGCTCTGAGTACAAGTCCTGGTAATCTGTCTGGCCCTGCGGCCTTGTGAATGTTGACCTGTTGAAAAGGTCTTACGCACATCGAATACGGAGAGTGTGATCACACAGTTGTCCTGAACAGCCGGTGCTCTCATGCATGATTAAGTGTTACTTGCCTCAAAACGCGCATATAAGTCATTTAGCTCGTCTGGTAGGCACGCATCACTCGGCAGCTCACGGCTGGGCTTCCCTTTGTAATCCGTAATAGTTTGCAAGCCATACCACATTCGACGAGCATCAGAGCTGGTGTAGTAGTCCAGTTAGGGCTAGATAATGATCTGTTAACAGTAGTCCAGTTAGGGCTAGATAATGATCTGTTAACAGTAGTCCAGTTAGGGCTAGATAATGATCTGTTAACAGGAGTCCAGTTAGGGCTAGATAATGATCTGTTAACAGTAGTCCAGTTAGGGCTAGATAATGATCTGTTAACAGGAGTCCAGTTAGGGCTAGATAATGATCTGTTAACAGTAGTCCAGTTAGGGCTAGATAATGATCTGTTAACAGTAGTCCAGTTAGGGCTAGATAATGATCTGTTAACAGTAGTCCAGTTAGGGCTAGATAATGATCTGTTAACAGTAGTCCAGTTAGGGCTAGATAATGATCTGTTAACAGTAGTCCAGTTAGGGCTAGATAATGGTCTGTTAACAGTAGTCCAGTTAGGGCTAGATAATGATCTGTTAACAGGAGTCCAGTTAGGGCTAGATAATGATCTGTTAACAGTAGTCCAGTTAGGGATAGATAATGATCTGTTAACAGTAGTCCAGTTAGGGCTAGATAATGATCTGTTAACAGTAGTCCAGTTAGGGATAGATAATGATCTGTTAACAGTAGTCCAGTTAGGGCTAGATAATGATCTGTTAACAGTAGTCCAGTTAGGGCTAGATAATGATCTGTTAACAGTAGTCCAGTTAGGGATAGATAATGATCTGTTAACAGTAGTCCAGTTAGGGCTAGATAATGATCTGTTAACAGTAGTCCAGTTAGGGATAGATAATGATCTGTTAACAGTAGTCCAGTTAGGGCTAGATAATGATCTGTTAACAGTAGTCCAGTTAGGGCTAGATAATGATCTGTTAACAGTAGTCCAGTTAGGGCTAGATAATGATCTGTTAACAGTAGTCCAGTTAGGGATAGATAATGATCTGTTAACAGTTGTCCAGTTAGGGCTAGATAATGATCTGTTAACAGTAGTCCAGTTAGGGCTAGATAATGATCTGTTAACAGTAGTCCAGTTAGGGATAGATAATGATCTGTTAACAGGAGTCCAGTTAGGGCTAGATAATGATCTGTTAACAGTAGTCCAGTTAGGGCTAGATAATGATCTGTTAACAGTAGTCCAGTTAGGGATAGATAATGATCTGTTAACAGTAGTCCAGTTAGGGCTAGATAATGATCTGTTAACAGTAGTCCAGTTAGGGCTAGATAATGATCTGTTAACAGTAGTCCAGTTAGGGATAGATAATGATCTGTTAACAGTAGTCCAGTTAGGGCTAGATAATGATCTGTTAACAGTAGTCCAGTTAGGGCTAGATAATGATCTGTTAACAGTAGTCCAGTTAGGGATAGATAATGATCTGTTAACAGTAGTCCAGTTAGGGATAGATAATGATCTGTTAACAGTAGTCCAGTTAGGGCTAGATAATGATCTGTTAACAGTAGTCCAGTTAGGGATAGATAATTATCTGTTAACAGTAGTCCAGTTAGGGATAGATAATGATCTGTTAACAGTAGTCCAGTTAGGGCTAGATAATGATCTGTTAACAGTAGTCCAGTTAGGGCTAGATAATGATCTGTTAACAGTAGTCCAGTTAGGGCTAGATAATGATCTGTTAACTGTAGTCCAGTTAGGGATAGATAATGATCTGTTAACAGTAGTCCAGTTAGGGATAGATAATGATCTGTTAACAGTAGTCCAGTTAGGGATAGATAATGATCTCTGTTAGTAATAGTTTCTCCTGATGGCCAGTAGAATAGCGGGGTGACACTGCAACGGCTCCACAGTTGTGGCCAGTTTTCCGAACAGAGATTAAGCCTATTCCTGGGTGAAAAAAACACTTTCAATGAAGATTGTCAAATGAGATTGTTGTTTGACACAGGACTAGGCTTAATCTGTGTACCAGGAAACCGTCCCTTACAGTATATCTCACACTTAGCGCTGCGTCTCAAAAGCCAGATGAGTTTCTAATCAAAAGGGACTGCCAGACGCAGCCCAGCAGCAGACCAGGGTCACCAGCCTAAAAGTGACACCAAACCTACCAAATAAACAGTGTTATTATTATTATTTAGAAATCCAGTTCTCTAACTTAAATTGAACTAGCCAAGTGTTTAATAATGACATTATTCTGTTTTATTTTCTAGTTTAATATGTTGGTGCATCACAGACACTGAAAGACAAGATCCTCTCTCTCTGGGGAAGTGCTTTGACATCAGATCCTGTTGTGACGTCATCTCTCCACCAGCCAATAGTGTTCACCACGTCTGCATCTGGAATGGCACCCTAGTGTACTGTAGAGAATAGGGTGCTAATCTGCCCTGATCTAAAGTAGTGCACTATATAGGGAATAGGGTGTTAATGGTCCCTGATCTAAAGTAGTGCACTATATAGGGAATAGGGTGCTGTGGAGACCTGTCCTTCTAATTGGCTGAAGGACTGCATGAGGTTTGTGTTTATTCATTCTAGACGTGACCAAACAAACCGGGTATCGAACCAGAGTCACTTGAGTGCCTCAAGACCACATTAGTCCACAGAGCTAAAGGCTTGATAGGCCCTAGCTTTGGATCTTACACTAGTGCTCAGGTTAGGTTCATCTTCTATCATGAAGGACGGGGAAGGAAAAACACTAGTTCTCAGGTTAGGTTCATCTATCATCATGAATGGGGAAGGAAAAACACTAGTGCTTAGGTTAGGTTCATCTATCATCATGAATGGAGGGATAAGGAATCACATGACTTAATGAATCAGAGAAGGACAGGTTGAATCTCTTTGATGAGCTAGACCTTTATGAGGCAAGGGAGGACAGGTTGAATCTCTTTGATGAGCTAGACCTTTATGAGGCAAGGGAGGACAGGTTGAATCTCTTTGATGAGCTAGACCTTTATGAGGCAAGGAAGGACAGGTTGACTGTGTCCTGATTCTCTACCCTTCTTCTGAAGTGCACAGGTGCAAACGGTCATGGAACAAACAGTCATGGAACAAACGGTCATGGATTTCACAATGGTGGAAACTCCCTCTAGCCTTTACATCCACGATGTGGAGTGTGCAAGTGCATCCTTTGGGAGAAGGGTGAAGAATCGGGAGGTAGCCGTGTGCAGTCCTCGGTCTGCCAACATGCTTCATGGTGGTACAGTACTTCTAATTGTCCTACAACAGCGTCTCAACCTTCTTCTTGGGAGACCAGACATTCCACATCTTTGTTCCAGCCCTATACTAACACACCTGATTACCTCACCGCCAAGCCCTTGGCCAGCTGACCTAGGTGTCAAATAGGGCAGGGCTAGAACTAATACGTGTAGCCTGGTGTTTCCCCAGGAGGGTTGGGAAATTACGTGTCCGAATGGCACTCTTGCCCCTATATAGGGCACCACCTTTGACCTGAGCCCTATAGGCCCTGGTCAAAAGTAGTGCACTATTGGGAATAGGGTGCCATTTGGGACGAGCTGATGAATTGACCATAGATCAACCTCAAAATCCAATGGTTAGGGTTTGGAGAGCCACTGCTATACAGTTAAATTTTTTCTGTTCATAATCAACTGTGCTCTTTTGCGGTAAGTTTACTAACTAAGGGATACCTTTTTAATCAAATAATATGTGAATGTTTACAGTATATATGGCCTAGTTTTTTTCTGTTTTATTCCAAGAAAATTATGTGGGCATTTAAAGTCTTTAAAATAAAATAAAGATAAAATAAAGCACAATCATTGTACTGGGTGGTAATGTATTTTTTTAAACAGGCTGGAGGAGAGTGACTCCTCTATAGTTCTATGATATCTTGTCTTTAGTGACCAGTGGGTGTTTTAAAACAGGCTGGAGGAGAGTAACTCCTTTCTGGACTGTTTGTTCTTCTGTGGGTGATCCGGTGTGTTTGTTGCAGTGTTGTGTGTAGAAGAGGACAGAGCCCCCATCTCTCTTCATGCCTTGAAGTGTCTGCACCTGGACACCACAAAGGAAGAGGCTCTATTGTGTCCTACTGGCTCAACCAATCACAGCCCTCCAATCAGTTATCTGACCTCATCCATATGCGGGGACATTAACATTCATCAGACAATGACACAACATCAACGGACAGGAACATCGACCATATATATTACAGAGTATCAATGGAAGGGAACAGAAATGAAATACACTGAACAAAAATATAAACACAACATGTAAAGTGTTGGTCCCATATTTCATGAGCTAAAATAAACGATCCCAGAAATTGTACATATTCACAAAAAGCTTATTTCTTTCAAATGTTGTTCACAAATTTGTTTACATCCCTGTTAATGAGCATTTCTCCTTTGTCAAGATAATCCATCCACCTGACAGGTCAGGGTTGGGGAGTAACGGATAATATGGAAGGATTACAAAAAAAACAGTAACTGTATTCCGTTACATTACCAACAAAAATATTGTAATCAGAATTGATACTTTTGAAAAACGAGGTGACTTTTAAATTCAGAAAGGATGTTTTGCGAAAAAATATCTTTGACACTTCAGTTTTCTCAATGACAACATTCAACTCAGCAAGTTTAAGTTCGTTCCACCCTAGCAAGTCTGAGACAACTATGATGACACACCAAATGGGTTTGATGGATCGTGGGAAAAGTGCAGAAATAGGCTTTTGTAGGCTACAGTCCAAGCTATGTCTTCCAATGATGCGACTGCTGTCGGCATACAAAGATTATCCAACTTGAATAAACGCTTGGAGGTAAGGATGACAGCAGTGGTGTAGTCTACGGCGATACGGATATCACTTATTATTGATATCTAAATAGCGCATTGTTGTGAATCACACTGCTGCTCTCTCATTTAGCTATTTGTGCCTTACGGATTGTGGTTGTTGTGGATGGCTTTGTGAAAGAAACTCCACAAAGGAACTTTTAACAAGGCACACCTGTTAATTGAAATGCATTCCAGGTGACTACCTCATGAAGCTGGTTGAAAGAATGCCAAGAGTGTACAAAACTGTCATCAATGCAAATGGTGGCTACTTTGAAGAATCTAAAATCTAAAATATATTTTGATTTGTTTCACACTTTCTAGTTACTTCATGATTCCATTTAAGTTATTTCATAGTTTTGATGTCTTCAGTATTATTCTACAATGTAGAAAATAGTAAAAATAAAGAAAATTCTTGAATGAGTAGGTGTGTCCAAACTTTTGACTGGTACTGTGTATCCATTGATTTTTGAATAATATAACTCAGAAATGCCTCATGATCTTAGTTCAACTGTCAAACTCCATGAGAACCCAAAATATAAGCTTGTTTTTCTCCAATGTTGGTAAACATTGTAAATGTAAACAAACAATGTATAGCTTCACAACATGGTTAAAATAATTTTGATATCATGGATGGTCAGTCCTTGTATCCATAGCTCTGTCTATTAGTCTGAGAGTGGTTACATTTCTCCAGGCCCATCCCTCAGCTTTGTACCAAAACAGAGGCGGGGCGACCGTTTTGTTATTGTTTCATCTGTGGATTTTCCCTTTAAACAGCTGTATATTATCAAGATATCAAAGTGTCGCCAACAAAAAAGTAAACAACAGGCCTATTGCTGCATTTGCTTATGGCATTTATTCTTCCCATGTAAATAGCCCTTTTCAGTAGTGCTCAAAGCCATTCCATGAGCGCAGCATTTATTTCAACTCTAATCAAGGAGCCCAATCAGTCGTCCATGACAACAAAATCATAAACAACAGAGTAGGGCTTGCTAATAAGTCCTTAGTTTTGGGGTCATGCTCGGGTAAAACAATTTGGCTAATCTATACTTCTGTCACAACTGTCTTCGTCCTCAGACGAAACAGAGAAGTCCTCGTCTGAGAAAGTAGACCAATATGCAGCGGAGTTCGTGTTCATCTTTGAATTTAATTAATCAAGAATGTGAACACTATACAAAAACAAGAAACACGACAGTACAACAGTCTTGCAGGCTATACCAAACGCAGAGCAAAAACTACCCACAAAACTCAAAGACTAACACACCCTACTATATAGGACTCCCAATCAAAGGCAACTCAACACACCTGCCTTCAATTGGGAGTCCAACCCCAATTAACTATACTTAGAACCACAGACATAGACCAGTGACAAACCCCATACACATACATCAACTCCCCTCTGCCACGTATTGACCAAACTACAATAATCAAATATCCTCTATACTGGCCAGGACATGACAGTACCCCCCCTCAAAGGTGCAGACCCCAGAATGCACCTACACAAAACACAGAACCCCCCCCCAAAACAACAACAAAAAAATCCCCTAAACAACAAGGGAGGGAAGGGAGGGTGGCTGCCGTCAACGACGGCACTGTGCTACACCCCCCCTCCCCAACCCACCTATATAGGAGGCGGCTCAGGTGCGGGACATGGACCTCGCTCCACTTTCGGCGTCGCCCACTTAGGTGGCGTCGATGGCTGCGCCGGGCAGACGGACCACTCTGGCTGGGCTGGAGGACAGGCGGGCCACTCGGGCTGGGCCGGAGGGCAGGCAGGCCGCTCTGGCGGCTCCGGGCAGACGGGCCGCTCTGGCGGCTCCTGACTGGCGGGCAGCTCTGGCGGCTCCTGACTGGCGGGCAGCTCTGGCGGCTCCTGACTGGCGGGCAGCTCTGGCGACTCCTGACTGGCGGGCAGCTCTGGCGACTCCTGACTGGCGGGCAGCTCTGGCGACACCTGACTGGCGGGCAGCTCTGGCGACTCCTGACTGGCGGGCAGCTCTGGCGACTCCTGACTGGCGGGTAGCTCTGGCGGCCCCAGACTGGCAAGGCTGGGCTGACGCACTAGATGCCTGATGTGTGGGGCTGGTACAGGACGTGCCAGCCTGGAGACACGCACCTCAAGGCTAGTGCATGTAGCGGGAAACGCTGGACCATAGAGGCGCACTGGCGGTCTCAAGCGCAGGGTTGGCATCACCCTTTCAGGCTCGATGCTCACTCTTCCTTGGCACATGCGGGGCGCTGGTACTGTGCGTACTGGCCTGAAAATACCAGGCCTCACCACAGCCCCTACCCCAAAGCACGGGACCTGTCCAGTCTGTCTCTGCCCCATAAGGGTACGGGGAGCTGGCCTGGGGCTCCATTCTCGCCCCGCCAAACAGCCCTTGTGCCCCCCCCCAAAAAAATTATTGGAGCTGCCTCTCGGGCTCCCTTACCCGCCGTGTTCCCCAGTCCTCGCCAGAATTCCTCCGCTGCTTGGTCCTGGTATGGTGGGTAGTTCTGTCACAACTGTCTTCGTCCTCAGACGAAACAGAGAAGTCCTCGTCTGAGAAAGTAGACCAATACGCAGCGGAGTTCGTGTTCATCTTTGAATTTAATTAATCAAGAATGTGAACACTATACAAAAACAAGAACCACGACAGTACAACAGTCTTGCAGGCTATACCAAACGCAGTGCAAAAACAACTACTCACAAAACACAAAGACAAACACACCCTACTATATAGGACTCCCAATCAAAGGCAACTCAACACACCTGCCTTCAATTGGGAGTCCAACCCCAATTAACTATACATAGAACCACAGACATAGACCAGTGACAAACCCCATACACATACATCAACTCCCCTCTGCCACGTCCTGACCAAACTACAATAACCAAATATCCTCTATACTGGTCAGGACGTGACAACTTCCATATTTCCAAGTCCTATTCTTGAAGATCAAGGGGTATAACAGTTATTGGAATGACTGGAATTCTGCTAGACTTTGGTTTTTAATGTAAAGATATAATTTAATCATATTATTATATGTAATAGAAAGCGATGGGTTAGAAGAAGCCTACCTAACCAACCCATGAAGTACAATTAAACATTCATATATGGCCAGCTTTGTAAACTTTAACATTTATTTATCCTGCGATAGATGTTGTTCAATTGGTAACATACATTTTTGTCTTCTTCTAACGCCTCTTAAAGGGAAAGTAATCTAAAAGTAACAGAATGTAATCAGATCACATTTCTGAGTTTGGGGTAATCCAAAAAGTTATGTTACTGATAACAATTTTGGACAGGTAACTAGTAACTAACGGATTACATTTAGAAAGTAACCTACCCAACCCTGACAGGGGTGGTGTATCAAGAAGCTGATAAAACAGCATGATCATTACACAGGTGCACCTTGTTCTGGGGACAATAAAAGGCCACTTTAAAATGTGCAGTTTTGTCACAGCACAATGCCAGACGTCTCAAGTTTTGAGGGAGCATGCAATTGGCATGCTGACTGCAGGAAAGTCCAAAAGAGCTGTTGCCAGCTAATTGAATATAGAGAATTTGGCAGTATGTCCAACCGGCCTCACAACCGCAGACCACGTCAGCCCAGGACCTCCACATCCGGCTTCTTCACTTGTGGGATGGTCTGAGACCAGCCACCTGGACATCTGATGAAACTGTGGGTTTGCACCACCAAAGAATTTCTGCACAAACTGTCAGAAACCGTCTCAGTGAAGCTCATCTGCGTGATCGTCATCCTCACCAGGGTCTTGACCTGACTGCAGTTCGGTGTCGTAACCGATTTCAGTGGGCAAATGCTCACCTTCGATGGCCACTGGTACGCTGGAGAAGTGGGCTCTTCACAGATGAATCCCTGTTTCAACTGTACTGGTCAGATGGCAGACAATGTGTATGAAGATGACAGCATGTTCCAGTTCCCTCCAATATCGCACAGCCATTGCAGAGGAGTGGAACAACATTACACAATCAACAGCCTGATCAACTAGGCAAAGGAGATGTCGCGCTGCATGAGGAAAATGGAACACAGATTATATAGAACAGAGTATCACTGGAGAGGAGAGATTATATAGAACAGAGTATCACTGGAGAGGAACAGATTATATAGAACAGAGTATCACTGGAGAGGAACAGATTATATAGAACAGAGTATCACTGGAGAGGAGAGATTATATAGAACAGAGTATCACTGGAGAGAAACAGATTATATAGAACAGAGTATCACAGGAGAGGAACAGATTATATAGAACAGAGTATCACTGGAGAGGAGAGATTATATAGAACAGAGTATCACTGGAGAGGAACAGATAATATAGAACAGAGTATCACTGGAGAGGACAGATAATATAGAACAGAGTATCACTGGAGAGGAACAGATTATATAGAACAGAGTGTCACTGGAGAGGACAGATTATATAGAACAGAGTATCACTGGAGAGGACAGATTATATAGAACAGAGTGTCACTGGAGAGGACAGATTATATAGAACAGAGTATCACTGGAGAGGACAGATTATATAGAACAGAGTATCACTGGAGAGGAACAGATTATATAGAACAGAGTATCACTGGAGAGGAACAGATTATATAGAACAGAGTATCACTGGAGAGGACAGATTATATAGAACAGAGTATCACTGGAGAGGACAGATTATATAGAACAGAGTATCACTGGAGAGGAACAGATTATATAGAACAGAGTATCACTGGAGAGGACAGATTATATAGAACAGAGTATCACTGGAGAGGACAGATTATATAGAATTGAGTATCACTGGAGAGGACAGATTATATAGAACAGAGTATCACTGGAGAGGACAGATTATATAGAACAGAGTATCACTGGAGAGGACAGATTATATAGAACAGAGTATCACTGGAGAGGAACAGATTATATAGAACAGAGTATCACTGGAGAGGACAGATTATATAGAACAGAGTATCATTGGAGAGGACAGATTATATAGAACAGAGTATCAGGCTTTATCTGGGAATCAGTAATATGACGTTACCACGAGCAGTAGGATGAGTAGAAAGCAAGACGTTGCCTCACAAAGTACATCTGTATATGCACGGGTACGCTTTACTCTGAGCACGGGTACGCTTTACTCTGAGTACGGGTACGCTTTACTCTGAGCACGGGTACGCTTTACTCTGAGCACGGGTACGCTTTACTCTGAGCACGGGTACTCTTTACTCTGAGCACGGGTACGCTTTACTCTGCCTCAACAAGATAGCTATTAGCTGCAAAAAAGTTAAGTATTGCACTTCACGTTCTTAGTTGTTGTGAAAGTATTGATATTTACTTTGTACATCGCTGACTCTACCTTGAATATTGGTCTGGGAAACCATCTTGGACGTTTGTACCAGAACTTGTTGAAGACGTAAACAAAACCAGAGGGATTGATCTTTTTCATTTAAAATGTAATTTAATCTAACATCATATTACTGGGAATTAAACATTTTCATGAGAGTTGAAGAAAAACTTGTAGATCCAAGTTTGTCAAAATGTTAAAACTACATATATAAATGTATGGATGGTAAATGAAGAAACAGTGAGACAACAATATTGATCATCATCGGAACAGCTGAGGGTGTGCGTGGCTAAAAGGAAGAACGTCAGGTTAAAACACAGGCTGGGCTATGGACAATATCTTCCAATAGAAACAGTGTGTGTGTCTGTATGTGGCAGTAGGCCAGTTGGTGCTGCAGGGACCAGGGGTCAGATCCTGTGCTGTAGCTAGCTGTGACTGTAGCAGCCTGAACCTGACTTTAAGCCTGGTCTGGAAGGTCCACTAGTATCTCAATCCACAAGCTCTCCTCTTCCTGCTCATTTCCTCAACAGAACTAAAAAGCAAGCAGCCAAGAAGAACAAGGTTACCGTGGGAACAGAACATTACATTGAGACACTGAACAGTGGGTTACCGTGGGAACAGAACATTACATTGAGACACTGAACAGTGGGTTACCGTGGGAACAGAACATTACATTGAGACACTAAACAGTGGGTTACCGTGGGAACAACAATCGTGTTTATTTAGTTGTAAACAGAAGTAAAACATGCAGATAAAAGATTATAGTGAAACAGTAACTTAATGTGTTTTCTAGAGAGGGTGTATAGTGTTTGTGTGTGTAGAGTGTGTGTGTGTGTGTGTATGTAGAGCGTGTGTGTGTGTGTGTGTGTGTGTGTGTGTGTGTGTGTGTGTGTGTGTAGAGTGTTTGTGTGTGTATAGAGTGTTTGTGTGTGTATAGAGTGTGTGTGTGTGTAGATTGTGTGTGTGTGTGTGTGTGTGTGTGTGTGTGTGTGTGTGTATAGTGTGAGTGTGTGTGCGTGTGTATAGAGTGTTTGTGTGTGTATAGAGTGTGTGTGTGTGTGTGTGTGTGTGTGTATAGTGTGAGTGTGGAGTTTGTGTGTGTAGAATGTTTGTGTGTGTGTGTGTGTGTGTGTGTGTATAATAGTGTGTTTAGAGTGTATATTGGGCAACGTACCATCCATTTGTTTCCACAGTCATTACAGAAGACAAAGGTGGTCATGGGTTCATCAGCACTGCGGGTCTGCACCTGGAGAGGCAACACACATAATGAACATTAGAAGCAGGGATGCAAACCGGCAAAGGACCAAAAAAGTGGCAATTTCTTTCACAGGAACACATGAAAAATCTATTTAAACGGCAAGAAAATGTGCCTATTTTCAGAATGTGGTTGTCACAATACCAACATTTTACTAACAATGTGATACCAGGACAAGCACCACGATAGAGAGCAGTATGATGGCACCACAGGGGTGGCCCCGCCCCCAGTCATATCGCTGCACTAAAACCTGTCCCCAAGTCACACCTCCAATCAATACAACACATTGGATGTAACACTTTTTACTGTGTAATAGAACAGGCTTGTCACGCCCTGACCAGGGGAACTCTGCTATTTTGGTCAGGGTGTGGTATTTCTATGGTTTATTTTCTATGTTTTGTTATAGCCTTTCTTTGTGGTTTATTTCTATGTTGGGCTCGGGGGTGATTTCCAATCAGACAGCTGTCGCTAGTTATGTCTGATTGGGAATCACATTTAAGTTCCTTTCCCCCCACGATGTTTGTGGGTTGTTGTCTCTTTGATTTTGAGCAGCTAACGTATCGGTATTTTCTTGATTTTGTGTACGTGTTTATTTCGGTGTAAAAGAATAAACATGTGTTCGCTCCCAGCTGCGTTTTGGTCCACTTCCTCGTTACCTGACGCCGAACGTTACAGAACAACCCACCGAACCAGGACCAAGCAGCGGGAGGATAAGGAGCGCGAGAGATGGGCTCGCGAGGGGAAGGAGTTCTGGACCTGGGAGGAGATCATGTCGGGGAAAGGACCCTGGCGGAAGGATTCCCAGGTCGAGGAGGTGATGCCAGCCGGTGGAAGGAGTCGCAGGCGGCGGTCGAGGAGGCCCGGAAGACACCCCCAAGAAAATTTTGGGGGGGGGCTAATGGGGTGGTCCGGAAGGGCAGAGGAAGAGCCCAGACCACTGCTCTCGTGGGGGATAACGGCGAAGGAGGAGGCAGAGATGTGGCAGGTCCTGGAGGACCTGCGTAGGGACAGCGTGGAGGAAGAGCCTTGGGTGGCAGAGGTGCGCACGGTATCGCCAGTGCGCCTGCACAGCCCAGTGCGCTCTGTGCCAGCGCCCCACATTTGCCGGGCTAGGGGGAGTGTTCAGCGAGGACGTGTTGTGCCGGCTCAGCGCTCCTGGCCTCCGGTGCCCCTTCTCGGTCCGATGTATCCTGCGCCGAGGACGCGCACTGTCTCCGGTACGGCTGCACAGCCCAGTGCGTTCTGTGCCAGCGCTCCACACTTGCCAGGCTAAGGTGGGCGTTGAGCCAGAACGGGTGATGTCAGCTGTGCACTCCAGACCTCCAGTGCGCCTCCTCGGTCCAGGATATCCGGCGCCGCTTATGCGCACTGTGTCGCCGGTGTGCGGTCACGGTCCAGCACGTCCTGTGCCAGCACCTCGCCCTTGCCGGGCGAATGTGGTGCGTGTCCACAGTCCAGTCCGGCCCATCCCTGCTCCCCGCACCAAGCCAGTGGTGCGTGTCCCCAGTCCTGTCCGGCCCATCCCTGCTCCCCGCACCAAGTTAGTGGTGCGTGTCCCCAGTCCTGTCCGGCCCATCCCTGCTCCCCGCACCAAGTTAGTGGTGCGTGTCCACAGTCCTGTCCGGCCCATTCCTGCTCCCCGCACCAAGCCAGTGGTGCGTGTCCCCAGTCCTGTCCGGCCCGTCCCTGCTCCCCGCACCAGGTTGGTGGTGCGTGTCCACAGTCCTGTCCGGCCCATCCCTGCTCCCCGCACCAAGCCAGTGGTGCGTGTCCCCAGTCCAGTCCGGCCCGTCCCTGCTCCCCGCACCAAGCCAGTGGTGCGTGTCCCCAGTCCAGTCCTGCCCGTCCCTGCTCCCCGCACCAAGCCAGTGGTGCGTGTCCCCAGTCCAGTCCGGCCCATCCCTGCTCCCTGCACCAGGTTAGTGGTGTGTGTCCACAGTCCTGTCCGGCCCGTCCCTGTTCCCCGCACCAGGCCGGTGGTGCGTGTCCCCAGTCCAGTCCGGCCCGTCCCTGCTCCCCGCACCAGGTTGGTGGTGCGTGTCCCCAGGCCAGTCCGGCCCGTCCCTGCTCCCCGCACCAGGTTGGTGGTGCGTGTCCCCGGTCCTGTCCGGCCCGTCCCTGTTCCCCGCACCAGGCCCACGGCGCGTGTCCACAGTCCGGCACGGCCTGTGTCCGGTCCACCGGTGACCAGTCCTGTTCCGGTCGGCGGCTCCGCTCCGGAGCCTGAGCATGCCGCTCCACCGTGGTCCAGTCCGGGCCAGAGGGGTAGGGCTAGGGTGGAGGCAGGGGGAGAAACACGCCTGGGGCCAGAGCCTCCACCGAGGGTGAGGTGCCCACCCGGGTCCCCCCCCTAATAGACTTTAGGTTGGTGCGCCGGGAGTACGCACCGTTGGAGGGGGGGTACTGTCACGCCCTGACCAGGGGAACTCTGCTATTTTGGTCAGGGTGTGGTATTTCTATGGTTTATTTTCTATGTTTTGTTATAGCCTTTCTTTGTGGTTTATTTCTATGTTGGGCTCGGGGGTGATTCCCAATCAGACAGCTGTCGCTAGTTATGTCTGATTGGGAATCACATTTAAGTTCCTTTCCCCCCACGATGTTTGTGGGTTGTTGTCTCTTTGATTTTGAGCAGCTAACGTATCGGTATTTTCTTGATTTTGTGTACGTGTTTATTTCGGGGGTAAAAGAATAAACATGTGTTCGCTCCCAGCTGCGTTTTGGTCCACTTCCTCGTTACCTGACGCCGAACGTTACAAGGCTACTGCAGAAAACAGCTAATTTACTCATATCAAAAGGCCTGCCTGTGATTGGGCAGGAGGAATGAAACGCATCACGGTCTGCATTGTCATTGTGGCAGTAAGGAGAAAACACACTCGGCCTATACCATCTGTAGGCCTTTTCTCATTTGGGAAAAAGTCCTCCGCTACTCTCTCCTCTGTCCCGTGTGAAACAGATAAGTGGTTAAGGAGTGTCAATTTGTTAGAAGGTAAATGAAAGACTGACCTCCCCTCCTCGATAGCTTCCTCTTGGCGAGGAAGCACAAGTGTGTCCCACTGAAGTCTTTTGCGGAAAAGTTTTGAAATCTGCCACACCCCCTTTAAAATCAGCTATTGTTTTCTCAACGGAGAAAAGCATGAAACGTAAAAAAATGCAATGCTCCTTTTATCTACACTGCTCAAAAAATAAAGGGAACACTTAAACAACACATCCTAGATCTGAATGAAAGAAATAATCTTATTAAATACTTTTTTCTTTACATAGTTGAATGTGCTGACAACAAAATCACACAAAAAAAATCAATGGAAATCCAATTTATCAACCCATGGAGGTCTGGATTTGGAGTCACACTCAAAATTAAAGTGGAAAACCACACTACAGGCTGATCCAACTTTGATGTAATGTCCTTAAAACAAGTCAAAATGAGGCTCAGTAGTGTGTGTGGCCTCCATGTGCCTGTATGACCTCCCTACAACGCCTGGGCATTCTCCTGATGAGGTGGCGGATGGTCTCCTGAGGGATCTCCTCCCAGACCTGGACTAAAGCATCCGCCAACTCCTGGACAGTCTGTGGTGCAACGTGGCGTTGGTGGATGGAGCGAGACATGATGTCCCAGATGTGTTCAATTGGATTCAGGTCTGGGGAACGGGCGGGCCAGTCCATAGCATCAATGCCTTCCTCTTGCAGGAACTGCTGACACACTCCAGCCACATGAGGTCTAGCATTGTCTTGCAGTAGGAGGAAACCAGGGCCAACCGCACCAGCATATGGTCTCACAAGGGGTCTGAGGATCTCATCTCGGTACCTAATGGCAGTCAGGCTACCTCTGGCGAGCACATGGAGGGCTGTGCGGCCCCCCCAAAGAAATGCCACCCCACACCATGACTGACCCACCGCCAAACCGGTCATGCTGGAGGATGTTGCAGGCAGCAGAACGTTCTCCACGGCGTCTCCAGACTCTGTCACATCTGTCACGTGTGCTCATTGTGAACCTGCTTTCATCTGTGAAGAGCACAGGGCACCAGTGGCGAATTTGCCAATCTTGGTGTTCTCTGGCAAATGCCAAACGTCCTGCACGGTGTTGGGCTGTAAGCACAACCCCCACCTGTGGACGTCGGGCCCTCATGCCACCCTCATGGAGTCTGTTTCTCACCGTTTGAGCAGACACATGCACATTTGTGGCCTGCTGGAGGTCATTTTGCAAGGCTCTGGCAGTGCTCCTCCTGCTCCTCCTTGCACAAAGGCGGAGGTAGCGGTCCTGCTGCTGGGTTGTTGCCCTCCTACAGCCTCCTCCACGTCTCCTGATGTACTGGCCTGTCTCCTGGTAGCGCCTCCATGCTCTGGACACTACGCTGACAGACACAGCAAACCTTCTTGCCACAGCTCGCATTGATGTGCCATCCTGGATGAGCTGCACTACCTGAGCCACTTGTGTGGGTTGTTGACTCCGTCTCATGCTACCACTAGAGTGAAAGCACCGCCAGCATTCAAAAGTGACCAAAACATCAGCCAGGAAGCATTGGAACTGAGAAGTGGTCTGTGGTCACCACCTGCAGAACCACTCCTTTATTGGGGGTGTCTTGCTAATTGCCTATAATTTCCACCTGTTGTCTATTCCATTTGCACAACAGCATGTGACATTTATTGTCAATCAGTGTTGCTTCCTAAGTGGACAGTTTGATTTCACAGAAGTGTGATTGACTTTGAGTTACATTGTGTTGTTTAAGTGTTCCCTTTATTTTTTTGAGCAGTATATAAATGTCTGGCACAATTAGCTAAATGTTTTTATCACTTTAAATATTCATTCTGGGATTACACAATGTAAACGTAATTTGCATGATGACGTGCGATTGGAGAAGAAGAGTTTTCATACAAGCGCATTTTCCCATCGCCTCTATTACCTTTGACTTTTTTCAAAAGGAGGCCAGAGAAGACGCAGAATTTGAGCAAATCCAATTGAGAAAAAGGCGACATCCTTTCTCATTCTCTCGCTCACAGACACACTGCTCCCAAAAGTTAGGCAGAATAAGGAACATCAGAAAAAGAGTGATTTTTTTTATTCAGATTTAGCTTAGAATTACATTGATTCTAGATTTAAAGCATCTGTTTCAGTAGGCCATCTATCCCTTTTCCCTGTGCCATCCAAAGGTGTGCATAGCCAAGGAACCATATTGTTAGCTAGCTAGCCAGGTAACCCCCTAACAGGGTCGTTTGTATATAAACCAAAAACTAACTGCATGCGAGTAGTTTAAAAACAGCTCGTAACATGGTCTATAAAATATACAAATGTACGCCAATTCACAGTAGAAAGGGAACACGGTAACCCTGGTAATATGGGACATAACTCATGACAGGGAACAAGGTAGATCTGGTAATATGGGGCATAACTCTTGACAGGGAACAAGGTAGATCTGGTAATATGGGGCATAACTTGACAGGGAACAAGGTAGATCTAATAATATGGGACATAACTCTTGACAGGGAACAAGGTAGATCTGGTAATATGGGGCATAACTCTTGACAGGGAACAAGGTAGATCTGGTAATATGGGACATAACTCTTGACAGGGAACAAGGTAGATCTGGTAATATGGGGCATAACTTGACAGGGAACAAGGTAGATCTGGTAATATGGGACATAACTCTTGACAGGGAACAAGGTAGATCTGGTAATATGGGGCATAACTCTTGACAGGGAACAAGGTAGATCTGGTAATATGGGGCATAACTCTTGACAGGGAACAAGGTAGATCTGGTAATATGGGGCATAACTCTTTACAGGGAACAAGGTAGATCTGGTAATATGGGGCATAACTCTTGACAGGGAACAAGGTAGATCTGGTAATATGGGGCATAACTCTTGACAGGGAACAAGGCAGATCTGGTAATATGGGGCATAACTCTTGACAGGGAACAAGGTAGATCTGGTAATATGGGGCCTAACTCTTGACAGGGAACAAGGTAGATCTGGTAATATGGGGCATAACTCTTGACAGTTTGGGCTTTTAGCTCTATTTCTCCTCTAAATCAAAATCACATTTTGTTGTGAACAATCAGACAAATATTACATACAGTACATTCGGAAAGTATTCAGACCCCTTCCCTTTTCCACATTTTGTTACTTTACAGCCTAATTCTAAAACGGATTAAAAAAAATGTAATCCTCAATACCCCATAATGACAAAGCGAAAATATGTTTAGAAATGTTTGCTAATGTATTAAAAATAAAACAGAAATACATAATTTACATAAGTATTCAGACCATTTGCTATGAGACTCGAGCTCATATGCATCCTGTTTCCATTGATCATCCTTGACATGTTTCTACAACTTGATTGGAGTCCACCTGTGGTAAATTCAATTGATCGGACATGATTTGGAAAGTCACAACTCCTGTCTATATAAAGGTTCCAAAGTTGACAGTGCATATCAGAGCAAAAACCAAGCCATGAGGTCGAAGGAATTGTCCGTAGAGCTCCAAGACAGGATTGTGTCGAGGCACAGGTCTGGGGAAGGGTACCACAAAATGTCTGCAGCATTGAAGCATTGAAAAATAGATTTTGTTCAAAGAGAACAAATCATAGTTGTTATGCTGGAAAGTAGATGGCAGATGGTCATTCTTCCTTGTCTCTGTATTTCCATTGTTCGTTAATTCCCTATTGACCTCCAGTCCTCTGCGTTGTGTATTTATTTTCAAATATTCTTACATTTGGAACCACCAAGACTCTTCCTAGAGCTGGCTGTCCGGCCAAACGGAGCAATCATGGGAGAAGGGCCTTGGTCAGGGAGGTGACCAAGAAACTGATGGTCATTCTGACAGAGGTCCAGAGTTACTCGGTGGACATGGGAGAACCTACCAGAAGGACAACCCTCTCTTCAGCACTCCACCAATCAGGCCTTTATGGTAGACTGGCCAGACGGAAGCCTCTCCTCAGTAAAAGGCACATGACAACCCGTTTGGAATTTGCCAAAAGGCACCTAAAGGACTCTGACCATGAGAAACAAGATTCTCTAGTCTGATGAAACCAAGATTGAACTCTTTGGCCTGAATGCCAAGCGTCACGTCTGGAGGAAACCTGACACCATCCCTACGGTAAAGCATAATAGTGGCAGCATCATGCTGTGGCAATGTTTTTCAGCGGCAGGGACTGGGAGACTAGCCAGGATCAAGGGAAAGATGAACAGAGCAAAGTACAGAGAGAGATCCTTGATGAAAACCTGCTCAGGACCTCAGACTGGGGCGAAGGTTCCACCATCCAACAAGACAACAACCCTAAGCACACAGCCAAAACAACACAGGAGTGGTTTCGGGACAAGTCTCTGAATGTCCTTGAGTGGCCCAGCCAGAGCCCAGACTTGAACCTGATCGAACATCTCTGGAGAGACCTGCATATAGCTTTGCAGCGACGCTCCCCATCCAACCTGACAGAGCTTGAGAGGATCTGCGGAGAAGAATTGGAGAAACTACCCAAATACAGGTGTGCCAAGCTTGTAGCGTCATACCCAAGAAGACCCGAGGCTGTAATCGCTGCCAAAGGTGCTTCAACAAAGTACTGAGTAAAGGGTCTGAATACCCATGTAAATTTGATAGTTCATTTTATTTCAATTTTTTTTATAAATTTGACAACATTTCTAAAAACCTGTTTTTGCCTGGTCATTATGGGGTATTGTGTGTAGATTGATGAGGGAAAAAAAACAATTTAATCTTTTTTAGAATAAGGCTGATGTGCCCTGATGTGCAAAACTGATGTCAAAGCTGACGTGCATACCTATATAACGTAGGTACATGACGTAATGAAGCCATGAAAAATGTTGCGCTATACTTGCAACACAGCATTCCTAAACTTTGATCTTCCCTGTGGCTCAGTTGGTAGAGCATGGTGTGTGCAACGCCAGCATGGTGTTTGCAACGACAGCATGGTGTGTGCAACGCCAGGGTTGTGGGTTCGATTCCAACGGGGGGCCAGTACAAAAAAAAATATATATATATATATATATTAAAAAAAATGTATGAAATGTATGCATTCACTACTGTAAGTTGCTCTGGATAAGAGCGTCTGCTAAAATGACTAAAATGTAAAAATGTAAACTAGCCCACATTGTCTGCTGTGTGGATCGAGCAGTCAACAAGTTGAGCAGATATTTGAAAGAGTAACAACATTTCAGCGAGACAACTAAGGTAGTATCAATTAAAGCCAAGATAATGTAATTCATTGCCCTTGACAATCAACCGTTCTCTGTCGTTGGTGATGTTGGCTTTTGCCGACTGGTCGAGCATCGGTACACACTACCAAGTGCGCTATTTTTCAGATGTTGCCCTACCGGAGTTACACAGTAATAGCGTCACTGCTAATAGCTTCACGACATACATACTATGGAATGCCGTTTGGGTCTTTGTGTGTCAAAAAAGCACTGTCAAAGCTGTACAAAAAATGTCTGCAAACAAGCAAACACCAGCCACGAACGATGTGTTTACAATACCGAGTTGGTAATAAAGCATAATTTGTTCGACCACAACTTCTGGGGTAGCTAGCAAGCACCAATACAACCAGCCTGAAAACAATGACCATTAGAACCTGCAGTCATTTTCATTATTCTTAGCAACGATTTAGGAATCCTTGTGAGTAAGTATTAGCTAGGTTGCCATTTGTTGTTCACATATTGAAATTGAACTTTAGTTCATGAAAATAAAAAGCTAGCCAGCTACTTAACCCTGTTGCCCAAAGCTAACGTTATAAGCAGCCAGCTAGCTTCATCAGGCTAGTGAGGCTCGACCGGATCAGGTTATGTGTTGTGAAGCAAGTCACAATAAGAATTAGCCACAATAGTGGAAACTGTAGTTTGCCTTTAAAATAAAAGTGTCATTGACAGTGATACAAATAGTAGAATTATGCCATACTTTTATTTTGAAGGCTAACCGCAAAGTCCACTATTGTGGCTAATCCTTATTGTGTATAGCGTCACATAGATGGGTCCGACCACCATTAATCAAATAAGAACTGTCTTATAAATGAGGGTTATTTTAGATGGCACCTAGACATATAGTTAGCTAGCTAACGATAGCTACTGAAACAGATGTTTTTGGGGAAGAACATTGTTTGCATCCATGAGCTAGCTAGCTTTTTGTTAATGACCAGCACAGTAGGTGTGTGAGACAACTTTACCAGCATCATAGCATACGTATTGATGAATCGTTGTGAGATATGAAATACGAGTGATAGTGTAATCAATGTGTAATAACTACTTAAAATATTAATGAATGTGTTAAATTATTATGTGACGTGCAGTCATATTCAGGTCCTGATTGGTCAACAAACTTATTTGACACGTCAAATAGTGTTAAATAGTATCTTTTATGACACGCAAAGATCCAAACGGCGTTCCATAGAAATCCTGGTTGAGAATGAAACGACTGAACAAATGACCAACGAAACAGCACAGCAAGTAAGTGAAAGAAATAGGTTTTGATGCTGTTTTACTGGTAATGGGGACATACGTAAATGCCACCAAAATAACATTTTGGTCAGTGTGTGAAAAACCTTTATTTAACTAGGCAAGTCAGTTAAGAACAAATTCTTATTTACAATGATGGCCCGGACAACGCTGGGCCAATTGTGCACCGCCCTATGGGACTCCCAATCACGACCAGACGTCTTACAGCCTGGATTCGAACCAGGGACTGTAGTGACACCTCTTGCACTGAGATGCAGTGCCTTAGACCGCTGTGTCCGTGTGTGTGTGTTAACTATTTAACTGTGCTAGAATGCTTAAAATGCGGCAATAAAATGTCATATCGGAATCGTTTTTTCGGGGGGCAAGGAAAATATTGGATATCGGTATCGGCCAAAAATGTCATATCGGTGAATCACTAGTACAAGTTAACATGCGCAACTTGGTGTCAACTATGCTTATGTCTGCCTTATAAGGAAAAAATGAAAGCTTTGACTATTTCTGGTCTAGTGACCAATGACAACCGAGCTCGCTGCCCACTTACATACAGTTGAAGTCGGAAGTTTACATACACCTTAGCCAAATACATATAAACTCAGTTTTCAACAATTCCTGACATTTAATCCCAGTAAAAATTCCCTGTTTTAGGTCAGTTAGGATCACCACTTTATTTTAAGAATGTGAAATGTCAGAATAATAGTGGAGAGAATTATTTATTTCAGCTTTTATTTTTCTTTCATCACATTCCCAGTGGGTCAGAAGTTTACATACACTCAATTTGAATTTGGTAGCATTGCCTTTAAATTGTTTAACTTGGGTCAAACGTTTCTATTAGCCTTCCACAAGCTTCCCACAATAAGTTGGGGGAATTTTGGCCCATTCCTCCTGACAGAGCTGGTGTAACTGAGTCAGGTTTGTATGCCTCCTTGCTCGCACACTCTTTTTCAGTTCTGCCCACAAATTTCTATAGGATGGAGGTCAGGGATTTGTGATGGCCACTCCAATACCTTGACTTTGTTGTCCTTAAGCCATTTTGCCACAACTTTGGAAGTATGCTTGGGGTCATTGTCCATTTGGAAGACCCATTTGCGACCAAGCTTTAACTTCCTGGCTGATGTCTTTAGATGTTGCTTCAATATATCCACATAATTGTCCTTCCTCATGAAGCCATCTATTTTGTGAAGTGCACCAGTCCCTCCTGCAGCAAAACACCCCCACAACATGATGCTGCCACACCCGTGCTTCACGGTTGGGATGGTGTTCTTTGGCTTGCAAGCCTCCCCCTTTTTCCTCCAAACGTAACGATGGTCATTATGGCGAAACAGTTCTATTTTTGTTTCATCAGACCAGAGGACAAAAAGTACGATCTTTGTTCCCATGTGCAGTTGCAAACCGTATTGTGGTTTTTTTTATGGCGGTTTTGGAGCAGTGGCATCTTCCTGGCTGAGCGGCCTTTCAGGTTATGTCGATATAGGACTCGTTTTACTGTGGATATAGATACTTTTGCACCTGTTTCCTCCAGCATCTTCACAAGGTCCTTTGCTGTTGTTCTGGGATTGATTTGCACTTTTCGCACCAAAGTACGTTCATCTCTAGGAGACAGAACGCATCTCCTTCCTAAGCGGTATGACGGCTGCGTGGTCCCATGGTGTTTATACTTGCGTACTATTGTTTGTATATACACATAAACGTGGTAATTACAAAGAGGAGATTCTCCTGATTAAAATGGTGTCCGACTTGAAAAAAAATCTAAATATACACGTTGTGAGATATTTGGCTAAATAGACAGTCATACCCCTATTTCCCCTATAGGAAACAATGGGATGACGTCAGAGTTCCATGAGTAAAAATATATACTTTTTAAGTTTTAACTACCAGCAGTTGATCACAGTATACTATGCTACCCACATTTACATAATTAGAAACAATAGATTAGCCTGAATGAAATGTGAAGACATTGTCATTATGTTGGGGAAATAGGGATCCTAAAATGCAGTCTTAATTAACCAGCTTACTATTTATCTACTACCATTTTCCTTTGTGTTCTACAATTTGTCTTTTCAACTAGCAATAACTTCACTTTACAATATTCACAGATCTAATTCTCTGATAGCGGCAGGCAGGACACTTCTGAAAGGAAACTGCTCAGCAAAGCAAAGGCTCATAAGATCTACCAGATTTTTTTATTTTTATATATAGTTTCAGTCAAAAGTTTGGACACACCTACTCATTCAAGGGTTTTCATTTATTTTTACTATTTTCTACATAGTAGAATAATAGTGAAAACTTCCAAACTATGAAATAAGAAATCAAATCAAAATGAATTTTATATTTGAAATTCTTCAAATTAGCCACCCTTTGCCTTGACAGCTTTGCACACTCTTGGCATTCTCTCAACCCTCTTCCTGAGGTAGTCACCTGTAAGGGATTTCAATTAACAGGAGTGTCTTGTAAAAAGGTTAATTTGTGGAATGTCTTTCCTTTTTAATGCATTTGAGCCAATCAATTGTGTTGTGACAAGGTAGGGGTCGTTTACAGAATATATTTGGTAAAGTCCATATTGTGGCAAGAACAGCTCAAATAAGCATAGAGAAATGACAGTCCATCATTACTTTAAGACATGAAGTTCAGTCAATGCGGAAAATTTCAAGAATTTTGAAAGTTTCTTCAAGTGCAGTCGCTATGATGAAACTGGCTCTCATGAGGACCGCCACAGGAAAGGAAGATCCAGAGTTACCTCTGCTGCAGAGGATAAGTTCATTAGAGTTATCTGCCTCAGAAATTGCAGCCCAAATAAATACTTCACAGAGTTGAATTTACAGACATCTCAACATCAACTGTTCCGAGGAGACTGTGTGAAATATATTTTTAACCTTTATTTAACTAGGCAAGTCTGTTAATAATATCCTCTTTGAGCTAGTGGGCACTATTTTCACGTCCGGATGAAAAGCATGCTGTCACGTCCTGGCCAGTATAAGGGTTAATTAGTATTGTAGTTTGGTCAGGACGTGACAGAGGGTATTTGTTTTATGTGGTTCAGGGTGGTGTGTTTGGTTAAAGGGTGTTTGATTTAGTATTTCCGGGGTTTTGGTTTATAGTCTGTTTATGTATTTCTATGTCTAGTCTGGTGAGTGTGTTTCTATGTTGTGTTGATTGGGGTTGGGACTCTCAGTTGAAGGCAGGTGTTGTCTATCTGCCTTTGATTGAGAGTCCCATATATTAGGGTGTGTTTGTGGTTGTTATTTGTGGGTGATTGTTCTGTGTTCAGCCTTATGCTTTAACAGACTGTTTGTTGATCGTTCGTTCGTTTCTTTGTTATTTTTGTATGTTCATTTTTGAAGTTAATTAAAAATCAAGATGAGCATACACGTACCTGCTGCGTTTTGGTCCTCATTCACCGACGACAACCGTGACACATGCCCAAAGTAAACTGTCTGTTACTCAGGCCCAGAAGCTAGGATATGCATATAATCGGTAGATTTGGATAGAAAACACTCTAAAGTTTCTAAAACTGTTAAAATAATGTCTGTGAGTACAACAGAACTTATTTGGCAGGCGATACCCCGAGGACAAACCATCCAGGGAAAAAAAGAATTGAGGTCACTATGTTTTCAATTCGGTTTCTATGTGAAACTATATTTGAGGAACCTGGTTGCAGTTCCTATGGCTTCCACTAGATGTCAACAGTTTTTAGAAATTGGTTGATGTTTTTCTTTTGAGAAATGAAGAAGTACGGCTATACTTTCTAAGTGTCAAGCCAAGTGGATTCTATTGTTTGTTGAGCGCGACCTGGAGCTCGCTCCATGTTGTTTTTAATCGCTATTGAACACAGTATATTCCGTCTTAAATTTGATTGATTATTTACGTTTTAGGATACTAAGGTTGGATTAGGAAAGTTGTTTGAAATGTTTGGACCAAGTTTACAGGTAACTTATTAGATCATTTGTAGTCATGTTGGGTGAGTTGGAACTGGTGTATTTCTGAATCAAACACGCCAAATAAATGGACATTTTGGGGATATAAAGAAGGAATTTATCGAACAAAAGGACTATTTGTGATATTTCTGGGACATTTGCGAGTGCCAACAGAAGATCTTCGATGCTAAGGCATGAATTATATCGTTATTTCTGACTTTCGTGTCGCACCTGCTTGGTTGAAATATGATTTTCATGTATTTGTATGATGAAGCGCTGTCCTCAGATAATCGCATGGTTTGCTTTCGCCGTAAAGCCTTTTTGAAATCTGACATGGCGGCTGGATTAACAAGAAGTTAAGCTTTATTTTGATGTATTGCACTTGTGATTTTATGAAAGTTAAATATTTCTAATAAATTAATTTGAATTTCGCGCTCTGCAATTTCACCTGATGTTGTCGATGTTCCACTAGCGGAACGTCTAGCCGTAACAGGTTTTAAGAACAAATTATTATTTTCAATGACGGCCTAGGAACAAGTGAGTTAACCTCCTTGTTCAGGGGCAGAATGACAGATTTTTACATTGTCAGCTTGGGGATTTGATCTTGCAACCTTCCAGTTACTAGTTCAACGCTCTAACCACTAGGATACCTTCCACCCTTGCACCCCTGCAGTTTCGTGAATGAGGCTGGTTGAATGAGGCTGGGCCTTTTCCCCCAGCATTGTCCCAGCCATATCCGCGGCAGCAGGAAGAATTAAGTCCTCCACAATAGTATGGGGCTTGCCTGTCCTCGGTAGCTCACCATATAAGACGCTTCTAGCCCCTTCTTATTAATTGTATCTGTTGCTTTTATACTACTCGAAAGTCGTCTTTATTCTCGCTCAATTGTCATGTTTTGTTTCTAAATGTCTGCGCAAGAGTGAAGGTTTCCCACGAGAGAGTAACGGTTAATGTGATTGGATGTTAATTATTTGACTCGGCTACCTGCATTTGACATTGTGTTGTTATTTCGCTGAACACTAGAAGGTTTAATTGTATTTTTGGCAGTGGAACGTGGTTACTCAGGCGAGGAAAGAAACTCACCCAAATGGATAATATAAATGTACTGTTTGAAAATGTGAAGAAAATGTTTTTTTATTTAATTTATTTTTGAATGTGAATCACATTTTTATTTGGTACCTCCGATGGCATTGTGCGTACCAAAATATTCAAGGCCATTTTCTCAAAAGTGGGGTTACATGTTTATTAACTTTCAAAGCAGAATTACTTTCCCGTTGTTCCTCAACTGTAGTGTATGATATACCACTTTCTAGCTCTGAGTCTCTACTTTTATCCAATGTAAAAACCATCATTTCAAATGTTGTACATAGGACCGAATCCAGGTGGTCGGTCACATATGGGCAGTGTAACCTATATGGACAGTGTAACCTATATGGACAGTGTAACCTATATGGACAGTGCAACCTATATGGACAGTGTAACTTAGGGGCAGTGTAACCAATATGGACAGTGTAACTTAGGGGCAGTGTGACCTACATGGGCAGTGTAACCTATATGGACAGTGTAACCTATATCGGCAGTGTAACCTATGTGGGCAGTGTAACCTATGTGGGCAGTGTAACCTATGTGGGCAGTGTAACCTATGTGGGCAGTGTAACCTATGTGGGCAGTATAACCTGTATGGGCAGTGTAACCAGTATGGGCAGTGTAACCTGTATGGGCAGTGTAGCCTATATGGGCAGTGTAACCTATGTGGGCAGTGTAACCTATGTGGGCAGTGTAACCTATGTGGGCAGTGTAACCTATGTGGGCAGTGTAACCTATGTGGGCAGTGTAACCTATGTGGGCAGTGTAACCTATGTGGGCAGTGTAACGTATGTGGGCAGTGTAACCTATGTGGGCAGTGTAACCTATATGGGCAGTGTAACCTATATGGGCAGTGTAACCTATATGGGCAGTGTAACCTATATGGGCAGTGTAACCGATGTGGGCAGTGTAACCGATGTGGGCAGTGTAACCTATGTGGGCAGTGTAACCTATGTGGGCAGTGTAACCTATGTGGGCAGTGTAACTAATATGGGCAGTGTAACTAATATGGGCAGTGTAACCGATGTGGGCAGTGTAACCGATGTGGGCAGTGTAACCGATGTGGGCAGTGTAACCGATATGGGCAGTGTAACCTATATGGACAGTGTAACCTATATGGACAGTGTAACCTATATGGACAGTGTACCCTATGGGCAGTGTAACTTATGGACAGTGTAACCTATGTGGGCAGTGTAACCTATGTGGGCAGTGTAACCTATGTGGGCAGTGTAACCTATGTGGGCAGTGTAACCTATGTGGGCAGTGTAACCTATGTGGGCAGTGTAACCTATGTGGGCAGTGTAACGTATGTGGGCAGTGTAACCTATGTGGGCAGTGTAACCTATATGGGCAGTGTAACCTATATGGGCAGTGTAACCTATATGGGCAGTGTAACCGATGTGGGCAGTGTAACCGATGTGGGCAGTGTAACCTATGTGGGCAGTGTAACCTATGTGGGCAGTGTAACCTATGTGGGCAGTGTAACTAATATGGGCAGTGTAACTAATATGGGCAGTGTAACCGATGTGGGCAGTGTAACCGATGTGGGCAGTGTAACCGATGTGGGCAGTGTAACCGATATGGGCAGTGTAACCTATATGGACAGTGTAACCTATATGGACAGTGTAACCTATATGGACAGTGTACCCTATGGGCAGTGTAACTTATGGACAGTGTAACCTATATGGACAGTGTAACCAATATGGGCAGTGTAGCCTTTATGGGCAGTGTAGCCTTTATGGGCAGTGTAACCTTTATGGGCAGTGTAGCCTTTATGGGCAGTGTAGCCTATATTGGCAGTGTAACCTATATGGACAGTTGAACCTTTATGGACAGTTTAACCTTTATGGACAGTTTAACCTTTATGGACAGTTTAACCTTTATGGACAGTGTAAACTATATTGGCAGTGTAACTTATTGGCAGTGTAACCTGTATGGGCAGTGTAACCTATATGGGCAGTGTAACTTATGGGCAGTGTAACCTATATGGACAGTGTAACCTATGTGGACAGTGTAACCTATGTGGACAGTGTAACCTATGTGGACAGTGTAACCTATGTGGACAGTGTAACCTATATGGGCATTGTGTAACCTGTATGGGTAGTGTAACTTATGGGCAGTGGAACCTGTATGGACAGTCTAACCTATATGGACAGTCTAACCTATATGGACAGTGTAACCTATATGGACAGTGTAACCTATATGGACAGTGTAACCTGTATGGGCAGTGTAACCTGTATGGGCAGTGTAACCTGTATGGGCAGTGTAACCTATATGGGCAGTGTAACTTATGGGCAGTGTAACCTGTATGGACAGTGTAACCTGTATGGACAGTGTAACTTATGGGCAGTGCAACTTATGGGCAGTGTAACCTGTATGGGCAGTGTAACTTATGGGCAGTGTAACCTGTATGGGCAGTGTAACTTATGGGCTGTGTAACTTATGGACAGTGTAACTTATGGGCAGTGTAACTTATGGGCAGTGTAACCTGTATGGGCAGTGTAACTTATGGACAGTGTAACTTATGGGCAGTGTAACCTATATGGGCAGTGTAGCCTATATGGGCAGTGTAACCTATATGGGCAGTGTAACCTAAATGGACAGTGTAACCTATATGGACAGTGTAACTTGTATGGGCAATGTAACCTATATGGGCAGTGTAACCTATATGGGCAGTGTAACCTATATGGGTAGTGTAACCTATGTGGACAGTGTAACCTGTATGGGCAGTGTAACTTATGGGCAGTGTAACTTATGGACAGTGTAACTTATGGACAGTGTAACCTATATGGGCAGTGTAACCTATATGGACAGTGTAACCTATATGGACAGTGTAACCTAAATGGGCAGTGTAACTTATGGGCAGTATAACTTATGGGCAGTGTAACTTATGGGCAGTGTAACCTGTATGGGCAGTGTAACTTATGGGCAGCGTAACCTGTATGGGCAGTGTAACTTATGGGCAGTGTAACTTATGGGCAGTGTTTGCCTATATGGGTAGTGTTTGCCTATATGGGCAGTGTAACCTATGTGGGCAGTGTAACCTATGTGGACAGTGTAACCTATATGGGCAGTGTAACCTATATGGGCAGTGTAACTTATGGGCAGTGTAACTTATGGGCAGTGTAACCTATATGGGTAGTGTAACCTATATGGGCAGTGTAACTTATGGACAGTGTAACTTATGGACAGTGTAAACTATATGGGCAGTGTAACCTATATGGGCAGTGTAACCTATATGGGCAGTGTAACCTATATGGACAGTGTAACCTATATGGACAGTGTAACCTATATGGACAGTGCAACCTATATGGACAGTGTAACTTAGGGGCAGTGTAACCAATATGGACAATGTAACCTATATCGGCAGTGTAACCTATATGGGTAGTGTAACCTATGTGGGCAGTGTAACCTATGTGGGCAGTGTAACCTATGTGGGGAGTGTAACCTATGTGGACAGTGTAACCTGTATGGGCAGTGTAACCTATATGGGCAGTGTAACCTATGTGGGCAGTGTAACCTATATGGGCAGTGTAACCTATATGGGCAGTGTAACCTATATGGGCAGTGTAACCTATATGGGCAGTGTAACCGATGTGGGCAGTGTAACCTCTATGGACAGTGTAACTTATGGGCAGTGTAACTTATGGGCAGTGTAACTTATGGGCAGTGTAACTTATGGGCAGTGTAACCTGTATGGGCAGTGTAACTTATGGGCAGCGTAACCTGTATGGGCAGTGTAACTTATGGGCAGTGTAACTTATGGACAGTGTAACTTATGGGCAGTGTAACTTATGGGCAGTGTTTGCCTATATGGGTAGTATTTGCCTATATGGGCAGTGTAACCTATGTGGGCAGTGTAACCTATGTGGACAGTGTAACCTATATGGGCAGTGTAACCTATATGGGCAGTGTAACTTATGGGCAGTGTTTGCCTATATGTGCAGTGTTTGCCTATATGGGCAGTGTAACCTATGTGGGCAGTGTAACCTATATGGACAGTGTAACCTATATGGGCAGTGTAACTTATAGGGAGTGTAACTTATGGGCAGTGTAACCTATATGGGTAGTGTAACCTATATGGGCAGTGTAACTTATGGACAGTGTAACATATGGACAGTGTAACCTATATGGGCAGTGTAACCTATATGGGCAGTGTAACCTATATGGACAGTGTAACCTATATGGACAGTGTAACCTATATGGACAGTGCAACCTATATGGACAGTGTAACTTAGGGGCAGTGTAACCAATATGGACAGTGTAACCTATATCGGCAGTGTAACCTATATGGGTAGTGTAACCTATGTGGGCAGTGTAACCTATGTGGGCAGTGTAACCTATGTGGGGAGTGTAACCTATGTGGACAGTGTAACCTGTATGGGCAGTGTAACCTATATGGGCAGTGTAACCTATATGGGCAGTGTAACCTATGTGGGCAGTGTAACCTATATGGGCAGTGTAACCTATATGGGCAGTGTAACCTATATGGGCAGTGTAACCGATGTGGGCAGTGTAACCGATGTGGGCAGTGTAACCGATGTGGGCAGTGTAACCGATGTGGGCAGTGTAACCGATATGGGCAGTGTAACCTATGTGGACAGTGTAACCTATGTGGACAGTGTAAGCTATGTGGACAGTGTAAGCTATGTGGGCAGTGTAACCTATGTGGGCAGTGTAACCGATGTGGGCAGTGTAACCTATGTGGGCAGTGTAACCTGTGTGGGCAGTATAACCTGTATGGGCAGTGTAACCTATGTGGGCAGTGTAACCTATGTGGACAGTGTAACCTATGTGGGCAGTGTAACCAATATGGGCAGTGTAGCCAATATGGGCAGTGTAACCTATGTGAGCAGTGTAGCCTATGTGGGCAGTGTAGCCTATGTGGGCAGTGTAGCCTATGTGGGCAGTGTAGCCTATGTGGGCAGTGTAACCTATGTGGGCAGTGTAACCTATGTGGGCAGTGTAACCTATGTGTGCAGTGTAACCTATATGGGCAGTGTAACTAATATGGGCAGTGTAACCTATATGGGCAGTGTAACCTATATGGGCATGTGTAACCTATATGGGCAGTGTAACCTATATGGGCAGTGTAACCGATGTGGGCAGTGTAACCGATGTGGGCAGTGTAACCGATGTGGGCAGTGTAACCGATGTGGGCAGTGTAACCGATGTGGGCAGTGTAACCAATATGGGCAGTGTAACCTATATGGGCAGTGTAACCTATATGGGCAGTGTAACCTATATGGGCAGTGTAACCTATATGGGCAGTGTAACCTATATGGGCAGTGTAACCTATATGGGCAGTGTAACCGATGTGGGCAGTGTAACCTCTATGGACAGTGTAACTTATGGGCAGTGTAACTTATGGGCAGTGTAACTTATGGGCAGTGTAACTTATGGGCAGTGTAACCTGTATGGGCAGTGTAACTTATGGGCAGCGTAACCTGTATGGGCAGTGTAACTTATGGGCAGTGTAACTTATGGACAGTGTAACTTATGGGCAGTGTAACTTATGGGCAGTGTTTGCCTATATGGGTAGTATTTGCCTATATGGGCAGTGTAACCTATGTGGGCAGTGTAACCTATGTGGACAGTGTAACCTATATGGGCAGTGTAACCTATATGGGCAGTGTAACTTATGGGCAGTGTTTGCCTATATGTGCAGTGTTTGCCTATATGGGCAGTGTAACCTATGTGGGCAGTGTAACCTATATGGACAGTGTAACCTATATGGGCAGTGTAACTTATAGGGAGTGTAACTTATGGGCAGTGTAACCTATATGGGTAGTGTAACCTATATGGGCAGTGTAACTTATGGACAGTGTAACATATGGACAGTGTAACCTATATGGGCAGTGTAACCTATATGGGCAGTGTAACCTATATGGACAGTGTAACCTATATGGACAGTGTAACCTATATGGACAGTGCAACCTATATGGACAGTGTAACTTAGGGGCAGTGTAACCAATATGGACAGTGTAACCTATATCGGCAGTGTAACCTATATGGGTAGTGTAACCTATGTGGGCAGTGTAACCTATGTGGGCAGTGTAACCTATGTGGGGAGTGTAACCTATGTGGACAGTGTAACCTGTATGGGCAGTGTAACCTATATGGGCAGTGTAACCTATATGGGCAGTGTAACCTATGTGGGCAGTGTAACCTATATGGGCAGTGTAACCTATATGGGCAGTGTAACCTATATGGGCAGTGTAACCGATGTGGGCAGTGTAACCGATGTGGGCAGTGTAACCGATGTGGGCAGTGTAACCGATGTGGGCAGTGTAACCGATATGGGCAGTGTAACCTATGTGGACAGTGTAACCTATGTGGACAGTGTAAGCTATGTGGACAGTGTAAGCTATGTGGGCAGTGTAACCTATGTGGGCAGTGTAACCGATGTGGGCAGTGTAACCTATGTGGGCAGTGTAACCTGTGTGGGCAGTATAACCTGTATGGGCAGTGTAACCTATGTGGGCAGTGTAACCTATGTGGACAGTGTAACCTATGTGGGCAGTGTAACCAATATGGGCAGTGTAGCCAATATGGGCAGTGTAACTAATATGGGCAGTGTAACCTATATGGGCAGTGTAACCTATATGGGCATGTGTAACCTATATGGGCAGTGTAACCTATATGGGCAGTGTAACCGATGTGGGCAGTGTAACCGATGTGGGCAGTGTAACCGATGTGGGCAGTGTAACCGATGTGGGCAGTGTAACCGATGTGGGCAGTGTAACCAATATGGGCAGTGTAACCAATATGGGCAGTGTAACCTATATGGAAAGTGTACCCTATGGGCAGTGTAACTTATGGACAGTGTAAACTATATGGACAGTGTAACCTATATGGACAGTTTAACCTATATGGACAGTGTAACCTATATGGGCAGTGTAAGCTATATGGGAAGTGTAACTTATTGGCAGTGTAACCTATATTGGCAGTGTAACCTATATGGGCAGTGTAACTTATGGGCAGTGTAACCTATGTGGACAGTGTAACCTATGTGGACAGTGTAACCTATGTGGACAGTGTAACCTATGTGGACAGTGTAACCTATGTGGACAGTGTAACCTATGTGGACAGTGTAACCTATATGGGCATTGTGTAACCTGTATGGGCAGTGTAACCTATATGGGCATTGTGTAACTTATTGGCAGTGGAACCTGTATGGACAGTCTAACCTATATGGACAGTCTAACCTGTATGGACAGTGTAACCTGTATGGACAGTGTAACCTGTATGGACAGTGTAACCTGTATGGACAGTGTAACCTGTATGGGCAGTGTAACCTGTATGGGCAGTGTAACCTATGGGCAGTGTAACCTGTATGGGCAGTGTAACCTGTATGGGCAGTGTAACTTATGGGCAGTGTAACCTGTATGGGCAGTGTAACTTATGGGCAGTGTAACCTGTATGGGCAGTGTAACTTATGGGCAGTGTAACTTATGGGCAGTGTAACTTATGGGCAGTGTAACCTGTATGCACAGTGTAACTTATGGACAGTGTAACTTATGGGCAGTGTAACCTATATGGGCAGTGTAGCCTATATGGGCAGTGTAACCTATATGGGCAGTGTAACCTATATGGGCAGTGTAACCTATGTGGACAGTGTAACCTATATGGGCAGTGTAACCTATATGGGCAGTGTAACTTATGGGCAGTGTTTGCCTATATGTGCAGTGTTTGCCTATATGGGCAGTGTAACCTATGTGGGCAGTGTAACCTATATGGACAGTGTAACCTATATGGGCAGTGTAACTTATAGGGAGTGTAACTTATGGGCAGTGTAACCTATATGGGTAGTGTAACCTATATGGGCAGTGTAACTTATGGACAGTGTAACATATGGACAGTGTAACCTATATGGGCAGTGTAACCTATATGGGCAGTGTAACCTATATGGACAGTGTAACCTATATGGACAGTGTAACCTATATGGACAGTGCAACCTATATGGACAGTGTAACTTAGGGGCAGTGTAACCAATATGGACAGTGTAACCTATATCGGCAGTGTAACCTATATGGGTAGTGTAACCTATGTGGGCAGTGTAACCTATGTGGGCAGTGTAACCTATGTGGGGAGTGTAACCTATGTGGACAGTGTAACCTGTATGGGCAGTGTAACCTATATGGGCAGTGTAACCTATATGGGCAGTGTAACCTATGTGGGCAGTGTAACCTATATGGGCAGTGTAACCTATATGGGCAGTGTAACCTATATGGGCAGTGTAACCTATATGGGCAGTGTAACCGATGTGGGCAGTGTAACCGATGTGGGCAGTGTAACCGATGTGGGCAGTGTAACCGATGTGGGCAGTGTAACCGATATGGGCAGTGTAACCTATGTGGACAGTGTAACCTATGTGGACAGTGTAAGCTATGTGGACAGTGTAAGCTATGTGGGCAGTGTAACCTATGTGGGCAGTGTAACCGATGTGGGCAGTGTAACCTATGTGGGCAGTGTAACCTGTGTGGGCAGTATAACCTGTATGGGCAGTGTAACCTATGTGGGCAGTGTAACCTATGTGGACAGTGTAACCTATGTGGGCAGTGTAACCAATATGGGCAGTGTAGCCAATATGGGCAGTGTAACCTATGTGAGCAGTGTAGCCTATGTGGGCAGTGTAGCCTATGTGGGCAGTGTAGCCTATGTGGGCAGTGTAGCCTATGTGGGCAGTGTAACCTATGTGGGCAGTGTAACCTATGTGGGCAGTGTAACCTATGTGTGCAGTGTAACCTATATGGGCAGTGTAACTAATATGGGCAGTGTAACCTATATGGGCAGTGTAACCTATATGGGCATGTGTAACCTATATGGGCAGTGTAACCTATATGGGCAGTGTAACCGATGTGGGCAGTGTAACCGATGTGGGCAGTGTAACCGATGTGGGCAGTGTAACCGATGTGGGCAGTGTAACCGATGTGGGCAGTGTAACCAATATGGGCAGTGTAACCAATATGGGCAGTGTAACCTATATGGAAAGTGTACCCTATGGGCAGTGTAACTTATGGACAGTGTAAACTATATGGACAGTGTAACCTATATGGACAGTTTAACCTATATGGACAGTGTAACCTATATGGGCAGTGTAAGCTATATGGGAAGTGTAACTTATTGGCAGTGTAACCTATATGGGCAGTGTAACCTATATGGGCAGTGTAACTTATGGGCAGTGTAACCTATGTGGACAGTGTAACCTATGTGGACAGTGTAACCTATGTGGACAGTGTAACCTATGTGGACAGTGTAACCTATGTGGACAGTGTAACCTATATGGGCATTGTGTAACCTGTATGGGCAGTGTAACCTATATGGGCATTGTGTAACTTATTGGCAGTGGAACCTGTATGGACAGTCTAACCTATATGGACAGTCTAACCTGTATGGACAGTGTAACCTGTATGGACAGTGTAACCTGTATGGACAGTGTAACCTGTATGGACAGTGTAACCTGTATGGACAGTGTAACCTGTATGGGCAGTGTAACCTGTATGGGCAGTGTAACCTATGGGCAGTGTAACCTGTATGGGCAGTGTAACCTGTATGGGCAGTGTAACTTATGGGCAGTGTAACCTGTATGGGCAGTGTAACTTATGGGCAGTGTAACCTGTATGGGCAGTGTAACTTATGGGCAGTGTAACTTATGGGCAGTGTAACTTATGGGCAGTGTAACCTGTATGCACAGTGTAACTTATGGACAGTGTAACTTATGGGCAGTGTAACTTATATGGGCAGTGTAGCCTATATGGGCAGTGTAACCTATATGGGCAGTGTAACCTATATGGGCAGTGTAACCTATGTGGACAGTGTAACCTGTATGGGCAGTGTAACTTATGGGCAGTGTAACTTATGGACAGTGTAACTTATGGGCAGTGTAACTTATGGGCAGTGTAACTTATGGGCAGTGTAACCTGTATGGGCAGTGTAACTTATGGGCAGTGTAACTTATGGGCAGTGTTTGCCTATATGGGCAGTGTTTGCCTATATGGGCAGTGTAACCTATGTGGGCAGTGTAACCTATATGGACAGTGTAACCTATATGGGCAGTGTAACCTATATGGGCAGTGTAACTTATGGGCAGTGTTTGCATACATGTGCAGTGTTTTCCTATATGGGCAGTGTAACCTATGTGGGCAGTGTAACCTATATGGACAGTGTAACCTATATGGGCAGTGTAACCTATATGGGCAGTGTAACTTATGGGCAGTGTAACTTATGGGCAGTGTAACTTATGGGCAGTGTAACTTATGGGCAGTGTAACCTGTATGGACAGTGTAACCTGTATGGACAGTGTAACTTATGGACAGTGTAACCTATATGGGCAGTGTAGCCTATATGGGCAGTGTAATCTATATGGGCAGTGTAACCTATATGGGCAGTGTAACCTATATGGGCAGTGTAAACTATGGACAGTGTAACCTGTATGGACAGTGTAACCAATATGGGCGGTGTAACCTATATGGGCAGTGTAACTTATGGACAGTGTAACCTATATGGGCAGTGTAGCCTATATGGGCAGTGTAATCTATATGGGCAGTGTAACCTATATGGGCAGTGTAACCTATATGGCCAGTGTAACCTATGGACAGTGTAACCTGTATGGACAGTGTAACCAATATGGGCGGTGTAACCTATATGGGCAGTGTAACTTATGGACAGTGTAACTAACCAATATGGACAGTGTAACCTATGTGGGCAGTGTAACCAATATGGGCAGTGTAACCTATATGGGCAGTGTAACCTATATGGGCAGTGTAACCCATATGGGCAGTGTAGCCTATATGGGCAGTGTAACCTATATGGGCAGTGTAGCCTATATGGGCAGTGTAACCTTTATGGACAGTGTAAGCTATATGGGCAGTGTAAACTATATGGGCAGTGTAACCTATATGGGCAGTGTAACCTTTATGGGCAGTGTAACCTATATGGACAGTGTAACCTATATGGGCAGTGTAACTTATATGGGCAGTGTAACCTATATGGGCAGTGTAACCTGTATGGGCAGTGTAACCTATATGGGCAGTGTAACCTGTATGGGCAGTGTAACCTATATGGGCAGTGTAACCTATATGGGCAGTGTAACCTTTATGGACAGTTTATCCTTTATGGACAGTTTAACCTTTATGGACAGTGTAACCTATATGGGCAGTGTAACCTATATGGACAGTTTAACCTATATGGACAGTGTAACCTATATGGGCAGTGTAACCTATATGGGCAGTGTAACCTGTATGGGCAGTGTAACCTGTATGGACAGTCTAACCTGTATGGACAGTCTAACCTGTATGGACAGTCTAACCTATATGGACAGTCTAACCTATATGGACAGTGCAACCTATATGGACAGTGCAACCTATATGGACAGTGTAACCTTTATGGACAGTGTAACCTGTATGGGCAGTGTAACATGTATGGGCAGTGTAACCTGTATGGGCAGTGTAACCTGTATGGGCAGTGTAACCTGTATGGGCAGTGTAACCTATGTGGACAGTGTAACCTGTATGGGCAGTGTAACTTATGGGCAGTGTAACTTATGGAAAGTGTAACTTACGGACAGTGTAGCCTATATGGGCAGTGAAACCTATATGGACAGTGTAACTTATGGGCAGTGTAACCTGTATGGGCAGTGTAACCTGTATGGGCAGTGTAACTTATGGGCAGTGTAACTTATGGGCAGTGTAACTTATGGGCAGTGTAACTTATGGGCAGTGTAACCTGTATGGACAGTGTAACCTGTATGGACAGTGTAACTTATGGACAGTGTAACTTATGGGCAGTGTAACCTGTATGGACAGTGTAACTTATGGGCAGTGTAACCTGTATGGGCAGTGTAACCTGTATGGGCAGTGTAACTTATGGGCAGTGTAACTTATGGGCAGTGTAACCTTTATGGGCAGTGTAACCTGTATGGGCAGTGTAACTTATGGACAGTGTAACTTATGGGCAGTGTAACTTATGGGCAGTGTAACTTATGGGCAGTGTAACTTATGGGCAGTGTAACTTATGGGCAGTGTAACTTATGGGCAGTGTAACTTATGGACAGTGTAACTTATGGGCAGTGTAGCCTATATGGGCAGTGTAACCTATATGCGCAGTGTAACCTATATGGGCAGTGTAACCCATATGGGCAGTGTAACCTATATGGGCAGTGTAGCCTATATGGGCAGTGTAACCTATATGGGCAGTGTAACCTATATGGGCAGTGTAACCTATATGGACAGTGTAACCTATATGGACAGTGTAACCTATATGGACAGTGTAACCTATATGGACAGTGTAACCTGTATGGGCAGTGTAACCTATATGGGCAGTGTAACCTATATGGGCAGTGTAACCTATATGGGCAGTGTAACTTACGGGCAGTGTAACTTATGGGCAGTGTAACTTATGGACAGTGTAGCCTATATGGGCAGTGTAACCTATATGGACAGTGTAACCTATATGGGCAGTGTAACTTATGGGCAGTGTAACTTATGGGCAGTGTAACTTATGGGCAGTGTAACCTGTATGGGCAGTGTAACTTATGGGCAGTGTAACCTGTATGGGCAGTGTAACTTATGGGCAGTGTAACTTATGTGCAGTGTAACCTGTATGGGCAGTGTAACTTATGGGCAGTGTAACTTATGGGCAGTGTAACTTATGGGCAGTGTGACTTATGGGCAGTGTAACTTATGGGCAGTGTAACCTATGTGGGCAGTGTAACCTATATGGACAGTGTAACCTATATGGGCAGTGTAACTTATCGGCAGTGTAACCTATATGGTCAGTGTAACCTATATGGGCAGTGTAACCTATATGGGCAGTGTAACCTATATGGGCAGTGTAACTTATGGACAGTGTAACCTATATGGACAGTGTAACCTATATGGGCAGTGTAACCTATATGGGCAGTGTAACTTATGGACAGTGTAACTTATGGACAGTGTAACTTATGGACAGTGTAACTTATGGACAGTGTAACCTATATGGGCAGTGTAACCTATATGGGCAGTGTAACCTGTATGGGCAGTGTAACCTATGGGCAGTGTAACCTATGGGCAGTGTAACCTGTATGGACAGTGTGACTTATGGGCAGTGTAACTTATGGGCAGTGTAACCTATATGGGCAGTGTAACCTATATGGGCAGTGTAACTTAAGGGCAGTGTAGCCTATGTGGGCAGTGTAACCTATATGGGAAGAGTAACCCTAACCATAACCTAGCTAGGACAGCAGCGCTGCTCACTAAGAGCATGCCATCTCATTGAAAGGATTTCCCACCTTCAACTCTTCATTATTGCAAAAGAGAAATAAGATTGTTGCCATAGAGACAGGATACACGACAAAGGCTTTGTCTCCATCTTATGGCTTCCCTGTTAACTCAAAACAAACACTATTTTAAAAGTATTTATACACCTTATGTGTGGCTTAGTAGGAGCCAGTTGTGTATAGCCCTAATAGACATTTTGGTGACCTTATTTGACCTTTTCTGCTGCTTTTGAGACACGGTTCGATTCCTTGTTGGAGCACTAAGATTGAGTAAATAAAACACTAAACAATCACAATACAGTAACTATTACTAAACAATCACAATACAGTAACTATTACTAAACAATCACAATACAGTAACTATTGGTCACTCTTATGTATTATTATTCTATGTATTAATTATAGAATTGTGTCAGTTATTAATGAAATACTTTTAAACTGCACTCTTCCTCCCCATCTCTCCTCATCTCTTCGTCTTTGTCTTCAGTTATTAATGATGAACCTTTAAACTGCACTTTCCCTCCCTCCCTCCCTCCCTCCCTCCCTCCCTCCCTCCCTCCCTCCCTCCCTCCCCTCCCCTCCCTCCCCTCCCTCTCTTCCTCCCCTCCCTCCCTCCCTCTCTCCCTCCCTCTCTTCCTCCCCTCCCTCCCTCTCCCCTCCCTCTCTTCCTCCCCTCCCTCTCTCTCTCTCTTCCTCCCCTCCCTCTCTCCCTCCCTTCCTCCCCTCCCTCTCTCCCTCCCTCCCTCTCTCCCTCCCTCTCTTCCTCCCCTCCCTCTCTCCCTCCCTCCCTCTCTTCCTCCCCTCCCTCCCTCCCTCCCCTCCCTCTCTCCCCTCCCTCTCTTCCTCCCTCCCTCCCTCCCCTCCCTCTCTTCCTCCCTCCCCTCCTTCTCTTCCTCCCCTCCCTCCCTCTCTTCCTCCCCCCCTCTCTTCCTCCCCTCCCTCCCCTCCCTCTCTCCCCCTCTTCCTCCCCTCCCTCCCTCTCTCTCTTCCTCCCCTCCCTCCCCTCCCTCCCTCTCTTCCTCCCTCTCTCCCTCCCTCTTCCTCCCCTCCCTCTCTCCCTCTCTCCCTCTCTTCCCCCCCTCCCTCTCCCTCCCTCTCTCCCTCTCTCCCTCCCTCTCTTCCTCCCCTCCCTCCCCTCCCTCCCTCTTCCTCTCTTCCTCCCCTCCCTCCCCTCTCTTCTCTTCTCTTCCTCCCCTCCCTCCCCTCCCTCCCTCCCCCTCTCTTCCCATCTCTCTATTTTTCAGCTCCAGATGACAAAACCTGCACACACTCCCAAGGGTTGCAGGTCTGCCGACTTCCATTCCGTCCTTCATTTTAATCAGAGAACTATCCAATAAACCAAACTGTTCCTTTAACTGTGTTAAAGGAACAGTTTGTATGTACTTTACTTTATTGCACACAATCCTAAAATAAATTGTAGCATCCATAAAATAAACATTGTATTTACATTGGGTCTAATGTGTGTGAGAGGGGGGCATGTTTTTCAACTCAGAAAAAAAGCACAAAGAATTTCCTAAAACTGTACACATTAAGCAATAGTCTTTTACAATATTATCAATCACACTTTGATTTGATAGATTTTTAGAGTAATAATGTAGATATTGATAATGGATATGAAGGAGTAGATATCTACAATCCTAAAATAAAATGGACTAAACATAAAATAAACAAGTAATTGCAACTTATTTACATTGTGGATAATGTGTGTGTGTCAGAAATCATCGTGGGTAGAACATGGCACTTGCAATGCCAGTGTTGTGGGTTCGATTCCCATGGGGGACCAGTACAAGAAAATGTATGAACTCACTGCTGTAAGTCGCTCTGGATAAGAGCGTCTACCAAATGACTGTAAATGTAAAAACAATGCAGGCTGCACCAAGTGAAAGGAAAATACACTCTGTGATCAGTGTGATTGGTACAAACAGGGAAAGACTAAACTATGGATTGAATATTTTCTCAGACTGCAGTACAATTGCCTTTTGACCAGTGACACCAGTCCCAGAGCTACAGGTCCAGGCACCATGGTGATACCAGTCCCAGAGCTACAGGTTCAGGTATAACAGTGACACCAGTCCCAGAGCTACAGGTTCAGGTACCATGGTGATACCAGTCCCAGAGCTACAGGTTCAGGTATAACAGTGACACCAGTCCCAGTCCCAGAGCTACAGGTCCAGGTATAACAGTGACACCAGTCCCAGAGCTACAGGTCCAGGTACCATGGTGATACCAGTCCCAGAGCTACAGGTCCAGGTATAACAGTGACACCAGTCCCAGCGCTACAGGTCCAGGTATAACAGTGACACCAGTCCCAGAGCTACAGGTCCAGGTATAACAGTGACACCAGTCCCAGAGCTACAGGTCCAGGTACCATGGTGATACCAGTCCCAGAGCTACAGGTCCAGGCACCATGGTGACACCAGTCCCAGAGCTACAGGTACCAGGCACCATGGCCAGATGGTAATGACACATTATCTCTGTTTCCTCAGGTCCTTCACCATGTGTTCTTCTCACCAGCAGATGTTATAAACCTGGACTTTTCACTGCAGAGACACAGATATAAACATAGTTAAAGAGTTACTAGGGGGTTACTAGGGGGTTACTAGGGGGTTACTAAGGGGTTAAATAAGGGGTTTAATAAGGTGTTAATAAGGGGTTACTAGGGGTTTAATAAGGGGTTACTAGGGGGTTACTAAGGGGTTAATAAGGGGTTACTAGGGGTTTAATAAGGTGTTAATAAGGGGTTAATAAGGGGTTACTAGGGGTTAATAAGGGGGTTACTAAGGGGTTTAATAAGGGGTTAATAAGGTGATACTAGGGGGTTACTAGGGGGTTACTAGGGGGTTACTAGGGGGTTAATAAGGGGTTAATAAGGGGTTAATAAGGGGTTAATAAGGGGTTTAATAAGGGGTTTAATAAGGTGTTTAATAAGGGTTTTAATAAGGGGTTAATAAGGGGTTAATAAGGGGTTAATAAGGTGTTAATAAGGTGTTACTAGGGGGTTACTAGGGGGTTGCTAAGGGGTTGCTAAGGGGTTACTAGGGGGTTACTAAGGGGTTGCTAAGGGGTAATAAAAATGTTTTATTGCCACAAACACCACATTGGTGCCGTGTAATGTGTTGTTTTACAAGGTCAACCATATTAGTATTTGTATTTTTGTATTTATTATGGATCCCCATTAGTTCCTACTCTTCCTGGGGTCCAGCAACATTAAGGCAGTTATACATTTTTTAAAACATTACAATACATTCATAACAGATTTCACAACATATTAAGTGTGTGCCCTCAGGTCCCTGCTCTAGTACCACGTATCTACTACACAACATCCATGTGTGCGTGTTTGTATAGTGCGTATGTATTCATGTGTCTGTGCCAATGTTTGTGTTGCTTCACAGTCCCTGCTGTTCCATACGGTGTATTTTTCTGTTTGTTTAAATCAAATTTTACTGCTTGTATCAGTTACTTGATGTGGAATAGAGTTCCATGTAGTCATGGTTCTATGTAGTACTGTGCGCTTCCCGTAGTCTGTTCTGGAGTTGGGGACTGTGAAGAGACCTCTGGTGGCATGTCTTGTGGGATATGAATGGGTTAGAGTACCTTGCTCAATGGCACCTCAACAGATTTTTCACCTTGTCGACTTTCGGTTACTGGCCCAATGCTGTGACCGCTAGGCTACCTGCCGCCTACTAGGGGGTTACTAGGAGGTTACTAGGAGGTTACTAGGGGTTATTAAGATGTTACTAGGAGGTTACTAGGAGGTTACTAGGGGTTATTAAGATGTTACTAGGAGGTTACTAGGAGGTTACTAGGGGTTATTAAGATGTTACTAGGAGGTTACTAAGAGGTTACTAGGGGTTATTAAGATGTTACTATGAAGTTACTGAAAGCCTACTAAGCTGTTACTATGGGGTTACTAAGAGGTTACTAAAAGTCTACTTAGAGGTTACTAGGAGTTTATTAAGAGGTTACTAAGAGGTTAATAGGAGGTTATTAGGAAGCTACTAAGGTGTTACCAGAAGGTTACTAGGAGGTTACTAGGAGGTTACTAGGAGGTTACTAGGAGGTTACTAGGAGGTTACTAGGAGGCTACTAAGAGGTTACTAAGAGGCTACTAAGAGGTTACTAAGAGGCTACTAAGAGGCTACTAGGAGGTTACTAGGAGGTTACTAAGAGGCTACTAGGAGGCTACTAGGAGGTTACTAAGAGGCTACTAAGAGGCTACTAAGAGGCTACTAGGAGTTTACTAAGAGGCTACTAAGAGGCTACTAGGAGGTTACTAGGAGGTTACTAAGAGGCTACTAGAAGGTTACTAAGAGGTTACTAGGTGGTTACTCAGTAGTTACTAACAAGCGTAGGCTCTTTGGCAGATGAATCCGATGCGGTCAGTGCAGAAGAAGTCATTCCAGTTGGCCTCGTGGATCAGCCCGGCACAGTCTTCTCCCTCCTCATGACCATGTGACCAGTTGTCTGGCTGGCCTGGCTTCCACTTCCTATAGAAACAAACCATATATAGTATGTTTATCACTGTACATATAATGTCTCTTAAAGCTCTCTTAAAGCAATCTGACCAAATTCACATAGAGCACAGTCCTCAAAGAGCTGAAAATACAATATTTTTGGTTATTAAAAATATATTTCTCAGCGGTTTAAATATAATTTTAGCAACCAGGTCATGGCAAAGCGATTGCTATATTTTGCTCCTTTAAGTCAAGACAACCAATCAGAGCTTAGTACCATAGATACATCTGTAGTCTGATTGGCTGGTGGTGTAACGAGGAAAGTTAAACTCTGAACAATGCCTGACAGGCAGCACTGTCTCCCAGGCTGTGTGCCTCTCCCAAGTCCACAGCCAATCGCATGCAAGGAACAACTCAGCTAATTTGGCTAGTCTTGTGAGTGAGGGAGCTAGCTATTTAGCTAGGTAGTCTTGCTAGCTAGCTAGCTAGCAAGCAAGCTTATTATCTATGCTGGTTTTTAGCTTGCATAATTAATACGTGTATAATTATAAAGGACACTTCATATTTTGTGGATAATATTTAAATGTACAGAGTGGGTGAGCTCCGTTCCTGACAGCCTGATCAGATTCAGTAGCAGCCTCAGAGGGTTGGCTGTCTGCAAGGAGCCTTACCTATGAAACAGCCTACAAGGCAGCATCCTGACATCAGCCTCTGAGGTTGCTATTGAATCAGATCAGCATGGCAGGAATAGAGCTCTCCCCCTGGATCAGATATGCATCAGCCTAAACGGCACTCACTGCTAATCTGCCTGCAAGGAGCTTTATATATGAATCAGCCTACAAGGTATAATCCTGATTTATCAGACTCTGAAATTGAATCTGATCAGCCTGTCAGGAACGGAGCTCACCTACTCTGTAAATGTAAATACTATCCACAAAGCATGAAGTGTCCCTCACAATTATAAACATACAAGTTATGCAAGCTAATAACCAGGATAGATAACAGGCTAGCTTGCAAGCTAGCTAACAAAACTACCTCACTAACCAGCTAGCTCACTCACAATAAGAGCCAAGTTAGCTGCATTATTCCTTGCATGCGATTGGCTGTGGTCTTGGGGGAGGCACGCAGCCTGGGAGACAGAGTTGCCTGTCAGGCATAATTTAGGGCTTGAATACCCGACGAGCTGATTGTGACTCACGTGAAGACGGGCAGAGTTCCATCCACCCACTTCCAGACATTCTCGTCCTCTCGGTCCGTCAGCCCAAGCCAGAAGTAGCCTTTTCCTGCTATCTGCTTCCTTACCCATTGCTGAAAAACACACAACGCACATTAAGGATGTTAGTGACACTGTGATCATTCATGTACATATGATTTACTCAGTACAGGTTTAAATATCTCAGGGTCTTGTTGTTATTCAGTCAGTATGGGTTTAAATATCTCAGGGTCTTGTTGTTATTCAGTCAGTATGGGTTTAAATATCTCAGGGTCTTGTTGTTATTCAGTCAGTATGGGTTTAAATATCTCAGGGTCTTGTTGTTATTTACTCAGTACAGGTTTAAATACCTCAGGGTCTTGTTGTTATTCAGTCAGTATGGGTTTAAATATCTCAGGGTCTTGTTGTTATTTACTCAGTACAGGTTTAAATATCTCAGGGTCTTGTTGTTATTCAGTCAGTATGGGTTTAAATATCTCAGGGTCTTGTTGTTATTTACTCAGTACAGGTTTAAATATCTCAGGGTCTTGTTGTTATTCAGTCAGTATGGGTTTAAATATCTCAGGGTCTTGTTGTTATTCAGTCAGTATGGGTTTAAATATCTCAGGGTCTTGTTGTTATTCAGTCAGTATGGGTTTAAATATCTCAGGGTCTTGTTGTTATTTACTCAGTACAGGTTTAAATATCTCAGGGTCTTGTTGTTATTCAGTCAGTATGGGTTTAAATATCTCAGGGTCTTGTTGTTATTTACTCAGTACAGGTTTAAATATCTCAGGTCTTGTTGTTATTCAGTCAGTATGGGTTTAAATATCTCAGGGTCTTGTTGTTATTTACTCAGTACAGGTTTAAATATCTCAGGGTCTTGTTGTTATTCAGTCAGTATGGGTTTAAATATCTCAGGGTCTTGTTGTTATTTACTCAGTACAGGTTTAAATATCTCAGGGTCTTGTTGTTATTCAGTCAGTATGGGTTTAAATATCTCAGGGTCTTGTTGTTATTTACTCAGTACAGGTTTAAATATCTCAGGGTCTTGTTGTTATTCAGTCAGTATGGGTTTAAATATCTCAGGGTCTTGTTGTTATTCAGTCAGTATGGGTTTAAATATCTCAGGGTCTTGTTGTTATTCAGTCAGTATGGGTTTAAATATCTCAGGGTCTTGTTGTTATTCAGTCAGTATGAGTTTACATTTCTCAGGGTCTTGTTGTTTAAGGTCAGGGGTTAGGTGTGACTAGACCTAGTGTACCTGTTCCTCCAGGTCAATGTTAGGGGTCAGGGATCAAGTGTTACTCGACCTACCTGCTCCCCCAGGTTAGGAGTTAGGAGTTAGGGGTCAGGGGTAAAGGGTCAGGGGTGAGGTGTACCTATTCTTCCAGGATGACCATGGATGATGTCATGTTGAGGTTATAGGTAAGGGATTAGGAGTTAGGTGTGACTAGACTTAGTGTACCTGTTCCTCCAGGTCAACGTTAGGGATTAGGGGTTAGGTGTGACTGGACCTACCTGCTCCTCCAGATCCCTCACTATAATCATGGATGATGTCATGTTGGAACAGAAGTCGTGAGCCTCGTCAAAGTTGAGTCTCTGAAGACCAGAAGAGAAGAAGTAGCATCTGGAACTGAAGCCACTCCAATGGGACGGGCAGCCTGGATTACAGATGTAGAATCTTAATTTAGTGAGTCTGCTACAGCAGGAAAATAATCCTAGAGCAACAGGAAATGTGAATTATTATGTGGATTACAATTCATTGACCTTTTTGTAGGGATTGACCGAAAAAATTATATGGGAAAATCAAGTTCCCCTGCATCAGGGTGATCAAATGAAGGTCCTACATCTGTAACATGAACACTGTTGGTACCCCAACACTATAACAACATGAACCCTGTTAGTACCCCATCACTATAGCAACATGAACCCTGTTAGTACCCCATCACTATAACAACATGAACCCTGTTAGTACCCCAACACTATAACAATATGAACCCTGTTAGTACCCAAATCAAATCAAATCAAATTTATTTATATAGCCCTTCGTATATCAGCTGAAATCTCAAAGTGCTGTACAGAAACCCAGCCTAAAACCCCAAACAGCAAGCAATGCATGTGAAAGAGGCACGGTGGCTAGGAAAAACTCCCTAGGAAAAACTCCCTAGAAAGGCCAAAAACCTAGGAAGAAACCTAGAGAGGAACCAGGCTATGAGGGGTGGCCAGTCCTCTTCTGGCTGTGCCGGGTGGATATTATAACAGAACATGGTCAAGATGTTAAAATGTTCATAAATGACCAGCATGGTCAAATAATAATAATCATTGTAGTTGTCGAGGGTGCAACAAGCACATCCGGTGAACAGGTCAGGGTTCCGTAGCCGCAGGCAGAACAGTTGAAACTGGAGCAGCAGCATGGCCAGGTGGACTGGGGACAGCAAGGAGTCATCATGCCAGGTAGTCCCGAGGCATGGTCCTAGGGCTCAGGTCCTCCGAGAGAAAGAAAGAAAGAGAGAAAGAGAGAATTAGAGAGAGCATATTTAAATTCACACAGGACACCGGATAAGACAAGAGAATACTCCAGATGAAACAGACTGACCCTAGTCCCCCGGCACATAAACTACTGCAGCATAAATACTGGAGGCTGAGACAGGAGGGATCAGAAGACACTGTGGCCCCATCCGATGATACCCCCGGATAGGGCCAAACAGGCAGGATATAACCCCACCCACTTTGCCAAAGCACAGCCCCCACACCACTAGAGGGATGTCTACAACCACCAACTTACCGTCCGAAGACAAGGCCGAGTATAGCCCACAAAATCTCCGCCATGGCACAACCCAAGGGGGGGGCACCAACCCAGACAGGAAGACCACGTCAGTGACTCAACACACTCAAGTGACGCACCCCTCCCATGGACGGCATGGAAGAACACCAGTAAGTCAGTGACTCAGCCCCTGTAATAGGGTTAGAGGCAGAGAATCCCAGTGGAAAGACTGGAACCGGCAAGGCAGAGACAGCAAGGGCGGTTCGTTGCTCCAGCCTCACCTTCACACTCCTGGGCCAGACTACACTTAATCATAGGACCTACTGAAGAGATAAGTCTTCAGTAAAGACTTAAAGGTTGAGACTGAGTCTGCGTCTCTCACATGGGTAGGCAGACTATTCCATAAAAATGGAGCTCTATAGGAGAAAGCCCTACCTCCAGCCATTTGCTTTAAAATTCTAGGGACAATTAGGAGGCCTGCGTCTTGTGACCGTAGCGTACGTGTAGGTATGTACGGCAGGACCAAATCGGAAAGATAGGTAGGAGCAAGCCCATGTAAAGCTTTATAGGTTAGCATTAAAACCTTGAAATCAGCCCTTGCCTTAACAGGAAGCCAGTGTAGGGAGGCTAGCACTGGAGTAATATGATCACATTTTTTGGTTCTAGTCAGGATTCTAGCAGCCGTATTTAGCACTAACTGAAGTTTGTTTAGTGCTTTATCCGGGTAGCCGGAGAGTAGAGCATTGCAGTAGTCCAGCCTAGAAGTAACAAAAGCATGGATTAATTTTTCTGCGTCATTTTTGGACAGAAAGTTTCTGATTTTTGCAATGTTACGTAGATGGAAAAAAGCTGTCCTTGAAACAGTCTTGATATGTTCTTCAAAAGAGAGATCAGGGTCCAGAGTAACACCGAGGTCCTTCACAGTTTTATTTGAGACGACTGTACAATCATCCAGACTAATTGTCAGATTCAACAGAAGATCTCTTTGTTTCTTGGGACCTAGAACAAGCATCTCTGTTTTGTCCGAGTTTAAAAGTAAAAAGTTTGCAGCCATCCACTTCCTTATGTCTGAAACACAGGCTTCTAGCGAGGGCAATTTTGGAGCTTCACCATGTTTCATTGAAATGTACAGCTGTGTGTCATCCGCATAGCAGTGAAATTTAACATTATGTTTTCGAATGACATCCCCAAGAGGTAAAATATATAGTGAAAACAATAGTGGTCCTAAAACGGAACCTTGAGGAACACCGAAATTTACAATTGATTTGTCAGAGGACAAACCATTCACAGAGACAAACTGATATCTTTCCGACAGATAAGATCTAAACCAGGCCAGAACTTGTCCATGTAGACCAATTTGGGTTTCCAATCTCTCCAAAAGAATGTGGTGATCAATGGTATCAAAAGCGACACTAAGATCTAGGAGCACGAGGACAGATGCAGAGCCTCGGTCTGACGTCATTAAAAGGTCATTTACCACATTCACAAGTGCAGTCTCAGTGCTATGATGGGGTCTAAAACCAGACTGAAGCGTTTCGTATACATTGTTTGTCTTCAGGAAGGCAGTGAGTTGCTGTGCAACAGCTTTTTCTAAAATTTTTGAGAGGAATGGAAGATTCGATATAGGCCGATAGTTTTTTATAATTTCTGGGTCAAGATTCGGCTTTTTCAAGAGAGGCTTTATTACTGCCACTTTTAGTGAGCTTGGTACACATCCGGTGGATAGAGAGCCGTTTATTATGTTCAACATAGGAGGGCCAAGCACAGGAAGCAGTTCTTTCAGTAGTTTAGTTGGAATAGGGTCCAGTATGCAGTTTGAGGGTTTGGAGGCCATGATTATTTTCATCATTGTGTCAAGAGATATAGTACTAAAACACTTTAGTATCTCCCTTGAGCCAAGGTCCTGGCAGAGTTGTGCAGACTCAGGACAATGGAGCTTTGGAGGAATACCCAGATTTAAAGAGGACACTATAACAACATGAACCCTGTTAGTACCCCATCACCATAACAACATGAACCCTGTTAGTACCCCAACACTATAACAATATGAACCCTGTTAGTACCCCAACACTCTAACAACATGAACCCTGTTAGTACCCCAACGCTATAACAACATGAACCCTGTTAGTACCCCCAACACTATAACAACATGAACCCTGTTAGTACCCCAACACTATAACAACATGAACCCTGCTAGTACCCCAACACTACAACAACATGAACCCTGTTAGTACCCCATCACTATAACATGAACCCTGTTAGTACCCCATCACTATAACAACATGTTAGTACCCCAACACTATAACAACATGAACCCTGTTATTACCCCCAACACTATAACAACATGAACCCTGTTAGTACCCCAACACTATAACAACATGAACACTGTTATTACCCCATCACTATAACAACATGAACCCTGTTAGTACCCCAACACTATAACAACCTGTTAGTACCCCAACACTATAACAACATGAACCCTGTTAGTACCCAAACACTGTAACAACATGAACCCTGTTAGTACCCCAACACTATAACAACATGAACCCTGTTAGTACCCCAACACTATAACAACATGAACCCTGTTAGTACCCCAACAATATAACAACATGAACCCTGTTAGTACCCCCATCACTATAACAACATGAACCCTGTTAGTACCCCAACACTATAACAACATGAACCCTGTTAGTACCCCAACACTATAACAACATGAACCCTGTTAGTACCCCCAACACTATAACAACCTGTTAGTACCCCAACACTATAACATGAACCCTGTTAGTACCCCAACACTATAACAACATGAACCCTGTTAGTACCCCCAACACTATAACAACCTGTTAGTACCCCAGCACTATAACAACATGAACCCTGTTAGTACCCCAACACTATAACAACATGAACCCTGTTAGTACCCCAACACTGTAACAACAAGAACCCTGTTAGTACCCCCAACACTATAACAACATGAACCCTGTTAGTACCAACACTATAACAACATGAACCCTGTTAGTACCCCATCACTATAACAACAAGAACCCTGTTAGTACCCCAACACTATAACAACATGAACCCTGTTAGTACGCCATCACTATAACAACATGTTAGTACCCCATCACTATAACAACATGAACCCTGTTAGTACCCCATCACTATAACAACATGAACCCTGTTAGTACCCCAACATTATAACAACATGAACCCTGTTAGTACCCCAACACTATAACAACATGAACCTTGTTAGTACCCCAACACTATAACAACATGAACCCTGTTAGTACCCCCAACACTATAACAACATGAACCCTGTTAGTACCCCCAACACTATAACAACATGAACCCTGTTAGTACCCCCAACACTATAACAACATGAACCCTGTTAGTACCCCAACACTATAACAACATGAACCCTGTTAGTACCCCAACACTATAACAACATGAACCCTGTTAGTACCCCAACACTATAACAACATGAACCCTGTTAGTACCCCAACACTATAACAACATGAACCCTGTTAGTACCCCATCACTATAAGAATATGTTAGTACCCCATCACTATAACAACATGTTAGTACCCCAACACTATAACAACATGAACCCTGTTAGTACCCCAACACTATAACAACATGAACCCTGTTAGTACCCCAACACTATTACAATATGTTAGTACCCCAACACTATAACAACATGAACCCTGTTAGTACCCCAACACTATAACAACATGAACCCTGTTAGTACCCCCAACACTATAACAACATGAACCCTGTTAGTACCCCATCACTATAACATGAACCCTGTTAGTACCCCAACACTATAACAACATGAACCCTGTTAGTACCCCCAACACTATAACAACATGAACCCTGTTAGTACCCCCATCACTATAACAACATGAACCCTGCTAGTACCCCAACACCACAGTGTTGAAGAAGTAGTAGCAGCTGGACCTGAAGCTGGTCCACTGAGCCGAGCAGCCTGGAATATAACACAGTTACTCTGGGGTAGTATCAGCCTGGTAATTACTGTAATCAAAAAACTACAGCGACAGAGAGGGCTGCCGTGCCTCAAAGCCATGACGGACCTCAAAGAACTTCACTGGACTTAATACAAACTGCATTTATTGTAGCTGGGGATTTTAACAAAGCAATTTTACATTTAGAAAGAGGCTACCTGTAGTACTCCCACTGCTAAAACACACGACCACTGCTGCTCCAACTTCAGGGACGCCTACAAGGCCCTCCCCCACCCTCCATTCAGCAAATCTGACAATGACTTAATTTTGCTCCTCCCTTCCTATAGGCAGAAACTCAAACAGGAAGCACCCGTACTAAGGACTACTCAACGCTGGTCGGAACAATCGGAATCCACGCTTCAAGATTGTTTTGATCGCGTGGACTGTGTCATGTCTTTGCTATGCTGGATTAAGTGATGCATGCTATTTTATAAAATCCTTTCTCTGTAATTAATATTACCTGATTTAACTAATCATGTAAATGTAATTAACTAGGAAGTCGGGGCACCACGGAAGAATGTTTATAGAGCTGTTGTCTTCCAAATAAACTCTTAAAGACCTGGTAATCTTTTATATCAATAGCAGTCAATTATTAATCATCACCTTATTCAGTCTCATCTGAACGTCATAGAATTCTTGGTTATCTTCACGAACCCTGGCTAACAAGTTTAATCAGCAATACAAAAATTGATTTACTTATTTATTTACTAAATAATCACACAGAATTACATATACACAGAATGGATCATATATTGATTACTAATTATGTCATACAAGGAAACGTCCCTAGCGGACGGAACCGATATGACGGATGGTTACACAAAGAAAGCGGGTTGGGTTTGAATGAAAGCGCGGGAAGACTAAATTACAAAGGTGAGCACTAACCACACTGCGCCTTGGTCTACTCCATTCAACAGCCGTTACAGATGCTTGTTCTAGGTCCCAAGAAACAGAGAGATCTTCTGTTGGATCTCACGATTAATCTTGATGGTTGTACTGTCATCACAAATAAAACTGTGAAGGACCTCGGTGTTACTCTAGACCCTGATCTCTCTTCTGATGTACATATCAAGCCGATTTTAAGGACAGCTGTTTTCCATCTACGTAACATTGCAAAAATCAGAAACTTTCTGTCCAAAAATGATGCAGATAAGTTCATCCATGCTTTTGTCGCTTCTAGATTAGACTACTGCATTGCTCTACTTTCCGGCTACCTGGATAAAGCACTAGATAAACTTCAGTTGGTAATAAACACGGCTGCTAGAATCTTGACTAGAACCAAAAAATTTGATCACATTACTGCAGTACTAGCCACTCTACAATGGCTTCCTGTTAACCTGTCTGGGCTAGGGGGCAGTATTTTCACGGCCGGATAAAAAACGTACCCGATTTAAACGGGTTACTACTCTTTCCCAGAAATTAGAATATGCATATTATCAGTAGATTTGGATAGAAAACACTCTGAAGTTTCTAAAACTGTTTGAATGGTGTCTGTGAGTATAACAGAACTCATATGGCAGGCAAAAACCTGAGAAAAGTCCATGCAAGAACTGGCCTGTTTGAGAATTTGTAGTTCTCCCTTTGCTTCTCTATCAAAACTACAGTGCCCGTGGGGTTATGTAGCACTTTCTAAGGCTTCCATTGGCTCTCTAAAGCATTCAGAAAGCGGATTGAGGCGTCTCCTGTCTCCAGGCAGATAACAGGAGCACAGTTTGTCAGTGGACTGCCTAGTGGCTAAGAGATAGGAAATGCGCATTCACGAGACCTTGCCATTTTTTCTCTTCCTTTTTTAATGAATACAGCATTGTCCGGTTGGAATATTATCACTATTTTACGAGAAAAATACCATTAAAAATTTATTTTAAACAGCGTTTGACATGCTTCCAATTAAGGTAAAGGAACATTTAGAATTTTTTTGTCTCGAAATGCACTCGCTCGTTACCCTTTGGATAGTGACCTGAACGCACGAACAAAACGGGGGTATTTGCACATAACTATGGATTATTTGGAACAAAAACAACATTTGTTGTGGAAGTAGCAGTTCTGGAAGTGCATTCTGACGAAGAACAGCAAAGGTAATCCAATTTTTCTAATAGTAATTCTGAGTTTAGGTTGCCCCGAACTTGGCGGGTGTCAAATTAGCTAGCCATGATGGCTGAGCTATGTACTCAGAATATTGCAAAATGTGCTTTCGCTGGAAAGCTATTTTAAAATCTGACATAGCGATTGCATAAAGGAGTTCTGTATCTATAATTCTTAAAATAATTGTTATGTATTTTGTCAACATTTATCATAAGTAATTTAGTAAATTCACCGGAAGTTTTCGGTGGGAATGCTAGTTCTGAACATCACATGCTAATGTAAAAAGCTGTTTTTTTTATATAAATATGAACTTGATTGAACAAAACATGCATGTATTGTATAACTTAAGTCCTAGGAGTGTCATCTGATGAAGATCAAAGGTTAGTGCTGCATTTAGCTGTGTTTTGGGTTTTTGTGACATATATGCTTGCTTGAAAAATGTCTGTGTGGTTATTTGTGTCTATGTACTCTCCTAACATAATATAATGTTTTGCTTTCGCTGTAAAGCCTTTTTGAAATCGGACAATGTGGTTAGATTAAAGACAAGACTCTCGTTAATCTAACCACACTGTCCAATTTCAAAAAGGCTTTACAGCGAAAGCAAAACATTAGATTATGTCAGCAGAGTACCCAGCCAGAAATAATCAGACACCCATTTTTCAAGCTAGCATATAATGTCACAAAAAACAAAACCACAGCTAAATGCAGCACTAACCTTTGATGATCTTCATCAGATGACACACCTAGGACATTATGTTATACAATACATGCATGTCTGTTCAATCAAGTTCCTATTTATATCAAAAACCAGCTTTTTACATTAGCATGTGACGTTCAGAACTAGCATTCCCACCGAACACTTCCGGTGAATTTACTAAATTACTCACGATAAACGTTCACAAAAAGCAAGCATAACAATTATTTTAAGAATTATAGATACAGAACTCCTCTATGCACTCGATATGTCCGATTTTAAAATAGCTTTTCGGATGAAGCACATTTTGCAATATTCTAAGTACATAGCCCGGCATCACAGGGCTAGCTATTTAGACACCCAACCAGTTTAGCCTTCACCAAAATCACATTTCCTATAAGAAAAATGGTCTTACCTTTCCTGTTCTTCGTCAGAATGCACTCCCAGGACTTCTACTTCAATAACAAATGTTGGTTTGGTCCCAAATAATCCATCGTTATGTTCCATCAACGACGTTTTGTTCGTGGGTTCTAGACACTATCCCAATGGTAAATCACGGTCGTGCGCATGGCGCAGAACGTGACAAAAAAATTCTAAATATTCCATTACCGTACTTCGAAGCATGTCAACCTCTGTTTAAAACCAATTTTTATGCAATTTATCTCGTAGAAAAGCGATAATATTCCGACCGGGAATCTGCATGTCTGTAAACTGAGGGAAAAACCGAAAGACGGGGCGGGGCAGGTCACGAGCGTAAGCATTTCTCCACTGATAGCCCACTTAGCTTTTGCTCTCGTTTGTTTCAGCCAGGGCTTTGAATTACGTCATTCCTGTTTTTCCCGGGCTCTGAGAGCCCATTGGAGACGTGGGAAGTGTCACGTAACAGCAGAGATCCTTTGTAATAGATAGAGAGAATCAACAAGGGCAAGAAATGTTCAGACAGGGTACTTCCTGAACAGAACCTTCTCAGGTTTTTGCCTGCCATAGGAGTTCTGTTATACTCACAGACACCATTCAAACAGTTTTAGAAACTTTGGAGTGTTTTCTATCCAAAGCTAATAATTATATGCATATTCTAGTTTCTGGGCAGGAATAATAATCAGATTAAATCGGGTATGTTTTTTATCCAGCCGTGAAAATACTGCCCCCTAGCCATAAGAGGTTAAATAGCTGTAAAATAGTCATATGTTTGAAAAATGGAAGTTTTCGGATTTTAGAGGAGTTTGTATTTCGCGCCACGCCCATCATTGGATATTGGAGCAGACGTTCCGCTAGCGGAACATCTAGATGTAAGAGGTTTTAACGAGAGTCTTATCTTTCAAATGGTGTAAAATAGTCGTATGTTTGAAATATTGAAATTATTGCATTTTTGAGGTATTTGTATTTCGCTCCACGCGATTCCACTGGATGTTGAATAGAGTGGGACGCTAATGTCCCACCTAGCCCATAGAAGTTAAGGCAAGGGCTGATTTCAAGGTTTTACTGCTATCCTACAACGCATTACATGGGCTTGCTCCTACCTGTCTCTCCGATTTGGTCCTGCCGTACATACCTACACGTACGCTACGGTCACAAGACGCAGGCCTCCTTATTGTCCCTAGAATTTCTAAGCAAATAGCTGGAGGCAGAGCTTTCTCCTATAGAGCTCAATTTTTATAGAATGGTCTGGCTATCCATGTCAGAGACGCAGACTCGGTCTCAACCTTGTAGTCTTTATTGAAGACTCATCTCTTCAGTAGGTCCCATGATTGAGTGTAGTCTTGCCCAGGGTTGCGAAGGTGAACGGCAAGGCACTGAAGCCGGTTCCCCTCTGTCCACTGGGATTCTCTGCCTCTGACCCTATTTCGGGGGCTGAGTCACTGGCTTACTGGTGCTCTTCCATGTCATCCCTAGGAGGGGTGCGTCACTTGAGTGGGTTGTCACTGACTTGATCTTCCTGTCCGGGATTGGCGCCCCCTCGGGTTTGTGCCATGGAGGAGATCTTTGTGGGCTATACTCAGCCTTGTCTCGGGATGGTAAGTTGGTGGTTGAAGATATCCCTCTAGTGGTGTGGGGGCTGTGCTTCGGCAAAGTGGGTGGGGTTATGTCCTGCCTGGTTGGCCCTGTCTGGGGTTATCGTCGGACGGGGCCACAGTATCTCCCGACCCCTCCTGTCTTAGCCTCCAGTATTTATGCTGCAATGGTTTATGTGTCGGGGGGCTAGGGTCAGTATGTTATGTCTGGAGTATTTCTCCTGTCTTATCCGGTGTCCTGTGTGAATTGAAGTACGCTCCCTCTAATTCTCTCTCTCTCCCTCTCCCTCCCCTCCCGGAGGACCTGGGACCATGCCTCAGGACTACCTGGCCTGATGACTCCTTGCTGTCCCCAGTCCACCTGGACATGCTGCTGTTCCAGTTTCAACTGTTCTGCCTGCAGCTATGGAACCCTGACCTGTTCACCGGACGTGCTACCTTGTCCCGGACCTGCTGTTTTCGACTCTCTCTCTCTACCGCACCTGCTGTCTCTAACTCTGAATGCTTGGCTATGAAAACCCAACTGACATTTACTCCTGAGGTGCTGATCTGTTGCACCCTCTACAAATCAAATCAAAGTTTATTTGTCACGTGCGCCGAATACAACAGGTGTATACGTTACAGTGAAATGCTTACTTACAGGCCCTAACCAACAGTGCAATTGTTATGTAAAAAATAGACAAGTAAAGAAATAAAAACAGTGAGAATAACAGTAGTGAGGCTATATACTGTAGCGAGGCTATAACAGTAGCTAGGCTCTATACATGCACCAGTTAGTCGGGCTACTTGAGGCAATATGGACATGTAGGTGTAGTTAGTGACTTTAACAACCACTGTGATTATTATTATTATTATTTGACCCTGCTGGTCATTTATGAACGTTTGAACATCTTGGCCATGTTCTGTCATAATCTCCACCCAGCACAGCCAGAAGAGGACTGGCCACCCCTCAGAACCTGGTTCCTCTCTAGGTTTCTTCCTAGGTTCCTGCCTTTGTAGGGAGTTTTTCCTAGACACCGTGCTTCTACATCTGCGTTGCTTGCTGTTTGGGGTTTTAGGCTGGGTTTCTGTACAGCACTTTGTGACTTCTGCTGATGTAAAAAGGGCTTTATAAATACATTTGATTGATTGATTGATTGATTGATTGATTGATCAAAGCTGGGACCGAGACTGAAAAAAAGCTTATATCTCAAGGCCATCAGACTGTTAAATAGCCATCACTAGCACATTAGAGACCGCTGCCTATATACAGTCGTATGAAAAAGTTTGGGCACCCCTCTGAGGCTGCATAATAATTGACTCTGTCATCACAAAAAATGATCACAGTGGCATGCCATTCATTTTCTAATAAAAGCTGAGTACTGGGGTATTGTCCAGACAAATATTTTTAGTGTAGCAATATTAAGTTGTATGAAATTAAATCAGATGTGAAAAATAGGCTATGCAAAAATTTCGGCACCCTTGTCATTCTGTTGATTTGAATACCTGTAACTATTTAGCACTGATTAATTGGAACACACAATTGGTTTGGTGAGCTCATTAAGCCTTGAACTCGTAGACAAGTGCATCCAAATCATGAGAAAAGGTATTTAAGGTGGCCAATTGTAAGTTGTTGTTCTCTTTGACTCTCCTCTGAAGAGTGGCAACATGGGAGCCTCAAAACAACTCTCAAATGACCTGAAAACAAAGATTGTTCAACATTATGGTTTAGAGGAAAGCTACAAAAAGCTATCGCAGAGTCGTAAGCTGTCAGTGTCCACTGTGAGGAACATAGTGAGGAAATGGAAGACTACAGGCACAGTTCTTGTTAAGGCCAGAAGTGGCAGGCCAAGTAAAATATCGGATAGGCAAAGGCGAAGGATGGTGAGAACGGTCAAAAACAGCCCACAGACCACCTCCAAAGACCTACAACATCATCTTGCTGCAGATGGTGTCACTGTGCATCGTTCAACAATTCAGCGCACTTTGCACAAGGAGAAGCTGTATGGGAGAGTGATGCGGAAGAAGCCTTTTCTGCACACACGCCACAAACAGAGTTGCTTTAGGTATGCAAACGCACATTTGGACAAGCCAGCTTCATTTTGGAATAAGGTGCTGTGGACTGATGAAACAAAGATTGAGTTATTTGGTCATAACAAGGGATGTTATGCATGGCGGCAAAAGAACACAGCGTTCCAAGAAAAACACTTGCTACCCACAGTAGAATTTGGTGGGGGTTCCATCATGCTGTGGGGCTGTGTGGCCAGTGCCTGTACTGGGAATCTTGTTAAAGTTGAGGGTCGCATGGATTCCAATCAATATCAGCAGATTCTTGGGAATAATGTTGAAGAATCAGTCACAAAGTTGAAGTTACGCCGGGGCTGGATATTTCAACAAGACAACGACCCAAAACACTGCTCAAAATCTACCCAGGCATTTATGCAGAGGAACAAGTACAATGTTCTTGAATGGCCATCCCAGTCCCCAGACCTGAATATCATTGAGAATCTGTGGGATGATTTGAAGCGGGCTGTCCATGCTCGGTAACCATCAAACCTAACTGAACTGGAGATGTTTTGTAAGGAGGAATGGTCCAAAATGCCTTCATCCAGAATCCAGACACTCATTAGAGGCTATAGGAAGCGTCTAGAGGCTGTTATTTTAGCAAAAGGAGGCTCTACTAAATATTGATGTGATTTTTCTATTGGTGTGCCCAAATTTATGCACCTGTCTAATTTTGTTTTGATGCATATTGCACATTTTCTGTTAATCCAATAAACCTCATTTCACTACTGAAATATTACTACTGAAATATTAAATATTAGTCCATCAGTTATTTGATAGATCAAAATGAAATTGCTGATCCAAACACCCAATTATTTATAAATGGAAATCATGGAAATTGTTAGGGGTGCCCAAACTTTTTCATATGACTGTACATAGACTTGATATCACTGGCCACTTTAATAAATGGAACACTAGTCACTTTAATAAAGTTTACATATTTTGCATTGCTCATCTCATATGTATACACTGTATTGTATTCTACTGTATCTTAGTCTATGCCGCTCTGAAATTACTCGTCCATATATGTATATATTCTTAATTCCATTACTTTACTTATTGTGTATTGGGTATATGTTGTGAAATTCTTAGATATTACTTGCTAGATATTACTGCATTGTCGGAGTTACAAACATAGGCATTTCACAACAGCCACAATAAAATCTGCTAAACAAGTGTATGTAATAAAATCTGATTTGATCACAACACTATATCAGCCTGGTTACTATTGTATCACAACACTATATCAGCCTGGTTACTATTGTATCACAACACTATATCAGCCTGGTTACTATTGTATCACAACACTATATCAGCCTGGTTACTATTGTATCACAACACTATATCAGCCTGGTTACTATCACAACACTATATCAGCCTGGTTACTATCACAGCACTATATCAGCCTGGTTACTATCACAGCACTATATCAGCCTGGTTACTATCACAGCACTATATCAGGCTGGTTACTATCACAGCACTATATCAGGCTGGTTACTATCACAGCACTATATCAGGCTGGTTACTATCACAGCACTATATCAGGCTGGTTACTATCACAGCACTATATCAGCCTGGTTACTATCACAGCACTATATCAGCCTGGTTACTATCACAGCACTATATCAGCCTGGTTACTATCACAACACTGAATCAGCCTGGTTACTGTCACAACACTATATCAGCCTGGTTACTGTCACAACACTATATCAGGCTGGTTACTATCACAACACTATATCAGGCTGGTTACTATCACAGCACCATATCAGCCTGGTTACTATCACAGCACTATATCAGCCTGGTTACTACTGTATCACAACACTAAATCAGTCTGGTTACTACTGTTTTGCAACACTATGTCAGCTTCGTTACTATAACAACACTATATCAGTCTGGTTACTACTGTTTTGCAACACTATGTCAGCTTCGTTACTATAACAACACTATATCAGCCTGGTTATTACTGTATCACAGCACTATATCAGCTTCGTTACTATAACAACACTATATCAGCCTGGTTACTACTGTTTTGCAACACTATGTCAGCTTCGTTACTATAACAACACTATATCAGCGTGGTTATTACTGTATCACATCACTATATCAGCATCGTTAATATGACAACACTATATCAGCCTGGTACAACATCTACCCTGTTAGTATCCCACAACAATAACATATATTTTTACAGAATCCAGAAGTAGTAGCAGCTGGGGATGAAGCTGCTCCACTGGGACGGGCAGCCTGGAAAAGCTCTATGTTAGTGTCCCACAACAACAACATTTTCCAATCATTTCTGAACATAGAGAACATATATTGTACATCCTAATGGGCTCACCTGGAGCAGGTGTGGTTGAGCGAGAAGGCTGGACCTGTTGAGAAACAGAGGCTTTTGGTTCCACAGCAGGCACCACTGATTCTTTAGGCTGCCCAGGCTGATCTGGTTCCTCTGGCTGCTCAGGCTGATCTGCTTCCCCTGGCTGCCCAGGTTGATCTGGTTCCCCTGGCTGCTCAGGTTGATCTGGTTCCCCTGGCTGCCCAGGCTGATCTGGTTGCCCAGGCTGCCCAGGTTGATCTGGTTCCCCTGGCTGCCCAGGTTGATCTGGTTCCCCTGGTTGCCCAGGCTGATCTGGTTCCTCTGGCTGCCCAGGCTGATCTGGCTCCATACGGGGGGCCTGCACCATTATAGGGGAGTTTGTCACCACAGGGGGTATTACAACTTGAAAAGGGAGGCCTGGTAACCCTGGAGGCCCCTTTGGGCCGATGGGTCCTACCAGCCCACGAGGTCCCTCTGTTCCTGAGGATCCATCTTGGCCTCTCGCCCCCTGAGGGCCCTGGGCTCCCTGAGGACCAGCCTGTCCATCTCTGCCCACCAGGCCCTGAGCTCCAGGTTCTCCCTTCTCCCCTGAGGTCCCAAGCCGACCCCCAGAACCCCTGTAGCCTTTAGGACCGAGGCTTCCCAGGGCCCCTGGGTGCCCCTTCAGCCCTGCCACCCCTGGGGGGCCATCAGAACCCTTCTCTCCTTTAGGGCCCTGCAGCCCCGCCACCCCCTTGTCCCCTCGCTCCCCCTTCTGACCCTGTTGGCCTATGGGCCCCTGAAGTCCCTTGTCGCCTCTGGCCCCCCTTGGTCCCGGAGGACCTGAAACACAGGAGGGGAGCATTCTAGTACACACATATACAGTATATCACAAAAGTGAGTACACCCCTCACATTTTTGTAAATATTTGAGTATAACTGAAGAAATGAAGAAATGACACTTTGCTACAATGTAAAGTAGTGAGTGTACAGCTTGTATAACAGTGTAAATGTGCTGTCCCCTCAAAATAAAACAACACACAGCCATTAATGTCTAAACCTCTGGCAACAAAAGTGAGTACACCCCTAAGTGAAAATATCCAAATTGGGCCCAAAGTGTCAATATTTTGTGTGGCCACCATCATTTTTCAGCACTGCCTTAACCCTCTTGGGCATGGAGTTCACCAGAGCTTCACAGTTTGCCACTGGAGTCCTCTTCCACTCCTCCATGATGACATCACGGAGCTGGTGGATGTTAGAGACCTTGCACTCCTCCACCTTCCGTTTGAGGATGCCCCGCAGATGCTCAATAGGGTTTAGGTCTGGAGACATGATTGGCCAGTCCATCACCTTTACCCTCAGCTTCTTTAGCAAGGCAGTGGTTGTCTTGGAGGTGTGTTTGGGGTTGTTATCATGTTGGATTACTGCCCTGCGGCCCAGTCTCCGAAGGGAGGGGATCATGCTCTGCTTCAGTATGTCACAGTACATCTTGGCATTCATGGTTCCCTCAATGAACTGTAGCTCCCAAGTGCCGGCAGCACTCATGCAGCCCCAGACCATGACACTCCCACCACCATGCTTGACTGTAGGCAAGACACACTTGTCTTTGTACTCCGTACTCATACGTCTATTTCCCAAAGACAACCTCTGGATATGACGCTGAGCACGTGCATTCAACTTCTATGGTCGACCTTGGCGAGGCATGTTCTGAGTGGAACCTGTCCTGCTAAACCACTGTATGGTCTTGGCCACCATGCTGCAGCTCAGTTTCAGGGTCTTGGCAATCTTCTTATAGCCCAGGCCATCTTTATGTAGAGCAACAATTCTTTTTTTCAGATCCTCAGAGAGTTCTTTGCCATGAGGTGTCATGTTGAACTTCCAGTGACCAGTCAGTATGAGGGAGTGTGAGAGCGATGACACCAAATTTAACAGACCTGCTCCCCATTCACACCTGAGACCTTGTAACACTAACGAGTCACATGACACCGGGGAGGGAAAATGGCTAATTGGGCCCAATTTGGATATTTTCACTTAGGGGTGTACTCTTGTTGCCAGCGGTTTCGACATTAATGGCTGTGTGTTGAGATATTTTGAGGGGACAGCAAATTTACACTGTTATACAAGCTGTACACTCACTACTTTACATTGTAGCAAAGTGTCATTTATTCAGTGTTGTCACATGAAAAGATATACTCAAATATTTACAAAAATGTGAGGGGTGTACTCACTTTTGTGATATATATATATATATATATATATATATATATATATATATATATATATAAATAAATAAATAAATAAATAAATAAATAAATAAATAATGTGGCAGACCAGGGGGTTGGGTCAAAGCGTTTACACAGATCAGGTCCAGCAGTTGGAACCATCACCTCGACGAGTCTCCCCCTGGTGGCTGACCTGCTGTACACCCCCCCCCCCCCGTCATCAGTGCAACGTGTCTCCCTTCTCCATAGGGCATCCGCGTTTCCATGCTTCACCCCTGACCTGTGCACAACAGAAAAATAAGCATTGAAGGGACAAGAACCACCTGGTGACTCGATTGTTTGAGTCCTTTCCCCTGGCCATCCAGACCAGGGGAGCATGGCCCGTGACCAAGGTGAAGTGGGTACCTAATAGGTAATACTTGAGAGTGTCAAGCGCCCACTTCACCGCTAGACACTCTTTCTCAACAATAGAGTACTTTTTTTCTCAATGAACCAGCTTTCTGCTGATGTACATGATGGGGTGCTCCTCTCAATCATGTATCTGGGACAGAACGACCCCTAGTCCCATATCACATGCATCCGTCTGGACCAACATCGGCACCTGGAAATCGGACGTTACGAGAATTGGATGGGAGCACAGCGCTTCCTTCAGACGGCTGAACGCTGCTTCTGTCTCGTCCGTCCATTTCACTGTTTTCAGGAGGCGGGCCCTGGTTAGATCGGTGAGGGGGGAAGCTATAGCCGCAAAGTTGGGGATAAACCGGCTATAGTATCCTGCCAGTCCCAGGAAGGACTTGACCTGTGTCTTGGTGCGTGGAACGGGCCAGTCACGTACCGCATGAACCTTCCTCTCCTGGGGCTTGACGTTCCCCAGTCCGATCAAATAACCAAGGTACTCCACCTCCACAAACACTAGTTTGCATTTTTTGGGGTTCGCAGTCATCCCGGCTTGTCTGAGTGCGTCCAGCACCATCTGGAGGCACGTCAGGTGCTCTTCCCAACCTTGGCTGTGGATGATGATATCATCCAGATATGCTGCTGCGTACTGCTGGTGTGGTCGAAGTACTTTGTTCATCAGTCGCTGGAATGTGGGCAGGGCTCCGTGGAGTCCAAACGGGAGCACCCGGTACTGATACAACCCGTCTGGTGTCGAAAACTCCATCTTCTCCCAGGAGGAGGCTGCCAACGGTACCTGCCAATATCCTTTGGCCAGGTCAAGGGTACTGATGTACTGGGCCTTTCCCAATCGGTCGATGAGCTTGTCCACCCTCGGCATGGGGTTGGCGTTGAACAAGCTTATGTCGTTCACACCCCGAAAATCATTACAGAAGCGCAGGCTACCATCCGGTTTGGGCACCAACACGATGGGGCTGCACCATGCACTGTGAGACTCTTCAATGACCCCCATCCTCAGCATAGCCACCGTTTCCCCGGGCCGGGTACGGATATGGTGTTCAATGAGGGTTGTGCGGCCCGGCTTCTCAGAGAACACTGCTGTGTTCCCGATCGATGAGCTCCCTGAACTCTTGCTTCTGGGCTGGGTCGAGGTCCTCATTTCTTGGCACCACCACTGGTACCGTTGGCATCCTGGGTCCCGACCATAACACGGCCAAGGCTGTCCTCTCGTGCCACTTCTTCAACAGGTTCACGTGGTAAATCTGTTGGGGTTTCCGTCTCCCCAGCTGCCGTACGCGGTAATTAACAGGTCCCAGCTTCTCAATCACCTCGTATGGCCCGTGCCATGTTGCCAGGAACTTACTGTCGGTCGTGGGGATTAAGACCAACACCCTGTCTCCCACGTAGAATTCTCGGGGGTGGGCTCCCCGATTTTAAACCTGGGCTTGGGCACGTTGGGCCTTCTCCATATGTTCCCTCACGACTGGCCATATGGCTGTCATCCGCTCCCTCATCGTCTCCACGTTCTCTACCACGCTGCGTAAGGGGGTCGTTTGGGCTTTGGCGAGGTCCAGTAGGCCTTGTGGCCTCCTCCCATAGAGGAGTTCAAAAGGGGAAAACCCAGTGGAGGACTGGGGTACTTCTCGGATTGAGAACATTAGGTGGGGTAGTAGCTGGTCCCAGTTCTTCCCGTCCTGCTTGATGACCTTCCACAGCATTTGTTTGAGCATTTTATTGAACCGTTCAACGAGCCCATCCGTCTGCGGGTGGAAGACGGAGGTCCAGATCTGCTTGATCTGCAGGAGGGCACACATATCTTTCATTTGGCGGGACATAAACTCTGTAACTTGGTCTGTCAGGATCTCGTTCGGGATGCCCACCTGGCTAAAGAGGTGGAACAGCTCCTGGTAGGGGAATGGCCTCGGGATACCGGGTGGCATAGTCCACTATTACCAGGATGTACTGGTGTCCTCGTGCTGTTTTTACCAGGGGTCCCACTATGTCCATGGCGATGAGTTCAAAGGGCACCTCGATAATCGGTAGGGGGACCAGTGGGTTTTGGAAGTGTGCCTTTGGGGCAGTCATTTGACACTCCGGGCAGCTGCGACAGTAATCTTCTATGGCCCTCTTCATCCCGGGTCAGTGAAACCGGCGGCGATCCGTTCCCGGGTCTTTCCATTCCCAGGTGCGCCCCCAATAGGTGGGTCAGCTGAAGAACGGTTCCCACGTACCGTCGGGGCAGCAACAATACCTCTCGAAGTTCCCCCTGTTGGTGCGACACCTGATACAAAAGGTTATTCTTGATTTGGAAATGGGGGTAATGCCAGTCACTCACCCCCGGAAGTAGCTGTCCATCCACCGCTATCACTTGGGCTGCAGCGGCTTTCAAGTTAGGATCCTCCCACTGGGCCGTCCCGAATTGTCACAGTTGGCCCCCAGGGGGTGTCTCGACTGGCCCCTCGAAATCGAGGAGGGGGAGGCTGGGCTCTTCCTCGTGTGGTTCCCCAAGGGGGTCAGGTTCCGGCACCCCCTCCGACTCCGACCACATAGATACAGGTTGATCAACCGTTTGCTTCCGGGCCGCACAGGTGATGGGTTGTCCACGCTCTTGTCTTCGGCCGGCTCATACCTTCTTCCTCAGCTCGTGCCCCCACAGGGCCACGAACAGAGGACAATCTCATCCCACTGGGAGAGGTACAAAACTCTGATACTGCACCCACCATCATCTGGCAGTTCCCTTGTGGCGTCACGATGTTGGCCCATATGGTTGGATACCGCTTTGTGTCCCTGTGAACACAGGAAATGGACATCTCCCTACCACGTTCGGTATCCTGGTTCAACGGGTCACCGACTCAGCCCGGCTCCCACTCAGCAGGGCCTGAGTGTTCTGATGCATCTCCACTGCTTCCAGGAGACCCTCCAAGGTCTGGGGAGTGCATAGACTTGCTGCACTCTTCATGTCGTGGGGTAGTGCCCGTCGGACGCGATCCAGGACCACTTTGTCTAGGATGGAGAGGGTGGATATGTCGGTTAGGAGCCATCCCCTGGTGACGCGCAGTAGGTCGCTCATCTGGGCTCGGGGGGATGCGTCGGCTACAAACCTTCAGTCATGGAATAGTTGAGCCCGATGGGCCAGGCTGTACCCGTAGTGGCTGAGTATCTCCCGTTTGAGTCCGTCATAGTTAGCCGCCTGTTCATCGCTCAGGTCCCAATACGCCTTTTGGGCATTCCCACTTCTGCCCACTTCTGCCATCCTTCCCGTAGAGCTGTCCATTCAAACGTACATAGGTAGGTTTCGATGTCGCCATCTTGTGTTAGCTTGATTAAAAACTTGTTTGGATGTGATTCAGCAGACGCTCCTCCTTGTAGCTTCCTGATTTCCTCATTGAGGCGGTTGTTTTGTAGCCGCTGTTCCTCCAGCGTTCGTTCCTGAACCACCTGTTGGGCTTGTTGGACCCGGATGAACTGAGCTATCAACTCGTCCATGCTGATGCTGCGTAAACGTCAACCCTGATCTGACCACGTTATCAGAATGCCCGCATTCTCCACCACTTGTGGCAGACCAGGGGGTTGGGTCAAAACGTTTACACAGATCAGACACGGACAGAGTAGGATTAGCTCAGTTTCAAAGGTGTTTATTAAAATAATAGTCCAAAAGAAAAGAATAGGTCTCCCCCAAGAGACCCTCCCCGGGATACCGTCTTCTGAGCTCCGGGTCTTGCTGTATCCTGTGGGGATCAAAAACTGAATTCCCTCCTGTTACCTCTGGTACCGTCCTCAACTATACTGGAGTCCTTTCCTCCCCCAGTCTCTCCTGTGTGCTGCCCTTCTTGTAGCTTTATGGGACTTGTACAGCTGGTGAGCAATCAGCCCCTGATTACTCACCAATCCCCAATCAGCCCCAATTAGTCCTGTCCGGAGAGCCCGTCGAGACCTGGCACGTACAGCAGATGGAGCCATCGCCTCGTGATGTATACTCCGTCTGTCACCAGGCCTCGACGAGTCTCACCCTGGTGGCTGACCTGCTGTACGCCACAATATATACAATACCAGTCAAAGGTTTGGACACAACTACTCATTCAAGGGTTTTTCTTTATTTGTATTATTTTCTACATTGTAGAATAATAGTGAAGACACCAAAACTATGAAATAACACATATTGAATCATTTAGTAGCCAAAAAGTTTTAAACAAATCAAAATATATTTTATCTTTGAGATTCTTCAAAGTAGCCACCCTTTGCCTTGATGACAGCTTTGCACACTATTGGCATTCTCTCTACCATCTTCACGAGGTTGTCACCTGGAATGCTTTTCCAATAGTCTTTCCCACATATGCTGAGCACTTGTTGGCTGATTTTCCTTCACTCTGCGGTCCAACTCATCCCAACCCATCTCAATTGGGTTGCAATCGGGTGATTGTGGAGGCCAGGTTATCTGATGCAGCACTCCCTCACTATCCTTCTTGGTCAAATAGCCCTTACATAGCCTGGATGTGTGTTTTGGGTCATTGTCCTGTTGAAAAACAAATGATAGTCCAACTAAGCGCAAACCAGATGGGATGGCGTATCGCTGCAGAATGCTGTGGTAGCCAAGCTGGTTAAGTGTGCCTTGAATTCTAAATAAATCACAGACAGTGTGATCAGCAAAGCACCCCCACACCATCACACTTCCTCCTCCATGCTTCACAATCGGAACCACACATGCGAAGATCATCCATTCACCTACTCTGCGTCTCACAAAGACACGGTGTTTGGAACCAAAAATCTCAAATTTGGACTGAAAGAACAGATTTCCACCGCTCTAATGTCCATTGCTCGTGTTGATTGGCCCAAGCAAGTCTCTTCTTTTTGGTGTCCTTTACAACAATACAAATGATTGGCTCAAATCCATTAAGAAGGAATAAATTCCACAAATTAACTTTTAACAAGGCACAGCTGTTATTTGAAATGCATTCCAGGTGACTACCTCATGCAGCTGGTTTAAAGAATGCCAAGAGCATGCAAATCTGTCATCAAGGAAACTTTGAATTATTTTCATTAACCTTTATTTAACTAGGCAAGTCAGTTAAGTGTCACGTCCTGGCCAGTATATAAGGTTAATTGTTTTGTAGTTTGGTCAGGGCGTGACAGAGGGTATTTGTTTTATGTGGTTCAGGGTGGTGTGTTTGATTAAGGGTGTTTGATTTAGTATTTCCGGGGTTTTGGTTTATAGTCTGTTTATGTATTTCTATGTCTAGTCTGGTGAGTGTGTTTCTATGTTGGTTAATTGGGATTGGGACTCTCAGTTGAAGGCAGGTGTTGTCTATCTGCCTTTGATTGAGAGTCTCATATATAAGGGTGTGTTTGTGTTTGTGATTTGTGGGTGATTGTTCTGTGTAAAGCACTATGCTTTGACAGACTGTTAGTTGTTCGTATTTTGTTATTTTTTGTATGTTCATTTTTGTAGTGAATAAAAAATCAAGATGAGCATTCACGAACCTGCTGCGTATTGGTCCACATTTTCCGATGACGATTTCGTTATCTCGTCAGAGGATGAAGACAACCGTGACAGAATCACCCACCACCAAAGGACCAAGCAGCAGAGGAAGGAGCGGAGGATTTTCGAAGAGGACAAACGAGAGAGATGGACTTGGGAGGAGATCTTGGAGGGAGAAGGCTCCTACACTTGGGAGGAGATCCAAGCAGGGAAAGATCGCCTTCCTTGGAAACAGGTGGTACGCGAGAGAGAGGATAGGAGTAAGGCTGGTATGGACCGGGAACGTTTCCGAGGGACAAGACTGGCGTTGAAGCACGAGAGGCACCCCCAAGAAAATTTTGGGGGGGGGCACACGGGTAGTTTGGCTAGGCGAAGGAAGAGCCGGAAGCCAGCTACCCGTGGTTATATGGAGGAGCGTATGAGGTGGGGAGCGCCATGTTTCGCTGAGAAGCGCAATATCTCATCCATACGCACGCACAGTCCGGTGCGAGTTATTCCAGCCCCTCGCAGGTGCCGTGCTAGAGCGGGCATCCAGCCTGGTAGGAGGATGCCTGCGCAGCGCATCTGGTCGCCGGTACGCCTCCGAGGACCAGGCTACCCAACTCCCGCTCTACGCACGGCTACCATCAAGCCCCTGCACAGCCCAGTCTGCCCTGTACGAGCACTCCGCTCGTGCAGGGCTACTAGTTCCATCGAGCCAAGGCGGGTTGTGCAGGAGGTAAGATCTAGACCGGCTGTGCGCCTCCATAGCCCTGGGTTTCCAGCTCCTGTCTCTCGTGCGGACCCGGAAGTGCGTTCACCCAGTCCGACTCGTCCTGTTCCCGCTCCCCGCACTAAACGGCAAGTGCGTAAACCCAGCCTCGCCAGTCAACAGTCGTCGGAGCTGCCCGCCAGTCAACAGTCGTCGGAGCTGCCCGCCAGTCAACAGTCGTCGGAGCTGCCCGTCAGTCAACAGTCGTCGGAGCTGCCCGTCAGTCAACAGTCGTCGGAGCTGCCCGTCAGTCAACAGTCGTCGGAGCTGCCCGTCAGTCAACAGTCGTCGGAGCTGCCCGTCAGTCAACAGTCGTCGGAGTGGTCAGACTGCGCTGAACTGCCGGAGTGGCCAGACTGCGCTGAACTGCCGGAGTGGCCAGACTGCGCTGAACTGCCGGAGTGGCCAGACTGCGCTGAACTGCCGGAGTGGCCAGACTGCGCTGAACTGCCGGAGTGGCCAGACTGCGCTGAACTGCCGGAGTGGCCAGACTGCGCTGAACTGCCGGAGTGGCCAGACTGCGCTGAACTGCCGGAGTGGCCAGACTGCGCTGAACTGCCGGGGTGGCCAGACTGCGCTGAACTGCCGGGGTGGCCAGACTGCGCTGACCTGCCGGAGTGGCCAGACTGCCCTGACCTGCCGGAGTGGCCAGACTGCCCTGACCTGCCGGAGTGGCCAGACTGCCCTGACCTGCCGGAGTGGCCAGACTGCCCTGACCTGCCGGAGTGGCCAGACTGCCCTGACCTGCCGGAGTGGCCAGACTGCCCAGACCGCCCCGAGCCGACAGACTGCCCAGACCGCCCCGAGCCGACAGACTGCCCAGACCGCCCCGAGCCGACAGACTGCCCAGACCGCCCCGAGCCGACAGACTGCCCAGACCGCCCCGAGCCGACAGACTGCCCAGACCGCCCCGAGCCGACAGACTGCCCAGACCGCCCCGAGCCGACAGACTGCCCAGACCGCCCCGAGCCGACAGACTGCTCAGACTGCCTGGAACGGCCAGAACCTGAGCCGCCTCCATATAGGTGGGTTGGGGAGGGGGGGTGTAGCACAGTGCCGTCGTTGACGGCAGCCACCCTCCCTTCCCTCCCTTTAGTAAGGGGGAATTTTTCTTTTGGGTATTGTGTGGGGGTATTTGTTAAGGTGCTTCTGGGGTAGCACCTTTAAGGGGGGGGTACTGTCACGTCCTGGCCAGTATATAAGGTTAATTGTTTTGTAGTTTGGTCAGGGCGTGACAGAGGGTATTTGTTTTATGTGGTTCAGGGTGGTGTGTTTGATTAAGGGTGTTTGATTTAGTATTTCCGGGGTTTTGGTTTATATTCTGTTTATGTATTTCTATGTCTAGTCTGGTGAGTGTGTTTCTATGTTGGTTAATTGGGATTGGGACTCTCAGTTGAAGGCAGGTGTTGTCTATCTGCCTTTGATTGAGAGTCTCATATATAAGGGTGTGTTTGTGTTTGTGATTTGTGGGTGATTGTTCTGTGTAAAGCACTATGCTTTGACAGACTGTTAGTTGTTCGTATTTTGTTATTTTTTGTATGTTCATTTTTGTAGTGAATAAAAAATCAAGATGAGCATTCACGAACCTGCTGCGTATTGGTCCACATTTTCCGATGACGATTTCGTTATCTCGTCAGAGGATGAAGACAACCGTGACATTAAGAACAAATTCTTATTTTCAATGACAGCCTAGGAACAGTGGGTTAACTGCCTTGTTCAGGGGCAGAACAACAGATTTGTGCCTTTTCAGCTCAGGGATTTGATCTTGCAACCTTTCAGTTACTAGTCCAACACTCTAACCACTAGGCTACGCTGCCACCTCAAATATAAAATAGATTTTGATTTGTTTAACACTTTTTTGGTTACTACATGATTCCATATGTGTTATTTCATAGTTGTGATGTCTTCACTATTATTCTACAATGTAGAAAATAGTAAGAATAAAGAAAACCCTTGAAGGAGTAGGTGTGTCCAAACTTTTGACTGGTACTGTATATGAACTTGTAGGGTGGTGAAGATGGTGATGATTACTATAGTAGTATTATATAATACTATTATTATATGTATAGTATTCTATATATTACCCTGTAGGATGGTGAAGTTGGTGATCATTACTATAGTAGTATTATATAATACTATTATTATATGTATAGTATTCTATATATTACCCTGTAGGATGGTGAAGTTGGTGATCATTACTATAGTAGTATTATATAATACTATTATTATATGTATAGTATTCTGTATGTTACCCTGTAGGAGGGTGAAGTTGGTGATGATTACTATAGTTGTATTATATATAATATTATAATTATATGTATAGTATACTATATATTATCCTGTAGGTCGGTGAAGTTGGTGATGATTACGATAGTATTATATATATAATAGTATTATTATATTATAATATACTATTCGTTACCCTATCGGACAGTGAAGTTGGTGATGATTACTATAGTTGTATTATATACTGTATAATAGTAGTAATAAATGTATAGTATACGATATATTACCCTGTAGGATGGTAAAGTTGCTAATAATTACTATAGTATTATTCAATTTAATAGTGTTATTATCTGTATAGTATGCTATCTATTACCCTGTAGGATGGTGAAGTTGCTGATAATTACTATAGTATTATTGAATTTAATAGTATTATTATCTGTATAGTATGCTATCTATTACCCTGTAGGATGGTGAAGTTGGTGATGAGTTGGGATTGTTTTCTGTCCACCATCTTCATCTCCTCCATAAAGACCGACAGGCTGTTGACCTCCCTGTCCAGCCTGTCCGTCAGCTCATCCTGCTGGGCTCGGAGCTCCAGCCCGGCCCCTTGGACCTCCGCTACGCTACCATTCAGCCCCAACAGCAGGTCAGAGTGGTGAGTCACCGTCTCAGCACAGGTCCGCAGGCTGTTCAGTTCAGAGCTGATTATTCCCAGGAGCTGATTGGCAAAGCTGAAGTTCCCCGTTACGCGGTTGATGTCCCCCTCGTGGCTGTCGAGGCGTGCCTCCATCTCGTCAAAGCGAGAGGAGGTGGTGTTTTCATGGTCTTTCTGCTGGTCCTCGAAGAGGCGCAGGCTCTGCTTGTGTCCCTCAGTCAGGAAGGAGGTGTTCTTGATCTGATTGATCAGAGTGTTCAGCTGCAGACCCATGTCCTCCAGCACCTCCCCATTGGACTGAGCCAAGGCCGAGTTATTGGCTGTCAACACCTGCAGGTTCTGGACCTTCTCTCTCAACCAATCAGTGTCCGCCTGGGTCTGTCTGGCTGTCTGCTGCAGGCCCTGTAAATAATAATAATAATCATCGTCATCATTACAAACATCATCATTAGTACTATAATAACACTAATCCTAATGACTACAGTGTGGGGTTAAGGTTAGGGTTAGGAGTGGTATCTCAATCCCACATGAAAGTTGTTCTTCAGTCTCTGCACGGCCTGTCCTGCATCCTCCACACTGCGCTGCAGGGCACTGAGCAGACGGCCCCGCTGAGCCTGTGTCCTGTTCAGACTACTGATATCCACCTGGAAAACATAGTTATATATCATTAGGGGCACTTTGATTGAAGCTATATATTAATAGTAGGCTTTGACTGAAGCTATATTTTAATAGTAGCCATTGATTGATGCTCAATGTTAAATTAAAACCATAATATCTAAGCAAAAATGTGACCCGATTCAGAAAACTAGTCGTATGTCGTAAGTCACGACTTCACAGGAGAGCCGTTTCAACGTAAAAAATATATTTTCATCAAAATGCATTTTTTGGCAGAAATGCCTTCTCGAACATGTGAACTTTCATGTCCCTTAATATCAAACTTGAATGCTATCTGCAAATACAAATAAAATTGTTAAAATACAAGCCTAGTTGGTTTACCCACAGAAAGAGTGAGCAACCTTCCCATTAGCCACGATTGGCTGAGATGAGTGGGCTGGACATGCCGGGAGATGAGTTTGGATTAGTCTGCCATATAGCAGGCTTCTGTCTATTGGAGCTGGTCAGTATGTCTAGGTAATTGTGTCGAACGCGGCTTTAAAAAAAAAAAATGTGCGTAGTAAATCTGCATAAACCTAATGTCAAGTTTCAAGTGTACTGTTTACTAGCTAACGTTAGCTGGCTGGCTCGCTAGCTAACGTTATGTGTATGATCTTGTTGTTCGTATCTCAGACACATTTGCTTGACTAGTTATAGCCATATAACATGGTTGGTTAGCTACCTCCAGATCCATGCAGGGTAGTAACGTCATGAGTTTATGGTCCATTGTTTAGCTAGCTAGCTACATGTCATAACAAAAGACTCCACTCTAATTTTGACAGAATTTTCATTTCAAGTTAAAGTGTACAGTTAGCTAGCTAGCTAACGCTAGCTGGCTGGCTCGCTAACTAACGTTACGTCATGCGTTGGGATTCATTGTTTCCCTAGCTAGCTACCTAGCTACATTTCTTATCGTCTTAGTGTACCAGAGTGCAGAATAACTGATGCATTTGAATGTTCAACACACGTTGAATATGTCTGGTGTCAGTAAACATCGGCAACAAAGCGTAATTCAATTGTTGCCAGCAGCACAGTTAGTTACCAACGCTCTGGATATCATGAAAACAGCCTAACCAGCTCTGCTAGGGACCAGCTCTGCTAGGGGGAGTAAAATGGTCAGAGTGGGGTGTTCTCTCATTATGTGTAAGGACGTAGCTAGCCAATGTTAGCCAGTTGGGTGTTTGACTGTAGTTGTGAGGTTAGAGCTTTCGGAACAACCCTACTCATTAGCCAGAGTGTCCAATGTGCGTTCTGAATGTGAAACCACAGATAGAGCAATAGGGCGAGTAATGTTCAGTGAGCTGTTCTCTCTCTCTCTTAGATGTCTGGAAGTTAGTACAGAACGGTTGGATCAACCCTTAAAGAGATGGGTGGGTCTAAGGCTTAAGAGAGTGTGAACAATGCTGAATGGCTGTAGACAAAGAAGGGCTCTCCAATAGTTGTACCAAAACATTGAAAGATGGTTTTCTCAAAAGTGAGTTTACAAGTTGATCAACTTTCAAAGCTTAATTACTTTCCCATTGTTTCCTCAAATGCAGTGTATGATATAACATTTTGTAGTTCTGAGTCTCTACTTTTATCCAATGTAAAAAACAGAAATTCAAATGTTGCTACATAAGACTGAATCCAGCTGGTGAGTCACATAAGACACCAATGTCAATGAAAATTCGCAAATCAGCATGATTGGAGGTACTGAACACACTTCCCCGAGAACCATGTACCTGTCATGGATCCCTCTGGTACCTTCATTCCGGACACCTGGCCCTTATTCCCACTGATTGCATTTGTATATATGTGCCCTTTGTTCCCATGTCAGTTGGTGGTGTGAGTACCTATGCGTTGGTGCAGCTGTTATGCTGCGTGATATATATTGTGTATTACGGGTATTGTCCCATGGTGCTCAACAAGGTTTACCCTCGCTCTTTTGTTTGAGTACAGCCCAGTGTTTTTGTATACGTGTTTGTTTTGGGTGTATTAAAAACCCCTATTGTGTATTCCTGCGCCTGTCTCCAAAATCCTTTATACCAGCGTGACAGAATAATCTACCATTGAGGGAAACAGTGGGATGGCCCGTCCGACGACATTGCGACTGGTCCGACCGGCGCCGCAGCAACTTTGGCAGCTGCAACTGGGTCGTTCAACATCGCCACAACGGGTCCGTTCGACGACACAACTTCAGCAGCCCATCTGACGCCGCCACACCTGGCCCTTATTCCCACTGATTGTTCTTGTATGTGTTTGTTTTGGGTGTATTAAATACCCCTATTGTGTATTCCTTCGCCTGTCTCCAAAATCCTTTATACCAACGTGACAATACCAGATTTTTGACAGGGTCCTTGGCATTAGAAAGATAAATGTTTCCCTGACCCGACTTAGCTCAATACCTAGGCTAAGCATTACCAACCTAGCTCAACAACCAAGCTAAGCATTACCGACCTAGCTCAATACCTAGGCTAAGCATTAGACTACAGTGACCATTAGACTTGACACCTTTCAGACTGAGTAAGGTTGTTTAAATGTATAATTTCTCACATTATTAGTGGAGCTGACAATGCTTTAGCAACATTACATTTTATTAAAATCTGTTCATATACACCCACAGGAAGAATGACACTTTTTTTTATTTGACATTTTCTGACAAGCGAGCACAATCAAGTCATTTTCATGTTTTCATGAATTCATAGAATGTTTGTGAAAAATCTACAGCAATATGGAGTGGGAAAGCGGCAATGCGTTTCGACAATTATTAATTGTCTAATCCTGAATGGTGATTGATTTAATGCGCATTCCAGCCGGTGTCTATTCCACAAGATACCACCGGCTAAATCTATGACGTTAAAATGCCTATTTACACTGTTCCATCTGACTGCGCAATCCACTGTCTCATCAGCCCAGGCAGGGAAGTAATAAACTTGAATAGTAAAGCCCTCTTAACTGGCTCAAATAGCCGACCAATCAGCCTGTTACCAAACCTTAGTAAACTTCTGGAAAACATAGTGTTTGACCAGATAAAATGCTATTTCACAGTAAACAAATTGACAACAGACTTTCAGCACGCTTATAGGGAAGGACACTCAACAAGCACAGCACTTACACAAATGATGACTGATGATTGGCTGAGAGAAATTGATGATAAAATGATTGTGGAGACTGTCTTGTTAGACTTCAGTGCAGCTTTTGACATTATCGATCATATTCTGCTGCTGGAAAAAGGTATGTGTTATGGCTTTACACCCCCTGCTATAATGTGGATAAAGAGTTTTCTTGTCTAACTGAACACAGAGAGTATTCTTTAATGGAGTTTTCTGTTTTCTGTGACATTTTAGTGACGGAGGGCATGGGTAGTGTCATGATGTTGCCCTGTTGGTGAGGTTTATCTCCCCCATAAATACCTGGTTGTGAACTATGAAACACGCCCTTCTCTCCACCACTTCAAAGCCCCTTGACGAAAGTCAACTTACGTTCCCAATGACGTAAGGACTGCTGTCCATACGTTAAAAAGGATAATATCAACTACAGAACTAAGCCAACCTCAGCGTGAGTTCTGGTTGCAAATGGTTGAACGACTACAACCTAACTAAATTAACATTGTGTCCCTCGTGGTGTGAGGACTGATGTCCATACGTTTAGATGGGAGAATTTCAACGTGGAGGTGATGATCGACAAGCTAGAAGGATGAATTTTGACTACACGAGCCAGAATATAGCATGAGCTTATAGTATGGCAACTTGGTAAGAACTTTGAACTCTTATTCACTAAAGAAGTGATACATCCTAGACGTCGAGTTAGCAACAGCAGCTGTAAATGTGGATTAGGAAAGGACAGATAATCTCTTCAGAACGACAGGGTACCACAACGTAGCCATTCTACCACACAACGACGGTACTACAACGTATTCGTTCTACCCCCAGACATATTCTTCAAAAGACAAGAGATCTCTACTGGGCAACCCCGCCTTCCATCTATGACCTATCTATCGAAGCGCAGCTCAGAGTAAACGTTTCTTACATTTTCCTTTTCCAAATAGGCGGTTATTTAGAATGCATAAGATAAACCCAACCCGCTTTCTTTGTGTAACCATCCGTCATATCGGTTCCGTCCGCTAGGGACGTTTCCTTGTATGACATAATTAGTAATCAATATATGATCCATCCTGTGTATATGTAATTCTGTGTGATTATTTAGGTATTTAGTAAATAAATAATTAAACCAAATTTTGTATTGCTGAATCGACTTGTTAGCCAGGGTTCGTGAAGATAACCAAGAATGTTACGACGTTCAGTTGAGACTGAATAAGGTGACGATTAATAATTGACTGCTATTGATATAAAAGATTACCAGGTCTTTAAGAGTTTATTTAGAAGACAACAGCTCTATAAACATTCTTCCGTGGTGCCCCGACTTTCTAGTTAATTACATTTACATGATTAGTTTATTCAGGTAATATTAATTACAGAGAAAGGATTTTATAGAATAGCATGTCATATCACTTAATCCGGCATAGCAAAGACATGACATTAATGACGCCCCATGCGAGGAATCTAAAATAGGATGACGCTTTCATTTTGATTCAGCCTATATAAAATTTAAGAGCAGATTACATACTACACCCAGTTTATTATACACATTATTGTAGACAGGAATTATTGGTGGTGTGTGTATTCTGAAGACTGCCTCTGTGTTGTTCTCTGACATAGCCAGTGGGTAGTGTAAGCTATACATTTCTAGTACTCGGGCTGAGAAAGCTAATTATAGAAATTTGAGAAATAGAGCGTTTGGCCAAACGAAGGGCTATTTCTGCCTCCGCGGGTAGGCTCGGTCATTATTAATTTCTCGAGCGAGGACAAAGAGCCAGCCGATTGAAATTGAGTAGATATTAGCTTGACCAGCGATAATTATCTCTCTCTCTTGCATTTCCACGTGAGTAGACCACGGTGCATTTTGTTGTTTGCTGAGCGTTCCGGTTAAAAATCGTCAAAATAACGCCGAAAAGGGTTTGAACATAATACGTTATAAGTCAAACATTTCCCTTGCTGAAGGGGATCCTATGTTATGCCTGAAAGTGTACAAAGTAGGATTAGCTTGCACTAGATGCTAAGCTAACAAAGGGAAAACAGCCATTTTGTTTTTCCTGTGTTACGTTGAAATTCTTCCGCCTTGCGCAACGGAAGTCCAGCCCCGTGTACTTCCGTTTGATTTCAGCGTATGCTATCAGTGACCTCTGAAGAATTGCCAGTACATTCCTTTAAGAAGAATTATTCAGGTGACACTCAAGTGCTTTAAGCTACATAGTAATTTGACAGAGGTAGTGATCTATCCATTGTTCAGCACAGCATTTGATAAAACAGGACCATGTTTGCAAAACAAGTGGTTCTGAGCTTAACTGAATATCACACAGGTAAGCTAACAGATACCGAAATCAGGAATGCAGACAGGCTCTAAAGACCTCTATATCTATATGACTGACTGTGTCGAACACGTGGATTTCCTTTCTTTTTAAGCTTCAGATCAATGCCTACTTCTTACTTAAAATGTTTATTTTTAATAGATACTAGACCTGTGTCTGCCCCTGCTCCTGGACTTGTCTCTGTAGTCCGTCCTGCAGCCTGGTGGAATCTGTCTGCAGCCCTCCTATTATCCCTCCATATGAGGCCAGGGTAGTGTTGACACTGTGTAGTGAGGCAGTGCTGCCGTCCAGTAAACTCTGTAGGGACGCCTGGCTACTCTGCATGTCCTCTCCTGTGACCTGTAGCTGATTCAGCACAGCATGGTTAGTAGAGGCCCTCTGGGACACGTTGTCTAGCTGGCTCTGAAGCGTTTGGATGTCTGACTTAAAGGTTGAGATATCACTGCTGGCGTTGTCGGCCTTCTCCCCTGTCTGGTCATCTACATAGTCAACAACGACATCAACAACATCCTCATCATCAACAACAACATAACAACATCATCAAAAACAACAACAACAGTCATAGAGTAACAACAGAATGTCACACTAGCTAACACACTGAAGACTCACCAAGCTTCTTCAAGTCTGTTTCCACCGCTGTGATCTTCCCACCATAGTTCTGCATCTCTTCTGTCACATTGTCCACTCGCTGGACCACTAGGACAAAAACAGCCAGCCAGTTAGTCAGTCAGTCAAGTAACCATTCAGCCAATTAGTCAGTAAGGAAACCAGTCAGCCAGCCAGTCAGTAAGTCAGGTAACCAGTCAGCCAATTCGTCAGTAAGGGAATCAGTCAGTCAGTTAGTCTGCCAGCAATTCAGCCAGCTAGCCAGTCAGCAGGTTAGCCAGCTAGTAAGTCAGCCACCCAGTTAGTCAGTCAGTCCGTCATGTAACCAGTCAGCCAGTTAGTCAGTAAGGGAACCAGTAAGACAGCCAGTCAGCCAGACAGTCAGCCAGGTAACCAGTCAGTCAGTCAGGTAACCAGTCAGTCAGTCAGGTAACCAGTCAGTCAGTCAGTCAGTCAGTCAGGTAACCAGTCAGTCAGTAAGGTAACCAGCCAGTCAGTCAGTCAGGTAACCAGTCAGTCAGTCAGTAAGGTAACCAGCCAGTCAGTCAGTCAGTCAGTCATCCTGCCAGGTATCCAGTACAACATCCCTCCACTAGTCAGTCAGTCAGGTAACCAGTCAGTCAGTCAGTCAGTCAGTCAGGTAACCAGTCAGTCAGTCAGTCAGTCAGTAAGGTAACCAACCAGTCAGTCAGTCAGTCAGTCATTCTGTCATCCTGCCAGGTATCCAGTACAACATCCCTCCACTAGTCAGTCAGTCAGGTAACCAGTCAGTCAGTCAGGTAACCAGTCAGTCAGTCAGTCAGTCAGTCAGTCAGTCAGTCAGTCAGTCATCCTGCCAGGTATCCAGTACAACATCCCTCCACTAGTCAGTCAGTCAGGTAACCAGTCAGTCAGTCAGGTAACCAGTCAGTCAGTCAGTCAGTCAGTCAGTAAGGTAACCAACCAGTCAGTCAGTCAGTCAGTCAGTCAGTCAGTCAGTCAGTCATTCTGTCATCCTGCTAGGTATCCAGTACAACATCCCTCCACTAGTCAGTCAGTAGGGTTGAATGACAGGAACCCGGTTACAGATTTACCTAGATTTATGGTCCGGTTTGGCTGTTGGTAGAACATGGCACTTGCAACACTAAGGTTGTGGGTTAGATTCCCACGGGGTTCACAATGCAGGTAGAGCTATTATCTCATCATGGTAAAATCTTTTCTTGTGACAGGTAGTCCCTACATTTGCTGCAGCATACAGTAGACTATGCTACAGTAATATAAGAACCAAATGAGCGTCTAATTTACACATATCCATCTGGTTTTCAGGGGTTACCCTATTTGTTATTGTAAATAATTGCGCCTGCAAAGTTTTAAAACAGCCTATTACTTGAATATTGTTGCATTACATCAGTGCACGCACAAGCATTCTCTCTGAGTCAATTCCGCATCTACTAAGCTATATGTTTTTTAAAACATGTCACTACAAGGAACAACAGATAGTCCCCCCAAAAAATCTAAAGGAAGTTTGTTCTGAAGTGTTTATCCTATAGCTGACAAATATAAGATCAACAAACGTGTTCTTTTTCTTCTATGTATTTAACCCCATGTAAACAGTCTCCATATATAGTTCCATACATTTTTTCAACTGGTACCGGGGGACCTTGTGAGGCCTGTGGTTGAGTCTTGTGAGGCCTGTGGGCGTCCTAGAGCCAAACATGTACATGTTCGTGAGAGTCTCATCTTTGCAGAGGCGTCATATTAGTGTGTAGTCCAAATGATTTGGGCGGTACGTTCAGAAGTTGGCAGATTGGCTATATCAACTTCAGATGACTCTCCTGACACTTGGAGGTCGTAGAGCAAAACAGTCCAAGGACAGCACAGATAGAGTGTACATGTACTGTAGTGTCCCTGTAGTGGACTTTATTCATTTAAGCCCTTTAACTGCATGTCCAATTCGTGATGGTAAATGACAATTGTAATATATTGCTATTGGGCAGTGTCCATTGGCCATATGATATATTGCCAGTGCCAACATTTCATACTGCAAATGTCTAATGGACACTGTCCATTTCCAATGTATTTAAGCAGTTATTTACCATCACCAAATAGACAGGCTGAAATCAACACCAACGAGTGAGGGAGAGAAAAAAATAGCTCTGCTAGTCTGTCCCGAGTTCAATGAGCCCAACAATTGGGCATTTCAGCAATGTAACAGCATGTCCAATTTGTGATAGTAAATGCCCATTGTAATATATGGTTAATCGAAAGTGTCCATTACACATATGTTGCCAACATGTTATACGACATTGGACAGTCTCCAATGTCAATATATATAAATAGGGATTTCCCACAGTGTCCATTGCACATATAGTATATTGCCAGCGCCAGCATATTATACTGCATTGAACAGTGTCGATTTTCAATATATTTCAAAAGGGATTTCCAGTGGAAATATCCTGAATTGGGCAGGCCATATCTCAGTGCTAGAACATAGCAGTTCAGTTGGATTGTTGGTTCACTAGTTTGAAATGAAAATTCTGACTTCCAATGCTCAAACATGACAAATAGACCTTCTAGGCTGATTCGGGACTTAACATACTGATATATACACCATTTGGTCATTATAAAAGCCATTTAAACATGGTTTGTTGACTTTGGAGTTTGGAACCTGACTTTCCGTGATCATATGTGGCAAATGAACATGACATCCTGATTTGGTACTTTCAATACTTACATGTAGCATTTGGATGTTAAATATGCCATTTGGACATGTTTCACTGACTTTTGGGTTTGGAACCTGACTTCCTATGATCATATTTAAAAGTGGACCTTTCGCGCATTTGGAGTATTATATGCTTGATACAGACATAACATAGGCCTTATGGACAAAATCACATATAATAAGACAAAACTATATCCATGTGGTTTGTTAGTAATAGATAATTTACAAACAATTAGAAAAAACTGAAAAAATACTTTTTACTATGGTTTTGATATTTGTAATTTCAACATTGAGATGTGACTTTCTGTCAATCTGCGATATGGTTTCTGACGGTAGAGTGCACGCGCCATCTATACGATATTTGGTTTATTACATGGTCCTTTAGGCATCTGCAATTTCCAACATGTTTTGGATGATCTGCCATCGAAATTGGAGGTATTTGCTTTTGTTTATATTGTTTGTCCAATGGTAATGTTGTCTCAGTGATGTAGTGTTGTGTTAGTCAGGTCCAAGTTGTCTCACTGATGTAATGTGTAAAGGTTAGTCTGGTCCATGTTGTCTCATTGATGTAGTGTTGTGTTAGTCAGGTCCATGTTGTCTCATTGATGTAGTGTTGTGTTAGTCAGGTCCATGTTGTCTCAGTGATGTAGTGTTGTGTTAGTCAGGTCCATGTTGTCTCAGTGATGTAGTGTTGTGTTAGTCAGGTCCATGTTGTCTCAGTGATGTTGTGTTAGTCTGGTCCATGTTGTCTCAGTGATGTAATGTTGTGTTAGTCAGGTCCATGTTGTCTCATTGATGTAGTGTTGTGTTAGTCTGGTCCATGTTGTCTCAGTGATGTAGTGTTGTGTTAGTCTGGTCCATGTTGTCTCAGTGATGTAGTGTTGTGTTAGTCAGGTCCATGTTGTCTCAGTGATGTAGTGTTGTGTTAGTCTGGTCCATGTTGTCTCATTGATGTAATGTTGTGTTAGGCTGGTCCATGTTGTCTCAGTGATGTAGTGTTGTGTTAGTCAGGTCCATGTTGTCTCAGTGATGTAGTGTTGTGTTAGTCTGGTCCATGTTGTCTCATTGATGTAGTGTTGTGTTAGTCAGGTCCATGTTGTCTCAGTGATGTAGTGTTGTGTTAGTCAGGTCCATGTTGTCTCATAGATGTAGTGTTGTCCTTTCAGTTTTGGGGTGAAACCTTACAGCCTTTAAAACATTCAACCAACAGAAACACAGCCAAGACACTAACTCTAATCCCAACCCTAACCCCGGACACCCGTGTGTGTTTAGGGTGCTATTTAGAGTAGGGTCTACTAACCGGGTGTTTTACTTGGACTATTATCCAACCTGGTGAAATAAAGACAGACAGATAGACATACAGACAGATAGATAGACAGATAGATATACAGACACATAGACAGACAGACAAACATACCTTTATGTCCAAGCAAAGCCACAGCAATGGTGAGCAGGGCACATAGTACATAGAGCAGAGCTATAGCAGCTCTCAGAGCCCAGTCATTCTTACACTTGGTGCATTCAGGGCCTTCCTGGATCCCTGGAAATATAAAACACAACACACAACCATCACAACACACAACCATTACAACACACAACCATTACAACAAACACACAACCATTACAACACACAACACACAACCATTACAACACACAACCATTACAACACACAACCATCACAACACACAACACACAACCATCACAACACACAACACACAACCATCACATCACACAACACACAACCATTACAACACACAACCATCACATCACACAACCATTACAACACACAACCATCACAACACACAACCATCACAACACACAACCATTACAACACACAACCATTACAACAAACCACCATTACAACACACAACCATTACAACACACAACCATTACAACACACAACCATCACAACACACAACCATCACAACACACAACCACTACAACACACAACCATCACATCACACAACCATTACAACACACAACCATCACAACACACAACCATCACAACACACAACCATCACAACACACAACACACAACCATCACAACACACAACACACAACCATTACAACACACAACCATCACAACACACAACACACAACCATTACAACACACAACCATCACAACACACAACACACAACCATTACAACACACAACCATCACAACACACAACCATCACAACACACAACCATTACAACACACAACCATTACAACACACAACACACAACCATCACAACACACAACCATTACAACACACAACCATTACAACACACAACCATCACAACACACAACCATCACAACAAACAACCATCACAACAAACAACCATCACAACACACAACCATTACAACACACAACCATCACAACACACAACACACAACCATCACAACACACAACCATTACAATACACAGCCATTACAACACAACCATTACAAGACACAACACAGAACCATTACAACACACAACCATTTTAATACACAACCCAAATTATTTTCCAGACCTTTAGTTTTGAACAGAACCATAATATATTTTTTGTTTGGTTCCACTTTTCCGACCAGCAAAATAAAGTTCTGAACTGGTTCTAATCAAATAAAAAAAAAGATTGGATTATATTGTTCCTTTCTGTTCCATTTTAAACCTCTGAAATATATATTTTTCTACATTAAGCTCATTAAATTACTTCACCAATCAGTGCAGATAGATCAGCTTGCTATGGAGCAATTAAGTGATTACATCTGTATAGGAAAGTTGTTAAGAGCAAATTTTATTTTGCCGTAACATCATGGTTTAACCTCTTACATCTAGATGTTCCGCTAGCGGAACACCTGTTCCAATATCCAATGATGGGCGTGGCGCGAAATACAAATTCCTCTAAAATCCGAAAACTTCAATTTTTCAAACATATTACTATTTTACAGCATTTTAAAGACAAGACTCTCGTTAATCTAACCACACTGTCCGATTTCAAAAAGGCTTTACAGCGAAAGCAAAACATTAGATTATGTCAGCAGAGTACCCAGCCAGAAATAATCAGACACCCATTTTTCAAGCTAGCATATAATGTCACAAAAAACAAAACCACAGCTAAATGCAGCACTAACCTTTGATGATCTTCATCAGATGACAACCCTAGGACATTATGTTATACAATGCATGCATGTTTTGTTCAATCAAGTTCATATTTATATCAAAAACCAGCTTTTTTACATTAGCATGTGACGTTCAGAACTAGCATACCCCCCGCAAACTTCCGGTGAATTTACTAAATTACTCACGATAAACGTTCACAAAAAACATAAATTATTTTAAGAATTAGAGATACAGAACTCCTCTAAGCACTCGATATGTCCGATTTTAAAATAGCTTTTCGGTGAAAGCACATTTTACAATATTCTCAGTAGATAGCCCGGCATCACAGGGCTAGCTATTTAGACACCCACCAAGTTTAGCACTCACCAAAATCAGATTTACTATTAGAAAAGTTTGATTAGCTTTGATGTTCTTCGTCAGAATGCACTCCCAGGACTTCTACTTCAATAACAAATGTTGGTTTGGTCCAAAATAATCCATAGTTATGTCCAACAGCGGCGTTTTGTTCGTGCGTTCTAGACACTATCCGAATGGTAAATAAGGGTCGTGCGCATGGCGCATTTCGTGACAAAAGATTTCTAAATATTTCATTACCGTACTTCGAAGCATGTCAACCGCTGTTTAAAATCAATTTTTATGCAATTTTTCTTGTAAAAAAGCGATAATATTCCGACCGGGAATCTGCAATTAGGTAAACAGACGAAAGAAAATAAATCACTGGGTCGACTCGGGCACGCGCCTAAGCCCTTTGTCCTCTGATAGACCACTTAGCAAAAGCGCTCGTGTGTTTCAGCCAGGGCTTTGAATTACGTCATTCAGCTTTTTCCCGGGCTCTGAGAGCCCATGGAAGCCGTAGGAAGTGTCACGTAACAGCAGAGATCCTTTGTAATGGATACTGATAATCAAGAAGGGGAAGAAATGGTCAGACAGGGTACTTCCTGAACAGAATCTTCTCATGTTTTGGCCTGCCAAATGAGTTCTGTTATACTCACAGACACCATTCAAACAGTTTTAGAAACTTGAGTGTTTTCTATCCAAAGCTAATAATTATATGCATATTCTAGTTTCTGGGCAGGAGTAATAATCAGATTAAATCAGGTACGTTTTTTATCCAGCCGTGAAAATACTGCCCCCTATCCATAACAGGTTAATCACAATGGTAGACAATCCCTTAGTAAACATTTGGACAAAATTGCGTTTTACCAGATACAATGCTATTTCACAATAAACAAATGAACAAGAGATTTTCAGCCCACTTATAGGGAGGGCATTGAACATGTACGGCTCTTATACAAATGACTGATGATTGGATGAGAGAAATTGACAATAAAAAGCTTGTGGAAGCTGTTTTGTTAGACTTCAGTTCAGCTTTTGACATTATCAATCATAATCTGCTGCTGGAAAAAGTTATGAGTTATGGTTTTACATCCATTTACATTTACATTACATTTAAGTCATTTAGCAGACGCTCTTATCCAGAGCGACTTACAAATTGGTGCATTCACCTTATGATATCCAGTGGAACAACCACTTTACAATAGTGCATCTAAATCTTTTGGGGGGGGGGTAGAAGGATTACTTTATCCTATCCCAGGTATTCCTTAAAGAGGTGGGGTTTCAGGTGTCTCCGGAAGGTGGTGATTGACTCCGCTGTCCTGGCGTCGTGAGGGAGCTTGTTCCACCATTGGGGTGCCAGAGCAGCGAACAGTTTTGACTGGGCTGAGCGGGAACTGTGCTTCCTCAGAGGTAGGGAGGCGAGCAGGCCAGAGGTGGATGAACGCAGTGCCCTTGTTTGGGTGTAGGGCCTGATCAGAGCCTGAAGGTACGGAGGTGCCGTTCTCCTCACAGCTCCATAGGCAAGCACCATGGACTTGTAGCGGATGCGAGCTTCAACTGGAAGCCAGTGGAGAGAGCGGAGGAGCGGGGTGACGTGAGAGAACTTGGGAAGGTTGAACACCAGACGGGCTGCGGCGTTCTGGATGAGTTGTAGGGGTTTAATGGCACAGGCAGGGAGCCCAGCCAACAGCGAGTTGCAGTAATCCAGACGGGAGATGACAAGTGCCTGGACTAGGACCTGCGCCGCTTCCTGTGTGAGGCAGGGTCGTACTCTGTGAATGTTGTAGAGCATGAACCTACAGGATCGGGTCACCGCCTTGATGTTAGTGGAGAATGACAGGGTGTTGTCCAGGGTCACGCCAAGGTTCTTAGCACTCTGGGAGGAGGACACAAGGGAGTTGTCAACCGTGATGGCGAGATCATGGAACGGGCAGTCCTTCCCCGGGAGGAAGAGCAGCTCCGTCTTGCCGAGGTTCAGCTTGAGGTGGTGATCCGTCATCCACACTGATATGTCTGCCAGACATGCAGAGATGCGATTCGCCACCTGGTTATCAGAAGGGGGAAAGGAGAAGATTAATTGTGTGTCGTCTGCATAGCAATGATAGGAGAGACCATGTGAGGATATGACAGAGCCAAGTGACTTGGTGTATAGTGAGAATAGGAGAGGGCCTAGAACAGAGCCCTGGGGGACACCAGTGGTGACAGCACGTGGTGCGGAGACAGATTCTCGCCACGCCACCTGGTAGGAGCGACCTGTCAGGTAGGACGCAATCCAAGCGTGGGCCGCGCCGGAGATGCCCAGCTCGGAGAGGGTGGAGAGGAGGATCTGATGGTTCACAGTATCAAAGGCAGCAGATAGGTCTAGAAGGATGAGAGCAGAGGAGAGAGAGTTAGCTTTAGCAGTGCGGAGAGCCTCCGTGACACAGAGAAGAGCAGTCTCAGTTGAATGCCCAGTCTTGAAACCTGACTGATTAGGATCAAGAAGGTCATTCTGAGAGAGATAGCAGGAGAGCTGGCCAAGGACGGCACGTTCAAGAGTTTTGGAGAGAAAAGAAAGAAGGGATACTGGTCTGTAGTTGTTGACATCGGAGGGATCGAGTGTAGGTTTTTTCAGAAGGGGTGCAACTCTCGCTCTCTTGAAGACGGAAGGGACGTAGCCAGCGGTCAAGGATGAGTTGATGAGCGAGGTGAGGTAGGGGAGAAGGTCTCCGGAAATGGTCTGGAGAAGAGAGGAGGGGATAGGGTCAGGTGGGCAGGTTGTTGGGCGGCCGGCCGTCACAAGACGCAAGATTTCATCTGGAGAGAGAGGGGAGAAAGAGGTCAAAGCACAGGGTAGGGCAGTGTGAGCAGGACCAGCGGTGTCGTTTGACTTAGCAAACGAGGATCGGATGTCGTCAACCTTCTTTTCAAAATGGTTGACGAAGTCATCCGCAGAGAGGGAGGAGGGGGGGGAGGGGGAGGAGGATTCAGGAGGGAGGAGAAGGTAGCAAAGAGCTTCCTAGAGTTAGAGGCAGATGCTTGGAATTTAGAGTGGTAGAAAGTGGCTTTAGCAGCAGAGACAGAAGAGGAAAATGTAGAGAGGAGGGAGTGAAAGGATGCCAGGGCCGCAGGGAGGCGAGTTTTCCTCCATTTCCGCTCGGCTGCCCGGAGCCCTGTTCTGTGAGCTCGCAGTGAGTCGTCGAGCCACGGAGCAGGAGGGGAGGACCGAGCCGGCCTGGAGGATAGGGGACAGAGAAAATCAAAGAATGCAGAAAGGGAGGAGAGGAGGGTTGAGGAGGCAGAATCAGGAGATAGGTTGGAGAAGGTTGGAGAAGGTTTGAGCAGAGGGAAGAGATGATAGGATGGAAGAGGAGAGAGTAGCGGGCCCTGAACAGACTGGGATCCATCCTTGGAAAAGAGCACACAGTGCCATTTACAGAACAGAAGTAGATCAACCACCAAATGCATTTCCATCGCCCTCACCTCAATTTGGATTATATACAGTGGGGAGAACAAGTATTTGATACACTGCCGATTTTGCAGGTTTTCCTACTTACAAAGCATGTAGAGGTCTGTAATTTTTATCATAGGTACACTTCAACTGTGAGAGACGGAAGCTAAAACAAAAATCCAGAAAATCACATTGTATGATTTTTAAGTAAATAATTAGCATTTTATTGCATGACATAAGTATTTGATCACCTACCAACCAGTAAGAATTCCGCCTCTCACAGACCTGTTAGTTTTTCTTTAAGAAGCCCTCCTATTCTCCACTCATTACCTGTATTAACTGCACCTGTTTGAACTCGTTACCTGTATAAAAGACACCTGTCCACACACTCAATCAAACAGACTCCAACCTCTCCACAATGGCCAAGACCAGAGAGCTGTGTAAGGACATCAGGGATAAAATTGTAGACCTGCACAAGGCTGGGCTGGGCTACAGGACAATAGGCAAGCAGCTTGGTGAGAAGGCAACAACTGTTGGCGCAATTATTAGAAAATGGAAGAAGTTCAAGATGACGGTCAATCACCCTCGGTCTGGGGCTCCATGCAAGATCTCACCTCGTGGGGTATCAATGATCATGAGGAAGGTGAGGGATCAGCCCAGAACTACACAGCAGGACCTGGTCAATGATCTGAAGAGAGCTGGGACCACAGTCTCAAAGAAAACGATTAGTAACACACTACGCCGTCATGGATTAAAATCCTGCAGCGCACGCAAGGTCCCCCTGCTCAAGCCAGCGCATGTCCAGGCCCGTCTGAAGTTTGCCAATGAACATCTAGATGATCCAGAGGAGGAATGGGAGAAGGTCATGTGGTCTGATGAGCCAAAATTTAACTTTTTGGTCTAAACTCCACTCGCCGTGTTTGGAGGAAGAAGAAGGATGATGAGTACAACCCCAAGAACACCATCCCAACCGTGAAGCATGGAGGTGGAGACATCAGTCTTTGGGGATGCTATTCTGCAAAGGGGACAGGACAACTGCACCGTATTGAGGGGAGGATGGATGGGGCCATGTATCGCGAGATCTTGGCCAACAACCTCCTTCCCTCAGTAAGAGCATTGAAGATGGGTCGTGGCTGGGTCTTCCAGCTTGACAAGGACCTGAAACACACAGCCAGGGCAACTAAGGAGTGGCTCCGTAAGAAGTATCTCAAGGTCCTGGAGTGGCCTAGCCAGTCTCCAGACCTGAACCCAATAGAAAATCTTTGGAGGGAGCACTCTGCGCACCAGGGACACATGCTCGGAGCGTGTAGCGGAGTAAATCAGAATGTCATCGATATACACCACTACACCCTGCCCGTGCAGGTCCCTGAAAATCTCGTCTACAAAAGATTGGAAGACTGAGGGAGCATTCTTCAACCCGTACGGCATGACGAGGTACTCATAATGCCCTGAGGTGGTACTAAATGCTGTCTTCCACTCGTCTCCATCTCGGATACGCACCATGTTGTACGCACTCCTGAGATCCAGTTTAGTGAAGAAGCGCGCCCCGTGCATTAACTCAATCGCCGTGGCGATCAAAGGTAGCGGGTAACTGTACCCCACCGAAATTTTATTGAGACCTCGATAATCAATGCACGGGCGCAGACCACCATCCTTCTTCTTCAGAAAAAAGAAACTCGAGGAGACGGGTGAAATGGAGGGCCGAATGTACCCCTGACGCAGGGATTCGGAGACATATGTCTCCATAGCCACCGTCTCCGCTTGCGACAGGGGATACACGTGACTCCTGGGAAGTGCAGCGTCTACCATGAGATTTCTCACAATCCCCCCGTCGATGGGGTGGTAATTGAGTCGCCTTCTTTTTACAGACAGCGAGAGCCAAATCGGTATATTCGGGGGGAATGCGCATGGTGGAGACCTGGTCTGGACTTTCCACCATAGTAGCACCAACGGAAACCCCTACACACCTACCTGAGCACTCTCGCGACCACCCCGTGTGAGCCCTCTGTGGCCAAGAAAAAGTGGGGTTATGACAAATTAACCAAGGTAGACCCAGCACCATGGGATATGCAGGAGTGTCCATAAGGAAAATACAAATTTTTTCCTTGTGACCCCCCTGCGTCATCATACTCAAAGGAGCTGTGGCTTCCCTGATTAACCCTGACCCTAATGGTCGACTATCTAAGGTGTGAACGGGGAAAGGCACATCCACGGGTACAATGGGGATCCCTAAACTATGAGCAAAAGCTTGATCAATGAAATTCCCAGCCGCGCCTGAATCTACTAGCGCCTTATGCTGGGAACGCGGGGGGAAAAAAAAAATAAGGAAAAGTAACAGACACAAACATAAATACAACAGAGGGCTCTGGATGAGAATGGTGCCTACTCACCTGGGGTGGCGCCAGAGTACCCTGCCTGTTACCTCGATTCCCAGAGGAACCTACCCGGCACCGACCAGCAGTGTGATCTTTGCGGCCACAGATGGTGCGCGAGCGGGAACCCCCTCCGGTCTCCCTGTGCACCCCCTCTCACAGTTCTCTGGGTCTAGGAGAGGGGGTGCAGGAGGATGGAACCACCAGACCTTGATCTGGACATCCGCGAGCAGCCAGCAGGTTGTAGAGCCGGATGGACAGATCCACCAGCTGGTTGAAGGTGAGGGTGGTGTCTCTGCAGGCCAGCTCCTGACGGACGTCCTCACACAGACTGCAGCGGTAGTGGTCAATCAGGGCCCTGTGATTCCATCCCGCACCGGCTGCCAAGGTCTTGAACTCCAGGGCAAAATCCTGGACGCTCCTCGTCTCCTGCCTCAGATGGTAGAGGCGCTCACCCACTGCTCTGCTCTCGGGTGGATGATCAAAGACTGCCCGAAAACGGCGGGTGAACTCCTCATAATGGTCCAACGCCGCATCTCCTCCTCCACACACAGTGCTGGCCCACTCCAGGGCTCTCCCGGTGAGGCACGAGATGAGGGCAAAACTCTTCTCACGGTCAGATGGAACTGGGTGGACCGTAGCCAGGAAAACGTCTAATTGGAGTAGGAAACCCCAGCATTTGGCAGCACTTCCGTCGTACCCCTGAGGCTTGGATAGACGAATGCCACCGGGTTCAGGTTGAGAAGGGGCACTCAGGATAGACCCCGGTTGGGCTGGTGGAGGCGCTGAAAAGACTCAGTCCGAGATTCTGTCATCGACGTGTGTGTAAGTGGCAAGGAAGTCAGGCGCAGGAGAAACCAACTTGGTATAACTGGAGTTATTTAATAAAGAATAAACAAACACGAACTCCAAAACCAACGTACATAAAAATAACATGGGTAAAAAATACCCGTAGCTCACCAATACAAAATACACGAAACCGATAACAAATAAAACAATCTCGGACAAGGACATGAGGGGAAAAAAGAGTGTTAAATACACAACATGTAATGAATGGGATTGAAATCAGGTGTGTAGTAAAATCAGACAAAACCAATGGAAAATGAAAAATGGATCAGTGATGGCTTGAAGACCGGTGACGTCGACCGCCGAGCATCACCCGGACTTCGGCAGAAGTCGTGACACCTCGTCTATAACAACTTTGAAATTTTTTCAAATAACCATGGAGTAGACTTTGTGTCTCTGAACAACTGGTTATCAATATATAGTTTATCGACGACAAGAGCTACTCATTTCCCTTTTAATCTATTTTCCTTGAAAATTGGATACAGAACTTTACGCCGTTCTGCAAATTCCTTCGGGGACTGGTCATTCATGCCAATTTTGGTCCCAGCAAGTCTTTTACCCAGGCTTTGAACCATTATTTGATCTTTAAAGGAAGCAAATTGGGCAATGATTGGGCGTTCATACCTCTGCCCTCTCTGTTCCGAATCGGTGTACATGTTCGAGTTGGATTTTGTCGATAGCTTCGCGTGGAATCTGAAGCGCTGTAAGGAGGAACTCTCTAACTACAGATTCAGGAACTTCTCGTTCTTTCTCTTGGATACCTGTAAGTACCAGATTCTCTCTCATGGATCTAGTCTGTATGTCAAGTAAGGCTTCTCTCAGAACGGTGTTCTCCTTTTTAAGTTAATTCACTTCTATCATGTCCTGACCAGTAAAGGGGTTATTTGTTATTATAGTTTGGTCAGGACGTGGCAGGGGGTATTTGTTTTATATGGTTTTGAGTGTGTGTTTATGTAGAGGGGTGTTTGATTTATGTATTCCGGGGTTTTTGGTTTAGTTCTATGTTGTATAGTTCTATATCTGTTCTACGGTATTTAGATCTATGTTTAGGTAATTGGGATTGGGGCCTTCAATTGGAGGCAGCTGGTTATTGTTGCCTCTGATTGAAGGTCCTATATTTAGGAGTATGTTTGTTATGGGGATTGTGGGAGGTTGTTCTTAGCACTGCTGTATTTGCCCTGCAAGACTGTTAGTTCGTTTGTTTCTTGTTTTGTTTATTTAAGTGTTCACTAATAAAGTTAAGATGAGCACTCGACCCGCTGCGCCTTGGTCCACTTACTACGACGATCGTGACAACTTCTGCTTCAATCTTATTGGCTGTCCCTTTTAGCTTGTTTGTTTCCTTCTTCAATGTCGCAGATTTTTCATCTCAAGGCTTACCTTGAACTCTTTTATATCCTTACTGACTAATTCAAGTATACCCAGTTTGTCATTTATTTTAACAGATCGGTTTTGACCTTTACCATTCCCGGTGGTGAAAATATTAAATCGTCTGTGTCTGTAGAAGAGTCACTTTTTCATTTTGAAATCGGTTCCCCGGTCTTACTCTCTGTCATGTTTGGGTGTTGCTTGTTTTCATAATATTTATTGATACATTTCTCTAGTTTTAAGATTTGTTTTGTGTTATTAACCAGATTGAAGGTTATTACCCACCAGATTGTGTAGTGCTAATATTTAGTCTAACTTGCCGATATTGAATATTAAGTTTTTATCTTGAGATGCTCTACATAACTACGTTCAGTCCGCCATTACCTGTCTCAGTCCTGCCCTGCTGTTTCCACACTTGGACTACTGGTCATGTGCCGTGCTGCCCTGTTCTGAGCCAATTGTAATTTTCCTAATATTATGCATGTCAATCTCTCCTGACTCAAAGTTGAGGAGTGGAGGAGAGATTGACGTCATCACTACTTGTATTTGTGAGAGGTATTGACATGTTGAAAGCACTGAGCTGTCTGTTTAAATAACTAGCACACAGCTCAGACACCAATATGCACCCCACAAGACATGCCACCAGAGGTCTCTTCATAGTCCCCAAGTCCAGAACAGACTATGGAAGGCCCACAGTACTACATAGAGCCATTACTACATGGAACTATTCCACATCAGGTAACTGATGAAGCAGTAGAATCAGATTTAAATAACAGATACAAATACTTATAGCACAGCAAGGACTGTGAAGCAACACAAACATAGGCACAGACACATGCATACACACACAATAACATATGCACTATACACACATGTACACACAGATTTTGGGTAGATATGTGGTGGTGGAGTAGGGGCCCAAGGGCACACAGTGTGTTTTGAAATCTGTTATGAATGTATTGTAGTGTTAACTGCCTTAATTTTGTCTGAACCCAGGAAGAGTAGCAGCTAATGGGGATCCATAATAAATACAAATACCAATACAATACAGAAAACTGCTTCTGAAATTATGGAAGCAGCAGATGATTACACCATCTTCCAGACTGTCGAGGAACAGGGTCATCTAATCCACCAACACCACGACCAGCTGGCTCTACTGGGTACGACCAAGAAAGAGGTTCTCCAACGCCTCGACACCACCAGCGATGTTCTCCATACCTCTGACGGAGGGCCTCCTACCACGGGTCGTCATGGTATGCCCGTCCCCCAGCCTACCCAGCCGTCCTCCAGGTCAGCGATGCCCGACTGTCCCTTCCGGAAAAGTATGACCGCACTCCATTGAAATGCCGTGACTTCCTACTCCAGTGCTCCCTCTATTTATTCTATCAGACGGGAGCCCCAACCACCAAGAGGTCCAGGTTTGCCACGGTCTTTTCCTTGCTGACCGGACGGGCATTGGAGTGGGCTACGGCCGTCTGGAGGACTTCGGCCGTCTGGAGGACTATGGCCTTCCGGAGGACATCGTTTCCGACCATGCCCCCCAATTCACGTCGGAGATCTGGAAAGCCTTTATGGAAAAGCTGGGGGCCACAGTCAGCCTCAAATATGGCATTATTGCTTCTGTTTTCATGTCCAGACGCTTCTCTTGTTTTTTAACTCTCCATGTTCGTTATTATTAAACTCCCCATCTGCAACTGCTTCCTGACTCCCTGCAGCTTCATTACAGTTCCGGAACAGAACCGTTAATTAAAAATTATGGGAGCCGGTTAATAGCATTTTTTTTCAGTCCCACAAAAAACAGCAACAAAGCGCCTATATCTTGTCAGAGTGAGGGATTTCTCAGAAACTTATTCCAACATCTGCATGCCAGCTGGACATCTTTGTCACTGTGTGTGTGTGTGTAGGCTACCTCTGAAGCATAGCCTACTGACAACGTTACAAGCATGATTTAGAAATTAGGATGAGAGATGTTTAATTAGAGAAGAATAGATAAACTTTTTCAATGCTAGTTAAGGATACTATAATTATCACGTTTGACATTGGATTTAATAACTTCAAAAAAGGTAAGACGTGTTTTTAGTTCTAGTGCTGTGCAGCACACACCAGCATTGCTAGTTAGCTAGCTAATGTTCGCTCCGGTCCAACATTAAGCCAACTGGGAAGTTCAAAGGCATTCAAAGTTCCTACATAGAAGCCGCTCCTCCGTAGGTATAATTCTGTGGGCCTAATTTAGATAACACGTCATAACAACAAGATGCCCAGAGCTTCAAGCCAAGCTTCCCCCACCAGCAACATTGAAGTCACATGTTGTGCCCTACATTGTCCATAGTGCCCTACATTGTCCATAGTATTACATATGTATTTATTATGGATCCCCATTAGCTGATGCCAAAGCAGCAGCTACTCTTCCTGGAGTCCAGCAAAATTAAGGCAGTTTACACAATTTAAAAAACATTACAATACATTTACAGATTTCACAACACACTCTGTGCCTTCAGGCCCCTACTCCACCACTACCACATATCTACAGTACTAAATCCATGTGTATGTGTGTGTATAGTGCGTGTGTTATCGTGTGTGTGTATGCATGTGTCTGTGCATGTGTTTGTGTTGCTTCACAGTCCCTGCTGTTTCATAAGATGTTTTTGTGGCATGTCTAGTGGGGTATGCTTGGATGTCCAAGCTGTGTGCCAGTAGTTCAGACAAACATTCAACATGTCAATACCTCTCATAAATACAAATCAAATGTTATCAGTCACATGCGTCGAATACAACAGGACCTTACAGTGAAATGCCTATTTACGAGCCCCTAACCAACAATGCAGTTTAAAAATATACGGATAAGAATAAGAAATAAAAGTAACAAGTAATTAAAGAGCAGCAGTAAAATAACAATAGTGAGACTATAAACAAGGGGTACTGGTACAGAGTCAATGTGCGGGGGCATCGGTTAGTTGAGGTAATATGTACATGTAGGTAGAGTTATTAAAGTGACTATGCATAGATGGTAACAACAGAGAGTAGCAACGGTGTAAAAGAGGGGGAGAAGGCGTAGGGGGGCGGTAACGCAAATAGTCTGGGTTCCATTCTACAGACGTGAGTGCTACTGGTCGGTAGTCATTTAGGCAGGTTACGTTAGTGTTCTTGGGTACAGGCACTATGGTGGTCTGCTTAAAACATGTTGGTATTACAGACTCGGACAGGGAGAGGTTGAAAATGTCAGTGAAGACACTTGCCAGTTGGTCAGCGCATGCTCGCAGTACACATTCTGGTAATCCGTCTGGCCTTGCGGCCTTGTGAATGTTGACCTGTTTAAAGGTCTTACTCACATCGGCTGTGGAGAGTGTGATCACACAGTCTTCCGGAACAGCTGGTGCTCTCATTCATTCCTCAGTGTTATTTGCCTCGAAGTGAGCGTAGAAGTAGTTTAGCTCGTCTGGTAGGCTCGTGTCACTGGGCAGCTCTCGGCTGTGCTTCCCTTTGTAGTCTGTAATGGTTTGCAAGCCCTGCCACATCTGGTGAGCATCAGAGCCGGTTTAGTATGATTTGATCTTAGTCCTGTATTGACGCTTTGCCTGTTTGATGGTTCGTAGGAGGGCATAGCGGGATTTTTTATAAGCTTCCGGGTTAGAGTCCCGCTCCTTGAAAGCGGCAGCTCTAGCCTTTAGCTCAGTGCAGCTATTGCCTGTAATCCATGGCTTCTGGTTGGGGTATGTACGTACGGTCAATGTGGGGATGATGTCATTGATGCACTTATTGATGAAGCCAATGACTGATGTGGTGTACTCCTCAATGCCATCGGCGGAATCCAGGAACATATTCCAGTGTGTGCTAGCAAAACAGTCCTGTAGCTTAGCATCTGCTTCATCTAACCACTTTTTTATTGATCTAGTCACTGGTGCTCAATGCTTTAATTTTTGCTTGTAAGCAGGAATCTGGAGAATATAATTATGGTCAGATTTGACAAATGTAGGGCGAGGGAGAGCTTTGTATGTGTCTCTGTGTGTGGACTAAAGGTGCTCCAGAGTTTTATTCCCTCTGGTTGTACATTTAACATGGTGATAGAAATTTGGTAATGTTTTCTTGTTTTCTTATGGTGGAAAACAGCTCATTCAATGCTGTCTTAGTGCCAGCCTCCGTCTGTGGTGGTATGTAAACAGCTACCAAAAATACAGATGAGGTAGATAGTGTGGTCTACAGCTTATTGTGAAATAATCTACCTCAAGCGGGCAATAGCTCGAGACTTTCTTAGATATCATGCACCAGCTGTTACTTGCAAAAATACATAGTCCGCCGCCACTTGTCTTACCAGACGCCGCTGTTCTATCCTGCCGGTCCAGCGTATAACCAGCCAGCTGTATGTTGATAGTGCCGTTGTTCATCCGTTCATCCGTTGGTAGTTTAATCTTCCATGTAGGTCATCTATTTTATTCTCCAGTTTGTACGTTTGATAGCAGAATAGAAAGAAGTGGAGGTTTTTCGATCGCCTATGAATTTTCAGAAGGCAGCCTGCCCTCTGGCCCCTTTTTCTCCGCCTCCTCTTCACGCAAATCACAGAGAACTGGGCCTGTTCCCGAGAAAGCAGTATATCATTCGCTCGTCAGACTTGTTAAAGGAGAAAAAGGATTCTGCCAGTCCTTGGTGAGTAATCGCAGTCCTGATGCCCAGAAGCTCTTTTCGGTCATAAGAGACGGTAGCGGCAACATTATGTACAAAATAAGTTATAAACAACGCAAATAAACAAACAAAAAAACACAATAGGTTGGGACACATAAACGTCAGCCTTCTTCTCTGGCGCCATTGTTACACAATTGTTACAAGTGGTGACGAAGTCAATCTCCCCTTCCCTTTGAGCCAGTAGAGATTGGCATCCATATTTTTTATATTAGCTCTCTGTGTACATCCAAGGGCCAGCCGTGCTGCCCTGTTCTGAGGCAATTGCAATTTTCCTAAGTCCTTTTTTGTGACACCTGACCACACAACTGAACAGTAGTCAAGGTGCGACAAAACTAGGGCCAGTAGGACCTGCCTTGTTGATAGTGTTGTTAAGAAGGCATAGCAGTGCTTTATTATGGACAGACTTTTCCCAATCTTAGCTACTGTTGCATCAATATGTTTTGACCATGACAGTTTTACAACCCAGGGTTACTCCAAGCAGTTTAGTCACCTCAACTTGCTCAATTTACACATTATTCATTACAAGATTTAGTTGCGGTTTAGGGTTTACTTAATGATTTGTCCCAAATACAATGCTTTAAATTTTTTAAAAATTCAGGACTAACTTATTTCTTACTACCCATTCTGAAACTAACCTCTTTGTTAAGTGTTGCAGTGCTTTCACTTGCTTTAGTAGCTGATGTGTATAGTGTTGAGTCCTCTGTATACATAGACACACAGGCTTTACTCAAAGCCAGGGGCATGTCGTTAGTAAAGATTTAAAAAAGTAAGGTGCCTAGACAGCTGCCCTGGGGAATGCCTGATTATGTTGGAGAGGCTTCCATTAAAGAACACCCTCTGTGTTCTGTTAGACAGGTAAACTTTGATCCACAATATAGCAGGCGGTGACCCGATCCTGTAGGTTCATGCTCTACAACATTCGCAGAGTACGACCCTGCCTCACACAGGAAGCGGCGCAGGTCCTAGTCCAGGCACTTGTCATCTCCCGTCTGGATTACTGCAACTCGCTGTTGGCTGGGCTCCCTGCCTGTGCCATTAAACCCCTACAACTCATCCAGAACGCCGCAGCCCGTCTGGTGTTCAACCTTCCCAAGTTCTCTCACGTCACCCCGCTCCTCCGCTCTCTCCACTGGCTTCCAGTTGAAGCTCGCATCCGCTACAAGTCCATGGTGCTTGCCTACGGAGCTGTGAGGGGAACGGCACCTCCGTACCTTCAGGCTCTGATCAGGCCCTACACCCAAACAAGGGCACTGCGTTCATCCACCTCTGGCCTGCTCGCCTCCCTACCTGTGAGGAAGCACAGTTCCCGCTCAGCCCAGTCAAAACTGTTCGCTGCTCTGGCACCCCAATGGTGGAACAAGCTCCCTCACGAGGCCAGGACAGCGGAGTCAATCGACACCTGAAACCCCACCACTTTAAGGAATACCTGGGATAGGATAAAGTAATCCTAACCCCCCCCCTAAAAGATTTAGATGCACTATTGTAAAGTGGTTGTTCCACTGGATATCATAAGGTGAATGCACCAATTTGTAAGTCGCTCTGGATAAGAGCGTCTGCTAAATGACTTAAATGTAATGTAAATGTAGATGGGTCGGGTGTGGTCTGCCGGGCATTGGGATGACAACCCAACTAGGAATGAGGAGGGCTTTTAGCGGGTGGAATAGTGGGGACCAATTGGAGGTTTACTTAGTAGCAATGCAAATATCATGGTACAGCTATATAGACAATCATCATGTTACTTTTTAATGGAACGTTTACAAACATATATTTTGATAAATAGAATTGAAAGTTGTGTCTCATTATGGTAAGTGGTGAAATAAGTATAGCCAGTTATAATTGTTAAGGCTTGGCAGATAATAAGAAAAGGCGATCAATATTTACCTGGCTAAAAGAGAAGGAATATAATATCTATTGTTTACAGGAAACTCAGTCAACAATTTTAGATGAAGTTTTGTGGAAAAAGGACTGGGGGGCAAAATATATTTCTTCCATGGGAAAAGAAATTCAAAAGGGGTGATGGTTTTAATTAACAGTAATTTTGATCCAAATGTGCAAATTGTCCAAACAGATCAAGGAAAATTGATTATTTTAAATACGTTATTGGACAATAAACAATAAAAATCGTCATTCTAATGGAATCCAGAGAGAACAAAACCCTGTCCTCAAACATTTACATTGTGTATTTAGTCTTCATAATCATCCTTCAATTTTGTATTTTTATATACGGTCCAAATAATGATGATCTAAGCTTCTTTGAAAATATAAATAAGAATTTATCAACTCTACAAACAACACTATCACCCTCAGGCACTTAAGGAAATCATGAATGTCATTGATATATTGGAATTAGTGGATATATGGAGACTTAAACACCCTGACCTAGTGAGATATAGATGGCGGAGGCTTAATCAAGCTAGTCATCTTGACTACTGTCACGACTTCCGCCGAAGTCGGCTCCTCTCCTTGTTCATTCGGTGATCGACGTCACCGGCTTTCTAGCCATTGCTGCTCCATTTCTCACATATCCATTTGTTTAGTCTTGTTCCCTGCACACCTGGTTTTCATTCCCTGGCACTGTGCTGGACGCGGACATTGAGCAGGCGTTGCGTACAGAGCCCGCTCCACCCCAGTGTCCCGTCAGGCGTATGTATGTTCCGTCTGCTGTCTGTGACCAGTTGATCTATTGGGCCCAAACGTCACCCTCCTCTGGACATCCGGGGATCGGTTGGACGGTGCGCTGTCTGACTGGGAAGTACTGGTGGCCCACCTTGGCTAAGGACGTGAGGGTTTATGTTTCCTCCTGCTCAGTGTGCGGCCAGCGTAAGGCTCCTAGACACCTGCCCAGAGGTAAGCTACATCCTTTACCCGTTCCACAACGGCCTTGGTCACACCTGTCGGTGGATTTTCTGACGGATCTTCCTCCCTCACAGGGAAACACCATGATCCTGGTCGTTGTGGATCGTTTTTTCTAAGTCCTGTCGTATCCTCCCTCTGCCCGGGCTCCCTACGGCCCTACAAACTGTGGAGGCCCTGTTTACACACATCTTCCGGCACTACGGGGTGCCTGAGGATATAGTGTCTGATCGAGGTCCCCAGTTCACTTCGAGAGTCTGGAGGGCGTTCATGGAACGTCTGGGGGTCTCGATCAGCCTCACCTCAGGTTTCCACCCTGAGAGTAATGGGCAGGTGGAAAGAGTGAACCAGGATGTGGGCAGGTTTCTGCGGTCCTATTGCCAGGACCAGCCGGGGGAGTGGGCAGCATTCGTGCCTGGGCAGAGATGGCGCAGAACTCGCCCCGCCACGCCTCCACTAACCTCTCCCCCTTTCAGTGTGTATTGGGGTACCAGCTGGTTCTGGCACCGTGGCATCAGAGTCAGACCGAGTCTCCTGTGGTGGACGACTGGTTCAGGCACGTGGAGGAGACATGGGAAGCCGCCCATGGTCACCTCCAGCAGGCCGCTGGCTCTCGACCCGAAACCTGCCCCTCCGCCTGCCCTGCCGGAAGCTGGGTCCGCAGTTTGTGGGGCCATTTAAAGTCCTGAGGAGACTGAACGAGGTGAGTTACAGGTTAATGCTTCCCCCCGATTACCGTATTAACCCCTCGTTCCATGTGTCTCTCCTCAGGCCGGTGGTGGCTGGTCCGCTCCAGGAGTCTGAGGTGCAGGAGGTTCCTCTGGACATCGAGGGGGCCCCGGCGTACTCCATCCGGTCCATCCTGGATTTGAGGCGTCGGGCGGGGGGCCTTCAGTACCTCGTGGAGTGGGAGGTGTATGGTCCGGAGGAGAGGTGCTGGGTTCCGGTGGCAGACGTGTTGGACCCTGAACTGCTGCGGGAGTTCCACCGTCTCCGTCCGGATCGCCCTGCGCCTCGCCCTCCGGGTCGTCCCCGAGGCCGTTGTCGGCGCACTGCTGGAGCCGTGCGTCAAGCGGGGGGTACTGTCACGACTTCCGCCGAAGTCGGCTCCTCTCCTTGTTCGGGCGGCGTTCGGCGATCGACGTCACCGGTTTTCTAGCCATCGCCGCTCAATTTTCATTGTTCCCTGCATACCTGGTTTTCATTCCACAATCACACTACATGTATTTATTCCTCTGTTCCCTCTCATATCTTTGTGGGAAATTGTTTTTTGTTACGTGTCAAGTTTGAGGCGCTAGACTGGTGTTCGTTTGTTCCGGGTTTTATCACGAGGTATGTTTTATTTGTTTGAACATAATTATTGTGACTGTTTGCGCGTTTTACACTTTTGCCAATTGGCTGGAGGTTGATGCAGTGGCGTCCGTCTGTTGGTTTCTTCTGCCTAAATAAAGTGTGCACCTGTTCACAACTCTCTGCTCTCCTGCATCTGACTCCGCTCCCAGTACGCACACCATTGACAACTACTTTCTTATGCCATTCACTCTGGCACCAAAAGTTTAAAAAGTGTTGAAAGGGGACAGAACGCGGTCGGATCATCCCATAATTGACATATATATTACTCTTACAGTATTTCCACGTGGGCGAGGATATTGGACATTTAATTAAAGCCTACTAGATGATAAATTGTTTAGAACTAGGACAGAAGAATTTATAACTGACTTTTTCAGACATAACATAGGTACAGCAGATCCCCTTATTGTATGGGACACTTTTAAATGTGCCTTTAGAGGCCATGCAATTCAATACTCATCTATAAAACAAAAGCAATTTAGATCAAAAGAGTCCATATTAACAAAGGAAATTGAAGGACTAACAGTACAGTTAGATAGCAATAAAAACTGTACCATAGAGGCACAGAATAAGTTAGCAGAAAAACAAAATAAATGTAGGAACATATTCAAGAAATATATTATAAAGAAGATATACTTATTCAGTGTAATATATTATAAAAAATAAAGCAAACTGGATGGAATATGGGGAAAAATGCACAATTCTTTTTCAATCTTCAATATAGAAATGCTACCAAAATGTTTGTTTTTTTAACTTGTTACAAATGATGGAGTCACTGTAACGGTTGTCGTCTGGAATGGAGGACCAAAACGCAGCAGGAATGTGGATGCTCATCTTGATATTTATTTGAACCAAGAAAACACCAAAATAACAAACGAAGAACGAACGAGCAATAAACCAGTCTTGTGGATGTCTACTGCTGTATGTTCAACAGCTGTGTTTCATTTGGACTCAGGAAGTCGGTCAAAGAAAATTCCTGCCGTTTTTTCCTTATGCCAAGTACCTGGAATAAGAAAGGCTGGTGGACAATTCCATGCCAACACAAAGACAGCATCTAACCTACTCAACACTGGGATTTTTGTGTGGAGAACTAGCTATAGCATACATAAGGGATAGTGGGGTAAGTTGAGCCAACCTTGTTTCTAAAGAAACCCTTGTTTCTAAAAAAAAAAAAAATGTTATTGGTAGCATACACATATTTATCAGATGTTAATGCAGGTTTTCATAGCTCCAACAATGCAGTAACATCTATCAATTCACAACAATACACACAAATCCAAAAGTAAAGAATGGAACTAAGAAATATATAAATATTACGACGAGCAATGTCAGAGTGGCATTTACTAAAATACAGTAGTAAACAGTATATACATATGAAACGAGTAAAGCAGTATGTAAACAGAGACCAGTGATTCCATGTCTATGTACATGGGGCAGCAGCCTCTAAGGTGCAGACTTGAGTAACTGGGTGGTAGCCAGATAGTGAGTGTGACTAAGTTCAGGTCAGGGTACTGGACGGAGGCCGGCTAGTGATGGCTATTTAACAGTCTGATGGCCTTGCGATAGAAGCTGCTTTTCAGTCTCTCGGTCCCAGCTTTGATGCGCCTGTACTGACCTCGCCTTCTGGATGATAGCGGAGTGAGCAGGCTCGGGTGGTTAATGGCCTTGACAATCTTTTTGGCCTTCCTGTGACATCAAAAGCTGTAGATATGTGAATTTAAATATGCTCTCTCTAATTCTCTCTTTCTCTTTCTTTCTTTTTCTCTCTCGGAGGACCTGAGCCCTAGGACCATGCCTCAGGACTACCTGGTTTGATGACTCCTTGCAGTCCCCAGTTCACCTGGCCGTGCTGCTGCTCCAGTTCCAACTGTTCTGCCTGCAGCTATGGAACCCTGACCTGTTCACCGGACGTGCTACCTGTCCCAGACCTGTTGTCCCAGACCTGCTGGAACCCTGACCTATTCACCGGACATGCTACCTGTCCCAGACCTGCTGTTTTCAACTCTCTAGAGACAGCAGGAGCGGTAGAGATACTCTCAAAGATCGGCTATGAAAAAGCCAACTGACACTTACTCTTGTGTTACTGACTTGTTGCACCCTCGACAACTACTATGATTATTATTATTTGACACTGCTGGTCATTTATGAACATTTGAACATCTAGGCCATGTGCTGTTATAATCTCCACCCGGCACAGCCAGAAGAGGACTGGCCACCCCTCATAGCCTGGTTCCTCTCTAGGTTTCTTCCTAGGTTTTGCCCTTTCTAGGGAGTTTTTCCTAGCCACCGTGCTTCTACACCTGCATTGCTTGCTGTTTGGGGTTTGAGGCTGGGTTTCTGTACAGCACTTTGAGATATCAGCAGATGTAAGAAGGGCTAGATAAATACATTTGATTTGATTTGATTTTAGATGTCCTGGAGGGCAGGCAGTGTGCCCACTAAGATGCGTTGGGCAGACTGCACCACCCTCTTGAGAGCCCTGTGGTTATGGGCGGTGCAGTTGCCATACAAGACAGTGATACAGCCCGACAGGATGCTCTCAGTGGTGCATCTGTAAAAGCTTTTGAGGGTCTTATGGGCCAAGCTGAATTTCTTGGTTGAAGAGGTGCTGTTGCTCCTTCTTCACCACACTGTTTGTGTGGGTGGATCATTACAGATTGTAAGTGATGTGTATGCAGAGGAATTTGAAGCTTCTCCACTGCGGCCCTGTCGATGTGGAAGGGGGCTTGCAACTTCTGCTGTCTCCTGAAGTCCACAATCAGCTCCTTCGTTTTGTTGACGTTGAGGGAGAGGTTGTTTTCCTGGCACCACTCCGTGAGGGCCCTCACTTCCTCCCTGTAGGCCGTCGCATCATTGTTGGTAATGAGGCCTACTACTGTTGTGTCGCCTGCAAACTTGATGATTGAGTTGGAGGCGTGCGTGGCCACGCAGTCATGGGTGAACAGGGAGTACATGTGGGGGCTGAGCATGCACCCTTGTGGGGACTCTGTGTTGAGGATCAATGTAGTGGAGGTGTTGTTTCCTACCTTCACCACCTGGGGACCGCTCGTCAGGAATTCCCGGACCCAGTTGCACCCACCTCGACAACATCCGGTGAAATTGTAGAGCGCCAAATTCAAAATACAGAAATAGTCATAATAAACATTCATAAAAATACAAGTGTTATACATCGGCTTAAAGATTAACTTCTTGTTAATCCAGCCGATTTGTCAGATTTTAAAAAGGCTTTATGGCGAAAGCATACCATGCGATTATCTGAGGACAGCGCCCCGCTTACAAAAGCATACAAACATTTTCCAACCAAGTCGAGGAGTCACAAAAGTGAGAAATAGCGCTAAAATTATTCACTTACCTTTGAAGATCTTCATCTGGTTGCAGTCACAAGAGTCCCAGCTACACAATAAATGGTTGTTTTGTTTGATAAAGTCCCTCTTTATATCCCAAAAACTCAGTTTTGTTGGCGTGTTTTGTTCAGTAATCCACTGGCTCAAAGGCGGTCAATACATGCAGACGAATACATCTTAACCTGTTGGGGCTAGGGGGCAGTATTTGCATGGCCGGACAAAAAACGTACCCAATTTAAACTGGTTACTACTCTTGCCCAGAAACGAGGATATGCAAATAATTAGTAGATTTGGATAGAAAACACTCTAAAGTTTCTAAAAATGTTTGAATGGTGTCTGTGAGTATAACAGACACTCATATGGCAGGCCAAAACCTGAGATGATTCCATACAGGAAGTGCCCTGTCTGACAATTTGTTGTCCTTCTGTTGCATCTCTATCAAAAATACAGCATCTGTGCTGTGACGTGACATTTTCTAAGGCTTCCATTGGCTCTCAGAAGCCGTCAGAAAGTGGAATGGGGTGTCTGCTGTCTCTGGGCGAAGAACAGCAGGAGAGTTTGTGAGTGGTCAGCCTGGGGACAGTGAGACTGAGAGGCGCCTTCACGAGAATTCTCCATTTTTTCCTTTCAGCCTTTGAATGAATACAACGTCGCCCGGATGGAATATTATCGCTATTTTATGAGAAAAATAGCATAAAAATTGATTTTAACCTCTATGGGACCGGCGGGACGAATTCGTCCCACCTACGTAACAGCCAGTTGAATCCTGTGGCATGATTTTTAAAACGTTTGAAATGCTATTACTTCAATTTCTCAAACATATGACTATTTTACAGCTATTTAAAGAAAAGACTCTCGTTAATCTAACCACACTGTCCGATTTCAAAAAGGCTTTACAACGAAAGCAAAACATTAGATTATGTCAGCAGAGTACCCAGCCAGAAATAATCAGACACCCATTTTTCAAGCTAGCATATAATGTCACAAAAACCCAAACCACAGCTAAATGCAGCACTAACCTTTTATGATCTTCATCAGATGACACACCTAGGACATTATGTTATACAATACATGCATGTCTGTTCAATCAAGTTCATATTTATATAAAAAAACAGCTTTTTACATTAGCATGTGACGTTCAGAAAAAGCATACCCCCCGCAAACTTCCGGGGAATTTACTAACAATTTACTAAATTACTCACGATAAACGTTCACAAAAAGCATAACAATTATTTTAAGAATTATAGATACATTACTCCTCTATGCACTCGATATGTCCGATTTTAAAATAGCTTTTCGGATGAAGCACATTTTGCAATATTGTAAGTACATAGCCCAGCCATCACGGGCTAGCTATTTAGACACCCACCCAGTTTAGCCTTCACCAAAATCACATTTCCTATAAGAAAAATGGTCTTACCTTTCCTGTTCTTCGTCAGAATGCACTCCCAGGACTTCTACTTCAATAACAAATGTAGGTTTGGTCCCAAATAATCCATCGTTATATCCAAACAGCGGCGTTTTGTTCGTGCGTTCTAGACACTATCAGAATGGTAAATCACGGTCGTGCGCATGGCGCAGAACGTGACAAAAAAAATCTAAATATTCCATTACCGTACTTCGAAGCATGTCAACCGCTGTTTAAAATCAATTTTTATGCAATTTATCTCGTAGAACAGCGATAATATTCCGACCGGGAATCTGCAATTAGCTAAACAGCCGAAGGAAAATACTGCACGGGGTCGAATCGGGCACGCGCCTAATTCTATTGTCCTCTGATGGGCCACTTGGAAAAGGGGATTCTGTGTTTCAGCCTGAGGCTGCCTCGTCATCGTTTAGGTTTTTTCCCGGGTTCTGAGAGCCTATTGGAGCCCTAGGAATTGTCACGTTACAGCTAAGATCCTGACTCTTCAATAAACAGAAGCAAGAACAACAACACCTTGTCAGACAGGGTACTTCCTGCATGAAACCTTCTCAGGTTTTTGCCTGCCATAGGAGTTCTGTTATACTCACAAACACCATTCAAACAGTTTTAGAAACTTTAGGGTGTTTTCTATCCAAACCTGAACAATAATATGCATATTCTAGCTTCTGAGTTGGTGTAGGAGGCAGTTAAAAATGGGCACATATTTTTTCCAAAATTCTCAATACTGCCCCCTAGCCCCTAGAGGTTAAACAGCGTTTGACATGCTTCTAAGTACGACAATGGTATATTTTTTAATTTCTTGTCACGAAATGCGCTCGCGCGTCACCCTTCGGATAGTGACCTGAACGCATGAACAAAACGGAGCTATTTGAATATAACTATGGATTATTTGGAACCAAAACAACATTTGTTGTTGAAGTAGAAGTCCTGGGAGTGCATTCTGACGAAGAACAGCAAAGGTAATACAATTTTTCTAATAGTAATTCTGAGTTTAGTGAGCCCCAAACTTGGTGGGTGTCAAAATAGCTAGCCGTGATGGCGAGCTATGTACTCAGAATATTGCAAAATGTGCTTTCGCCGAAAAGATATTTTAAAATCTGACACCGCGATTGCATAAATGAGTTCTGTATCTATAATTCTTAAAATAATTGTTATGTTTTTTGTGAACGTTTATCATGAGTAATTTAGTAAATTCACCGGAAGTTTTCGGTGGGTATGCTAGTTCTGAACGTCACATGCTAATGTAAAAAGATGGTTTTTGATATAAATATGAACTTGATTGAACAAAACATGCATGTATTGTATAACATAATGTCCTAGGAGTGTCATCTGATGAAGATCATCAAAGGTTAGTGCTGCATTTAGCTGTGGTTTTGGTTTTTGTGACATATATGCTTGCTTTGAAAATGGCTGTATGATTATTTTTGGCAGTGTACTCTCCTGACATAATCTAATGTTTTGCTTTCGCTGTAAAGCCTTTTTGAAATCGGACAATGTGGTTAGATTAATGAGAGTCTTGTCTTTAAAATGGTGTAAAATAGTCATATGTTTGAGAAATTGAAGTTATAGCATTTTTTAGGTATTTGTATTTCGCGCCACGTTATTCCACTGGCTGTCGCCCAGGGAGGTTAATACTACCGGTAAAGTTCGTCGAAACATGTCAAACGATGTTTATAATTAATCCTCAGGTTGTCAATTGTCTAAATGATCGATAATATTTCAACCGGACAATAGCGTATTAAATAGAAAGGAAAAACAACGAAGGTCATGCGCGCAAACCAGCACTGCATGATTCTACAGTCCACTGACAGAAAGGTCTCATTCTTCTTCATTTTTCAGAAAACAAGCCTGAAACAATGTCTAAAGACTGTTGACATCTAGTGGAACCCATAGGAACTGCAATCTGGGTCCTAACCCATTAGATACTCTATAGGCATTCAATTGAAAACTACCCACATTAAAAAAAATCCCACTTCCTGGATGGATTTTCCTCAGGTTTTCGCCTGCCATATCAGTTCTGTTATACTCACAGACATTATTTGAACAGTTTTGGAAACTTTAGAGTGTGTTCTATCCAAATCTACCAATTATATGCATATCCTAGTTTCTGGGCCTGAGTAATAGGCAGTTTACTTTGGGCACGCTTCTCATCCAGACGTCGAAATACTGCCCCCAAGCCATAACTAGCCTTTCAAAGCACTTTATGCGCTACGAGACAATGGTAATTTAGTTCAGTTACCTTTGCTTTCTTGGGTACTGGAACAATGGTGGACATCTTGAAACAAGTGGGGACAGCAGGCTTGTATAGGGAGATATTGAATAGGTCCATAAACACTCCAGCAAGCTGGTCAGTGCAGGACACAGCTAGGGATTCCGTCTAGGCTGGGAGCCTTGCAAGGCTTAAATGAACATATTCTCGGAAGCGGTGGATGATGAGCACACCTCCTGAGTCGGACTAAAAGTCCACTCCGAATACCTCTTCTTCGCTGGCGGAGTCTTGAAGCAGCCTCTGGGATAAGTTTAATTGCCTTATGGGGTATGAACAAAGGATTCCAATTCAGCAAAGTCGTATTTCTGGTTGGAATCCTTGTGAGTTAACGCCACTCTGATATCTAAAAGTTATTTCCATCTGTATCTAATAACTCAAAAACATTCTGGGCTAATAATGTAAGAAATAACACCCTCAACAAACTACAGTGCATTTGGAAAATATTCAGACTCTAAGTTACAGCCGTATTCTAAAATGGATTAAAACATTATCTCATGTCACGGTTGTCGAAAAGAGGAGCGGACCAAAGTGCAGCGTGTGTGTCGTTCCACATTTTATTTACACTGTGAAACTGTGCAATACATATAAATAAACTGAATAACAAAAACAACAAATCGTGACACAGAGTTAACATACACGTACTCAAAAACAATCTCCCACAAACCCAGGTGGAAAAAAAACCTACTTAAGTATGATCTCCAATTAGAGACAACGAGGACCAGCTGCCTCTAATTGGAGATCATCCCAAACAACACCCAACATAGAAATACAAAACTAGAACCTGACAACATAGAAAAACTAAACTAGAAAAACCCCCTGTCACGCCCTGACCTACTCTACCATAGAAAAGAACAGCTTTCTAAGGTCAGGATGTGACACATAATGACAAAGTGAAAAAACATTTGGGGGAATATAATTTGCTAATTGATTAAAGATAAAAAACAGAAATGCCTTATTTACAAACTCGAAATTGAGCTCAGGTGCATCCTGTTTCCCTTGACCATCCTTTAGATGTTTCTACATCTTGATTGGAGTCCACCTGTGGTAAATGTAATTGATTGGACATGATTTGGAAAGGTACACACCTGTCCATATAAGGTCCCAGTTGACAGTGGATGTCTTTGCAAAAACCAAAGCCATGAGGTCAAAGGAACTGTCAGTAGAGCTCCGAGACAGGATTGTGTTGAGGCACAGATCTGGGGAAGGGTACCAAAACAATGCAGTATTGAAGGTCCCCAAGAACACAGTGGCCTCCATCATTCTGAAATGGAAGTAGTTTGGAACCACCAAGAATCTTACTAGAGCTAGGCCGCTGTGGAGAAGGGCCTTGGTCAGGGAGGTGACCAATAACACTATGGTCACTCTGACAGAGCTCCAGAGTTCCTCTGTGGAGGAGAACCTTCCAAAATGACAACCATCTCTGCAGCACTCCACCAATCAGGCCTTTATGTTACAGCAGCCAGACTGAAGCCACTCCTTAGTAAAAGGCACATGACAGCCCACTTGTAGTTTGCCAAAAGGCACCTAAAGGACTCTCAGACCATGAGAAACAAGAATGCCAAGCATCACGTCTGAAGGAAACCTGGCACCATCCCTACGGTGGAGCATGGTGGTGGCAGCAGCATGCTGTGGGGATGTTTTTCAGCGGCAGGGACTTGGAGACTATTCGGGATCGAGGGAAAGATGAACGGAGCAAAGTACAAAGAGATCCTTAATAACCTGCTCCAGAGCGCTCAGGACCTCAGACTGGGGAGAAGGTTCACCTTCCAACAAGACAACAACCCTAAGCACACAGCCAAGACAATGCAGGAGTGGCTTCAAGACAAGTCTCTGACTGTCCTTGAGTGGCCAGCCAGAGCCAGGACTTAAACCCGATCGAACATTTCTGGAGACCTGAAAATAGCTGTGCAGCAACACTCCCCATCCAACCTGACAGAGCTTGAGAGGATCTGTGGAGAAGAATGGGAGAAATTCCCCAAATACTGGTGTGCCAAGCTTGTAACGTCATACCCAAGAAGATTTGAGGCTGTAATCGCTGCCAAAGGTGCTTCAACAATGTACTGAGTAAAAGGTCTGAATACTTATGTAAATGTGATATTTCAGTTTTTATTTTTTATACATGTGCGAAAATGTCTAAATCCCTGTTTTTGCTTTGTCATTATGGCGTTTCGCGTGTAGATTGATGAGGGAAAAAATATTTAATCAATTTTAGAATAAAGTTGGCTCAACTTACCCCCACGGCCATTTGCTCAACTTTAGACATGGCAGCTCTGTTTCTAGCTCCTAAGCAACTTTGCAGTATATACAGTGCATTCGGAAAGTATTCAGACGATTTCACTTTTTCTACATTTTGTTACGTTGAGCCAATGGCAAGATGAGCAAATTGAAGTGTTTTCTTCCCAGGTGTAATGCAAGGCGTTATCGCTGGGAAATAAGGTATTTAAAGGCCTGGACTATGTTAAAAGTGTAAAGCAAATCAATTACGGGTCAACCTCTAAATATTGTTCCCAGCATTGATCTAAGCTCAGAATGCTTATGTTCTTGATCTGACTTAGTTGTAATCTTGCCTGCCTCTTTGCGAACTAGTGGAATCATGAACAGTGGTTTGTTCGTTATGTTCGCCGGATTTGCCTTTTTAGCAGCATATTCACCACTCTCTCAAATGGTAACTCCGCCCTCTCGCGGCACAGGCCAAGGGCCTGAGACATGAAACAAACTACCCCAGCTCTCAGTCAGCTCAGGTAGTTAACTAGAGACGCTGCTGACAGTTTGTTAACGAAATACAGGACAAAAGGCAATTCTAAAACTATCCTACATCTCCTGCGGTGTCTACAGACATCCCCTAAACAAACAAAGAACGACTCTCGGAGAATGACTGCACAATAGATATGTCAGTCAGTCATGGCTAGCTGCCGGCAGAGACTTATAATGCAGTAACTTTGAAGGAATCTGGCTAGTATTATCAAGCTAGAAGGATGAAGTAAGAAATTATCTTTAAACAGAGCCTACCTCAGCTGGAGCAAAAAATAAGCTACTAAGTTCTCCTTATAACTTTGCTTTACAGAGAGTAGACCACTGAGACAGAAAGTGATGTGGTGCTCAGTGGTGAGACTGAGGCAGGAGGAAGCAGAGGGGACAGAGAGAGAGAGGAAGCAAGCAGAGACAGAGGTTAGTTCAGTGGTTCCCAAAGATGTTGTCGGAGGCACATGTGGGGTCCCCTGAGAAAATATGTACTAATCTTATCAAATACGTCCAAGATGGCGCCGTACTGGATGGGCACCGTTTTGCAAGCGCTGACCCAACTTTGCTCTTTTGTGATTATTTTGTCATTTATTTGTACTCTATTTTCTCTAAATGTATCCCCTATTATTTCTTACAAACGACATGAACTCTTGAACATCAGAACGATAGTTACTTACCCCATTTCCGGCTTCTACTTCGACTCATCTGCCCTGGGCTCTCTCTGTAACTTCAACCCAATTTTTGGGCTACCAAAGAGGAAATGCTGGCGTTACAGAGGCAAGAGACGGAGGATCCTGGTGGGATTATGGCGAAGGGAAAACCTGCCACCTCTTCCCTCCATTCTACTGGCTAATGTACAGTCACTTGATGATACGATGGATGACTGATCGTGGATTTGCTAACAACGGGACTCTTGGAACTGCAATATTTTCAGCTTTTCAGAAGCTTTGGCTTCGGACAAGATACTCCCCACGGCTATCCAACTCCATGGATTTTCCATTCACTGGGCGGACAGGACAGTGGAGTTGGGGAAACGAGGGGGGGAGGGGTTAGGATTCTTCATCAACTCCAACTGGTGTGCTAATTCCAGCACGGTGGAAGTGTCAACCCACTGTTCACCTGTCTTGGAATACCTGATGGTCAAATGTAGACCCTTCTACCTCCTGAGGGAGTTTTCAGCTGTTATCGTGACTGCTGTATACATTCCACCTCAGGACAATAAAAATAACGAGCTGGTGCTTAAAACGAACTGTACAAGAATACTGTATAAACAAGCAGGAAACCCTACAACCAGGGTCTGCCTTTCTAGTTTCCAACGGCCCGCTATGACCTCTGTGGAGTCATCAAACGATCTGTATAGGAATAAGATGGAATCATATTATACAGGCTCCGACTTCCACCGCTATAGTCCATTATGGATCACAAACCAAAGTCATCAGAGCGCGACGTATGTTGAACGCGGAATGAGAGATCTCGGTTTATTGTTTTTGTAAAGTTGTGACAGTGTTTCCTTGCAAAGTTTGATTTATATAAACTTTTTGCTTTTGGATTCCACGGCTCACTTGGCCTCAGCTGCTGTGACTGCTACTATCTGTCCCGGGATCCTGCCAGACCAAAAAGTTCCAAAACAATGTGGACCACCCAGACTTTCAATGTAGCAACATTTTGTTTGCTGAATACAACAGGGGTGAAGTGGCTACACTTAGCAAACAAGTAGCGAATCTACACAAGCTACTGGGGAATCCACGCCTACTTTTTATTTTTCTTCTACCCCAGAACTGGACACGGCTCTGGTCTGGTGGAAGTGTCGCCACCATGTCGACTCTCCACAGCCGACTGGCCGGTACTCTGCAGTGATTCCTCCCCAAAGGGGTCTCCCGAGCCAGTAGGATGCTCCTGCATGACTTGGGGGATGTTCCTGTTCTCGACCCTACCAACCAGCCATGGAGATATGTCACTCACTGTAAAAGTAGAAGAAAGCGTCCTCTGACAACGGAGGAGATGTTAAGACCTGACACGGGCCAGAAATGGCTTTGCCGCCCTGGATCCAAAGGTTCCGGCACAATCTTCCCTAGGGGCTTCCGATTCCAGATCGGATCCGGAGGTACCTGCACCTTCATTCTCTGTTCTGTCTCCCTCTCCAGTGGCTTCGACCTTGGGTTCAGATCCTCAGAGCTCCAACCCTCATCAGACCATGAGACTGCCTGAGACACCGGCCCATTCATCATCCACGATGCATACTACAGCTGGCTCGGGTCCATCGGGCCCCACTGCCCTTCAGTCCTCGAGGGGTTGCGAAACAACTCGAGGTGAAAGAACGGCTGGACCTCCTCAGTCATTGCACCAGCTGTCGTCATCGGCAGCTCTGTTGTAAGAAACATCTTGGTTCCCGGGGCACAAATCCTATGCTAAACCTGACGCCCTCTCTCGCCTGTACAGTCCCGCTGCCACAGCCTCTGACTCCGAGACCATCCTCCCTACCTCATACATTGTGGCTGCTGTGGGATGTGGTATTGAGACCCTGGTCCGCAAGGAACAACGTTCCCAGCCTGCCCCTGGAGGGGGCCCGGCTAACCAGTTGTTCGTCCCTAATTCAGTCCTGGAATGCGCTCATTCATTCAATTTCTCAAACATATGACTATTTTACACCATTTTAAAGACAAGACTCTCATTAATCTAACCACATTGTCCGATTTCAAAAAGGTTTTACAGCGAAAGCAAAACATTAGATTATGTCAGATTATGCCAAAAATAATCACACAGCCATTTTCAAAGCAAGCATATATGTCACAAAAACCAAAACCACAGCTAAATGCAGCACTAACCTTTGATGATCTTCATCAGATGACACTCCTAGGACATTATGTTATACAATACATGCATGTTTTGTTCAATCAAGTTCATATTTATATCAAAAACCATCTTTTTACATTAGCATGTGATGTTCAGAACTAGCATACCCACCGCAAACTTCCGGGGAATTTACTAAATTACTCATGATAAACGTTGACAAAATACATAACAATTATTTTAAGAATTATAGATACAGAACTCCTTTATGCAATCGCGGTGTCAGATTTTAAAATAGCTTTTCGGCGAAAGCACATTTTGTAATACTCTGAGTACATTGCTCGGCCAACACGGCTAGCTATTTTGACACCCACCAAGTTTGAGGCTCACTAAACTCAGAATTACTATTAGAAAAATTGTATTACCTTTGCTGTTCTTCGTCAGAATGCACTCCCAGGACTTCTACTTCAACAACAAATGTTGTTTTGGTTCCAAATAATCCATAGTTATATTCAAATAGCTCCGTTTTGTTCGTGCGTTCAGGTCACTAACCGAAGGGTGACGCGCAAGCGCATTTCGTGACAAAAATTCAAAATATTCCATTACCGTACTTAGAAGCATGTCAAACGCTGTTTAAAATCAATTTTTATGCTATTTTTCTCGTAAAATAGCGATAATATTCCATCCGGGACACGTTGTATTCATTCAAAGGCTGAAAGAAAAAAATGGAGAATTCTCGTGAACACGCATCTCAGTCTCACTGTCCCCAGGCTGACCACTCACAAACTCTCCTGCTGTTCTTCGCCCAGAGACAGCAGACACCCCATTCCACTTTCTGGCGGCTTTAGAGAGCCAATGGAAGCCTTAGAAAATGTCACGTTGCAGCACAGATTCTGTATTTTTGATAGAGATGCAACAGAAGGACAACAAATTGTCAGACAGGGCACTTCCTGTATGGAATCTTCTCAGGTTTTGGCCTGCCATATGAGTTCTGTTATACTCACAGACACCATTCAAACAGTTTTAGAAACTGTAGAGTGTTTTCTATCCAAATCCACTAATTATATGCATATTCTCGTTTCTGGGCAGGAGTAGTAACCAGTTTAAATCGGGTACGTTTTTAATCCGGCCATGCAAATACTGCCCCCTAGCCCCAACAGGTTAACCATTATACCCCTAACGAGCATAATCCATAAGTGAAAGCATTTGCACTTTTCTCAAAAATTCCTCCACGTGAGGAAGTATTTTGAGGGGACACTTTTCTCTTTTTGGGTGGACCTTAACATTGAGCAGATCCAGAACCCTCCGCCACCATCCAATCACCCCCTTCTCCCTCCTCTCTTACCCTTCCCTTTTGTTAGGCTGACGTAGCAACCGTGAGTATGTTTCTAACAGTAACCGACTACTCACCAAACCTCTTGTATCCAAAAGACTGCACCTCCTCCTCATCAGCAAGCAATTCGTCTGTGAGGAGAAAACACAAGTTAAGTAACCAGAGTCATACAGACCAGAGCAACAATTCTGACCCATTGAAATAACAGGCACTACAAATGACCAATTGAAATAACAGGCACAACAACAGACCTCAGACCTGTTCAAATAACAGGCACAACAACAGACCTCAGACCTGTTCAAATAACAGGCACTACAACATACCTCAGACCTGTTTAAATAACAGGCGCTACAAACAGACCTCAGACCTGTTTAAATAACAGGCATTACAAACAGACCTTAGACCTGTTTAAATAACTGGCACTACAAACAGACCTCAGACCTGTTCAAATAACAGCCACTACAAACAGACCTCAGACCTGTTTAAATAACAGGCACTACAAACAGACCTCAGACCTGTTTAAATAACAGGCACTACAAACAGACCTCAGACCTGTTTAAATAACTGGCACTACAATAACGGAGGAGAGAGTTATTCTGTTAGACTGGTACAACTCTAACCACTAACCCTTACCCTCCACTATAAAAACTAGACTGGAAAAACCTTAACCACTAAACATAACCCTGCACTGTAAAACTAGACTGGTAAAACCTTACTAACTAATCCTTACCCTCAACTATACAAACTAGACTGGAAAAACCGTATCCACTAAACCTAACCCTCCATTATCAAAACTAGACTGGTAAAACCCTAAAACCTAAATCACCATTATGAAAACTAGACGGGTAAAATCCTACCCACCAAACCTTACCAACCACAAAAAAAACTAGAAAGGTAAAACCCTCACCACTAACCTTAACCCTCCACTATAGAAACTAGACTGGTAAGATCCTCACCACTAACCTTAACCCTCCACAATACAAACTAGACTGGTAAGACCCTCACCACTAACCTTAACCCTCCACAATACAAACTAGACTGGTAAGACCCTCACCACTAACCTTAACCCTCCACTAAAAAAACTAGACTGGTAAGACCCTCACCACTAACCTTAACCCTCCACAATACAAACTAGACTGCTTATACCCTCACCACTAACCTTAACCCTCCACAATACAAACTAGACTGGTAAGACCCTCACCACTAACCGTAACCCTCCACAATACAAACTAGACTGGTAAGACCCTCACCACTAACCTTAACCCTCCACTAAACAACTAGACTGGTAAGACCCTCACCACTAACCTTAACCCTCCACTATACAAACTAGACTGGTAAGACCCTCACCACTAACCGTAACCCTCCACTATACAAACTAGACTGGTAAAACCCTCACCACTAACCTTAACCCTCCACTATAGAAACTAGACTGGTTAAACCCTCACCACTAACCTTAACCCTCCACAATACAAACTAGACTGGTTAAACCCTCACCACTAACCTTAACCCTCCACTATAGAAACTAGACTGGTAAGACCCTCCCCACTAACCTTAACCCTCCACTAAAAAAACTAGACTGGTAAGACCCTCACCACTAACCTTAACCCTCCACAATACAAACTAGACTGGTTAAACCCTCACCACTAACCTTAACCCTCCACAATACAAACTAGACTGGTAAGACACTCACCACTAACCATAATCCTCCACTCAACAACTACACTGGTTAAACCCTCACCACTAACCGTAACCCTCCACAATACAAACTAGACTGGTAAGACCCTCACCACTAACCTTAACCCTCCACTATAGAAACTATACTGGTTAAACCCTCACCACCAACCCTTACACTCCACTATATTAACTAGACTGGATAAACCGTATCCACTAACCCTAACTCTCCACTATCAAAACTAGACTGGTAAAACCCTAACCCCTAACCCTAACCCTAACCCCTAACCCTCCACTATAAAACTAGACTGGTAAAACCCTAACCCCTAACCTCTAACCCTAACCCTCCGCTATAAAACTAGACAGGTAAAACCTTACAAACTAATCCTTACTATCCACAATACAAACTGGACTGAAAAAAACGTATCCACTAACTCTAACCCTCCACTATCAAAACTAGACTGGTAAAACCCTAAACCTCAACTATAAATACTAGACGGGTAAAATCCTACCCACTAAACCTTACCCTCCACTAAAAAAACTAGACTGTCACGTTTGTCGTATGATGAAGGAGACCAAGGCGCAGTGTGTGAATCGTTCTACATTTTTATTTAACTGTGAAACTATGCAAGACATACAAATAAACGAATAAACAAAACAACAAACCGTGACGAAGAGGTGCAACATACACTAGCTCAAAATAATCTCCCACAATCCCTAGTGGGAAAAACAACAACTTAAATATGATCCCCAATTAGAGACAACGATGACCAGCTGCCTCTAATTGGAGATCACCCCCCCCAAAAAAAACATAGAAATACAGAAACTAGAACCACACAACATAGAACATTTAAACTAGACAAAACCCCCTGTCACGCCCTGACCTACTCTACCATAGAAAATAAAAGCTTTCTATGGTCAGGATGTGACATAGACTGGTAAACCCTAACCACTAACCCTTACCCTGCACTATAAAAACAACACAGGTAAAACCCTAACCTTAATCTTCCACTATGAAAAATGGACTGATAAAACCCTAACGACAAAACCTTAACCTCCACTATAAAAACTAGACTGTCAAGTCCCCTAACCCCTATCCCTAACCCTCCACTGTAAAAAAATAGACTTGTAAAACCCTCACCTCTAACCCTTACCCTCCACTATAAGAACTAGACTGGTTAATCCCGAACCACTAACCATTACCCTCCACTATAAAAACTAGACTGGTAGAACCCTCACCCTCCACTATAAAAACTAGACTGGTAGAACCCGAACCCCAAACCGTAAATATTTACTGTAAAAACTAGACTGGTAGAACCCTCACAGCTAACCATTACCATCCACTATAAAAACTAGACTGGTAAAACCCTCACAGCTAACCATTACCATCCACTAAAAAAACTAGACTGGTAAAAACCTAAGTCATGGATGGTCTTATTGTCCTGTAGACTATTCACTAAACACATTAACAACAGTATAAATTAATCACTGTAAATTAACAGAAACATAGGCACATGCATACAAACACACAATAACATACGCACTATACACACACGCACACATGGATATTGTGTAGTAGATACGTGGTACTAGAGCAGGGACCTGAGGGCACACACTTAATATGTTGTGAAATCTGTTATGAATGTATTGTAATGTTTTAAAAAATGTATAACTACCTTAATTTTGCTGGACCCCAGGAAGAGTAGGAACTAATGGGGATCCATAATAAACCCCAGGAAGAGGAGCTGCTGCCTTGGCAGGAACTAATGGGGATCCATAATAAACTCCAGGAAGAGTAGCTGCTGCCTTGGCAGGAACTAATGGGGATCCATAATAAACTCCAGGAAGAGTAGCTGCTGCCTTGGCAGGAACTAATGGGGATCCATAATAAACCCCAGGAAGAGTAGCTGCTGCCTTGGCAGGAACTAATGGGGATCCATAATAAACCCCAGGAAGAGTAGCTGCTGCCTTGGCAGGAACTAATGGGGATCCATAATAAACCCCAGGAAGAGTAGCTGCTGCCTTGGCAGGAACTAATGGGGATCCATAATAAACCCCAGGAAGAGTAGCTGCTGCCTTGGCAGGAACTAATGGGGATCCATAATAAACCCCAGGAAGAGTAGCTGCTGCCTTTGCAGGAACTAATGGGGATCCATAATAAACCCCAGGAAGAGTAGCTGCTGCCTTGGCAGGAACTAATGGGGATCCATAATAAACCCCAGGAAGAGTAGCTGCTGCCTTGGCAGGAACTAATGGAGATCCATAATAAACCCCAGGAAGAGTAGTTGCTGCCTTGGCAGGAACTAATGGGGATCCATAATAATCCCCTGGAAGAGTAGTTGCTGCCTTAGCTAATGGGGATCCATAATAATTACAAATACAAATACATGGAAACAACATTAGACAAACTCCTAACATATCTTGTTTTAATGACAATGTATGAGTCAATGTCACTGTAATGGCATATACTATATTTTGTTAATTCCTCTGGTTTGACACAGGTAGAGTGGAATCTTTGTTCACAGCGTTCGGAAACCCTGGCTCAGTTCTGGACCTTTTTATAGTTACATCAGAGTGGAAATAAAGTAGAACTATTCATTTCTTTATATCATCCTGAGTCAGTATTTCCCATCGCAGCTTTCTGAGAACCTGACCAGTTAAATGGCTTTATAGTGGATCGTATAGCTAGTTAACCTGATTATAGGCTCCCAGATTGAAACAAGGGCAGGTATTTGTAGATTATTCCCAATTAGCTTACTACAATGGTCAATAACTATTTTGACTAGGGAGGCTAATATCCATCTAAAGCATGTCTATTGTCTGTTATTTCTGCTCTCATCGTGACGTTTAACTCAATGGATTAATGTTTTGCAACAGGATTCCAAACAACCCTCAACCTGGTCCCCACGAGCAGCTGATGCGATCCAGATGTGAGAAGCAACAGTTCTCTGCATTCCTGCATCGAGATTAGAAAACCTCAATTAGCTTACTAATGCATTGCAGGACTTGGTGGGATATCGTTGTGTTGAACAATAACACGTTAACTACTGCAGGACTTGTGGGATATACAGAGAGCTCCAAAAGTATTGGGACAGTGACACATGTTTTGTTGTTTGTTTTTGCTCTGTACTCCAGCACTTTGGATTTGAAATGATACAATGACTATGAGTTTAAACTCCAGACTATCAGCTTTAATTTTAGGGCATTTTCATCCACATCGGTTGAACTGCTTCGAAATTACAGCACTTTTTGTACATAGCCCCCCCCCCCCCCCCCCCTTTTAGGGGACCGAAAGTGTTGGGACAAAATCACTTACTGTATGTGTATTACAGAGGAGGCTGGTGGGAGTAGCTATAGGAGGAGGAGATCATTGTAATGGTGGAATGGCATTAATGGTACAGAGTCAAACATGTGGTTTCCATATGTTTGTGTTATATACCATTCCATTAAATTCCATTCCAGCCATTACAATGAGCCCCTTCTCCTATAGCTCCTCCCACCAGCCTCCTCCTGTATTAAAGTAGTCAAATGTAGTGTTTGGTCCCATATTCATAGCACGCAATGACTACATCAAGCTCGTGACTCTACAAACGTGTTGGATGCATTTGTGTTTTTTTTTGTTTTTTTTTACAGATACAGATGTACAAATATCATACCCCCAAGACATGCTAACCTCTCACCATTACAATAACAGGGGAGGTTAGCATTTTATATCATACCCCCAACACATGTTAATCTCTCACCATTACAATAACAGGGGAGGTTAGCATTTTATATCATACCCCCAACACATGCTAACCTCTCACCATTACAGTAAAAGGGGAGGTATAATTTTTGTGGGGGTATGATATTCATGCCTCTAACTTTCTCACTCATCATTATTTAAGATTCATCCAGGACTATCCATAATCATGGTAGCATCCACATTACTTAATGAAACACAACCAAAACAAACAGCAAATGCATCCAACAAGTTAGTAGAGTCACAAGCTTGATGTAGTCATTGCGTGCTAGGAATAACAACTAAGCTACTGCAGGACCTGTGGGATATAGTTGTGTTGACCAATAACAACCAAACTACTGCAGGATGTTGTGTTGAAGTAGGCTATAATACATAGCTGGTCATCTATGATAGAAAACATTCATTATGTTGCAGTAATGTTGTTGTTGTTTACTGGATCGTCATGACGTAGCCTACCTTTCATGGTGTTAGAGAGCTGCTCTGATACTAATCTAGACTGGAATGTGAAGTTACATCCACTGGATTGCTAGAGAATCGGCCTGAAGATTAGGAAGAGGTGATAGTCCTGCTGACACCTGGATAGCGACTCTGCTCTCCCTGTGGTCTGCTACAATAGGTGACTAAAGTCCTTATAGTTCCATATCAAACCCCCGCCGCGGGGAATCACTCCTTCATCCACATACGGAACTTAATAATAGAAATAACCTTGAAGGGAACAGGCAATACAGATGAAAGGTTGCAGCTTGTATACTGCTCTTGTCTTCTCTTCTCTTCTCTGCTTTTAGTATCGGGTATGAACAGCTCGGTGGTGAAGTCTCTCTGTCCGGCGCACGGCTCGGTGGGGAAGTCTCTCTGTCTAACGCACAGCTAGGTGGGGAAGTCTCTCTAACGCACGGCTAGGTGGGGAAGTCTCTCTAACGCACGGCTCGGTGGGGAAGTCTCTCTCTCTAACGCACAGCTCGGTGGGGAGGTCTCTCTAACGCACGGCTCGGTGGGGAGGTCTCTCTAACGCACGGCTCGGTGGGGAGGTCTCTCTAACGCACGGCTCGGTGGGGAAGTCTCTCTCTCTAACGCACGGCTCGGTGGGGAAGTCTCTCTGTATAACGCACGGCTCGGTGGGGAAGTCTCTCTGTCTGGCGCACGGCTCGGTGGGGAAGTCTCTCTGTCTGGCGCACGGCTAGGTGGGGAAGTCTCTCTAACGCTCAGCTCGGTGGTGAAGTCTCTCTAACGCTCGGCTCGGTGGGGAAGTCTCTCTCGCTAACGCACGGCTCGGTGGGGAAGTCTCTCTGTCTAACGCACGGCTCGGTGGGGAAGTCTCTCTCTCGCTAACGCTCGGCTCGGTGGGGAAGTCTCTCTAACGCACGGCTCGGTGGTGAAGTCTCTCTAACGCACGGCTAGGTGGGGAAGTCTCTCTAACGCACGGCTCGGTGGGGAAGTCTCTCTGTCTAACGCTCGGCTCGGTGGGGAAGTCTCTCTGTCTAACGCACGGCTCGGTGGGGAAGTCTCTCTGTCTAACGCTCGGCTCGGTGGGGAAGTCTCTCTAACGCACGGCTCGGTGGGGAAGTCTCTCTAACGCACGGCTCGGTGGGGAAGTCTCTCTGTCTAACGCACGGCTAGGTGGGGAAGTCTCTCTGTCCGGCACACGGCTAGGTGGGGAAGTCTCTCTGTCTGGCGCACGGCTAGGTGGGGAAGTCTCTCTGTCTGGCGCACGGCTAGGTGGGGAAGTCTCTCTCTCTAACGCACGGCTCGGTGGGGAAGTCTGTCTGTCTAACGCACGGTTCGGTGGGGAAGTCTCTCTTTCTAACGCACGGCTCGGTGGGGAAGTCTCTCTGTCTAACGCACAGCTAGGTGGGGAAGTCTCTGTCTAACGCTCGGCTCAGTGGGGAAGTCTCTCTAACGCACGGCTCGGTGGGGAAGTCTCTCTAACGCTCGGCTCGGTGGGGAAGTCTCTCTCTCTCTAACGCACGGCTCGGTGGGGAAGTCTCTCTAACGCACGGCTAGGTGGGGAAGTCTCTCTAACACACGGCTCGGTGGTGAAGTCTCTCTAACGCACGGCTAGGTGGGGAAGTCTCTCTAACGCACGGCTCGGTGGGGAGGTCTCTCTAACGCACGGCTCAGTGGGGAGGTCTCTCTAACGCACGGCTCGGTGGGGAGGTCTCTCTAACGCACGGCTAGGTGGGGAGGTCTCTCTAACGCACGGCTCGGTGGGGAAGTCTCTCTCTCTAACGCACGGCTCGGTGGGGAAGTCTCTCTCTCTAACGCACGGCTCGGTGGGGAAGTCTCTCTGTATAACGCACGGCTTGGTGGGGAAGTCTCTCTGTCTGGCACACGGCTAGGTGGGGAAGTCTCTCTAACGCTCGGCTCGGTGGTGAAGTCTCTCTAACGCTCGGCTCGGTGGTGAAGTCTCTCTAACGCTTGGCTCGGTGGTGAAGTCTCTCTAACGCATGGCTCGGTGATGAAGTCTCTCTAACGCTCGGCTCGGTGGGGAAGTCTCTCTCTCTAACGCACGGCTCGGTGGTGAAGTCTCTCTAACGCACGGCTCGGTGGGGAAGTCTCTTTAACGCACGGCTAGGTGGGGAAGTCTCTCTAACGCACGGCTCGGTGGGGAAGTCTCTCTGTCTGGCGCACGGCTCGGTGGGGAAGTCTCTCTGTCTGGCGCACGGCTCGGTGGGGAAGTCTCTCTGTCTGGCGCACGGCTCGGTGGGGAAGTCTCTCTAACACACGGCTAGGTGGGGAAGTCTCTCTATCTAACGCACGGCTCGGTGGGGAAGTCTCTCTGTCTAACGCACGGCTCGGTGGGGAAGTCTCTCTAACGCACGGCTCGGTGGGGAAGTCTCTCTAACGCACGGCTAGGTGGGGAAGTCTCTCTAACGCTCGGCTCGGTGGGGAAGTCTCTCTGTCTAACGCACGGCTAGGTGGGGAAGTCTCTCTAACGCACGGCTAGGTGGGGAAGTCTCTCTAACGCTCGGCTCGGTGGGGAAGTCTCTCTGTCTAACGCACGGCTAGGTGGGGAAGACTCTCTAATGCACGGCTAGGTGGGGAAGTCTCTCTGTCTAACGCACGGCTCGGTGGGGAAGTCTCTCTGTCCGGCGCACGGCTAGGTGGGGAAGTCTCTCTGTCTGGCGCACGGCTAGGTGGGGAAGTCTCTCTGTCTAACGCTCGGCTCGGTGGGGAAGTCTCTCTCTCTAACGCACGGCTCGGTGGGGAAGTCTCTCTAACGCACGGCTCGGTGGGGAAGTCTCTCTGTCTAACGCACGGCTCGGTGGGGAAGTCTCTCTGTCTAACGCACGGCTAGGTGGGGAAGTCTCTCTGTCTAACGCACGGCTAGGTGGGGAAGTCTCTCTCTCTAACGCTCGGCTCGGTGGGGAAGTCTCTCTAACGCACGGCTCGGTGGGGAAGTCTCTCTAACGCACGGCTAGGTGGGGAAGTCTGTCTGTCTAACGCACGGCTCGGTGGGGAAGTCTCTTTCTCTAGAGAATGCTACCAAAAACGTCAAAAAGTAGAAGGAAGAGAAGAGGTGCGCCTGCAGGATTTCTGAAATACCATCTACCCCCCCTCACTACCTAACACAAACACAGGAATGCACACACACTCACACACAGACTCACACACTCACACAGACTCACACACGCTCGCACTCACACACTCACACACGCTCGCACTCACACACTCACACACGCTCACACTCACACACGCACACACGCTCGCACTCACACACTCACACACACAGACTCACACACTCACACACGCTCGCACACTTGCACACACACCCGCACTCATGCACATGCACACAATCACACACTCACTCACACACAGACTCACACACACACTCACATAGATGTCAGATATGAAATTAGTCACCTAGAGTGGTTAGGTTTGGGTTTTGAGGTTGAGGTTAGGGTTAGGGTTGGGGGTTAAGGGCTAGTAGGGGTTATGGTTGGGGGTTAAGGGCTAGTAGAGGTTAGGGTTAGGTTTGGGGTTAGGGTTAGGGTTGGGGGTTAAGGGCTAGAAGGGGTTAGGGTTGGGGGTTAGGGTTGGAGGTTAAGGGCTAGTAGAGGTTAGGGTTAGGTTTGGGGTTAGGGTTAGGGTTAGGTTTGGGGGTTAAGGGCTTGTAGAGGTTAGGGTTAGGTTTGGGGATCAAGGGTTATGTTTGGGGGTTAGGGATTATGTTAGTTAAGTTATCAATTACACGTATTCTACGTTCTGAACTAACCTAATCAAATACTAATCAAATCAAATGTATTTATATAGCCCTTCTTACATCAGATGATATCTCAAAGTGCTGTACAGAAACCCAGCCTAAAACCCCAAACAGCAAGCAATGCAGGTGTAGAAGCACGGTGGCTAGGAAAAACTCCCTAGAAATGTCAAAACCTAGGAAGAAACCTAGAGAGGAACCAGGCTATGAGGGGTGGTAGAAGGGCTGCATTGGAACTAGGATTGTTACCTGTTCAATTCAACATGTAGTAGTTCTAATCTATTCTCTTTAGGCTTAGGTTTACAGAATAGAGACTGTGGCTTTTATATGGATCTTCAAACATTGTCCCAAACTAACTCACTGTTTTTGCCAACTCAAGTATATTTGTTTCCAACATCTGTTGTGGATCTGCCAACAGTGAGATCTATTTCCATCCCAAGAGCTGACGGCTTCCCAAAATAACCAATTACTCAACTACAACTGCTTTGAGTTACAACATCTCTGACGGTATCTACATGTTTCTGTTTCTCTCATCAACAGTGTTCCTCTCATTCTCCTGGTGCTTTGTTATGTTTACAACCGTGTTTGTTTGTTGCTGACTTTTAACCCAATACCTTGACCTCATTTTAATAAAAACATTGTGACCAACTTTATTTCATTTTCTATTTTTTGAGGGGGCAGTTACAGGTACAAGAAAATACTTTTTTAAAATAGTTCCAAAGATAACCTCAACCCATTTCCCCCCTCAGTCCTCATCCCCCTGCCTGCATTCTCCCTCCCCACCTGGAAACCAACCCACACACCTCCCAACCCTTCCTATCCCGCCCAGCAACCAAGGTTGACTGACCACCCATCCATCCCCCAAGTCTCCCCCCTCTACCAGCCCTTCCCAGTGGGCCTGAAAGTCTCCTCCATACCAGCCCTTCCCTTTGGGCCTGAAAGTCTCCCCCAGTACCAGCCCTTCCCTGTAGGCCTGAAAGTCTCCCCCCAGTACCAGCCCTTCCTGTGGGCCTGAATGTCTCCTCCATACCAGCCCTTCCCCCTCCTTCCCTGTGGTCCTGAAAGTCTACCCCGTTAACCCCCCCCCTTCCCTGTGGACCTGAAAACAAAGAAAGTACCACAGTCTAAATAGTCTAACTATACTGTACAAAAATAGAAATGCAACATGCAACAATTTCAACGATTTTACTGAGTTACAGTTCAAATAAGGACATCAGTCAATTTAAATAGATTAGGCCCTAATCTATGGATTTCACATGACTGGGCAGGAACGCATAGGCCGACTCACTGCAGAGCCAGGCCCAGCCAATCAGTGTGACGGTCGTCGTATGAAGGAGACCAAGGCGCAGCGTGGATATCGTTCCACATCTTTATTTCTATGTGAAACTATGCAAGACATACAATAAACTATAAACATGCATAAACTCAAAATAATCTCCAACAAACACTAGTGGGAAAAACAACAACTTAAATATGATCCCCAATTAGAGACAACGATGACCAGTTGCCTCAAATTGGGAATCATACAAAAACCCCAACCTAGAAAAAAGAACGTAGAACACAACAGAAAATTTAAACTAAACAAAACCCCAACCTAGAAAAAATAACCTAGAACACAACAGAAAATTTTAACTAGACAAAACCCCAACATAGAAAAAAGAACCTAGAACACAACAGAAAATTTCAACTAGACAAAACCCCAACATAGAAAAAAGAACCTAGAACACAACAGAAAATTTCAACTAGACAAAAACCAACATAGAAAAAAGAAACTAGAACCAAACATAGAAATAAATAATCTAGACAAACCCCCCAGTCACGCCCTGACCTACTCTACCATAGAAAAATACGAGCTCTCTATGGTCAGGAAATGACAATCAGATTGCATTTTTCCCCACAAAAGCGCTGTGTTGAAGACAGAAATACTCAGTTTCATCAGCAGTCCGGGTGCCTGGTCTCAGACGATCCCACAGGTAAAGAAGCCAGATATGGAGGGGTTGGCGTGGTTACACATAGTCTGGTTGTCAGGCCAGTTGGACGTACTGCCAAATTCTCTAAAACAACAGCTCTGGTGGACATTCCTGCGGTCAGCAGGCCAATTGCACACTCCCTCAACTTGAGAAATCTGTGGCATTGTGTTTTTAAAGTGGCCTTTAATTGTCCCCAGCACAAGGTGCACCTGTGTAATGATCATGCTGTTAAATCAACTTCTTTATATGCCACACATGTTAGGTGGATGGATTATCTTGGCAAAGGAGAAATGCTCACTAACAGGGATGTAAACAAATTTGTGCACAAAATTAGAGAGACATAAGCCTTTTGTGCGAATGGAACATTTATGGGATCTTATATTTCAACTCATGAAACATTGGACCAACACTTTACATGTTGCGTTTATATTTTTGTTCAGTATATACAGTGCCTTCGGAAAGCATTCAGACCACTTGACTTTTTCTGAATTTTGTTAAGTTACAATCTAATGCTAAAATGTATTAAATTGTATTCTTTCCTCATCAATCCACACAAAATACCCCATAATGACAAAGCAAAAACAGGTTTTTAGAATTTTTTGCAAATGTATTTAAAAAATGAAACTGAAATATGACATTTACATAAGTATTCAGACCCTTTACTTAGTACTTTGTTGAAGCACCTTTGGCAGCAATTGCAGCCTTGAGTCTTCTTGGGTATGACTCTACAAGCTTGGCACACCTGTATTTGGGGAGTTTCTCCCATTCTTCTCTGCAGATTCTCTCAAGCTCTGTCAGGTTGGATGGTGAGCAATGCTGCACAGCTATTTTCAGGCCTTTCCAGAGATGTTCGATTGGGTTTAAGTCCGGGCTCTGTCTGGGCAACTCAAGGACATTCAGAGACTTGTCCCGAAGCCACTCATGCATTGTCTTGGCTGTGTGCTTAGGGTCGTTGTTCTATTGGAAAGTGAACTTTTTCTCATGGTCTGAGAGTCTTTAGGTGCCTTTTGGCAACTCCAAGTGGGCTTTCATGTGCCTTTTACTGAGGAGTGGCCATTCTACCACCAGGTCTACGGACAATTCCTTCAACCTCATGGTTTGGTTTTTGCTCTGACATGCAATGTCAACTCTGAGACCTTATATAGACAAGTGTGTGCTTTTCCAAATCATGTCCAATCAATTGAATTTAACTCAGGTGGACTCCAATCAAGTTGTAGAAACATCTCAAGGATGATCAATCGCTACATATTCGTCGCCAGACACACTGGCTCCAGGTCATCTATAAGTCTATGCTAGGTAAAGCTCCGCCTTATCTCAGCTCACTGGTCACAATAACAACACCCACCGTAGCACGCGCTCCAGCAGGTATATCTCACTGGTCAACCCCAAAGCCAACACCTCCTTACAGTTCTCTGCTGCAAGTGACTGGAGCGAATTGCAAAAAATCGCTGAAGCTCTAGATTCATATTTCCCTCACTAACTTTAAACATCAGCTATCTGAGCAGCTAACCGATCGCTGCAGCTGTACATAGTCCATCTGTAAATAGCCCACCCAATCTACCTACCTCATCCCCATATTGTTTTTATTTACTTTTCTGCTCTTTTGCACACCCGTATCTCTACTTGCACATCATCATCTGCTCATTTATCACTCCAGTGTTAATATGCTAAATTGTGAATAACTTCGCTACTATGGCCAATTTATTGCCTACCTCCTCACACCATTTGCACACACTGTATATAGACTCTTTTTTTCTATTGTGTTATTGACTGTACACTTCTTTAATCCATGTGTAACTCTGTGTTCTTGTTTATGTATCACTGCTTTGCTTTATCTTGGCCAGGTCGCAGTTGTAAATGAGAACTTGTTCTCAACTAGCCTACCTGGTTAAATTAAGGTGAAATAAAAATTTAAAAAATGGAAACAGAATGTAATTTCGAGTCTCATAGCAAAGAGTCTGAATACTGTAAATAAGGGATTTCTGTTTTTTGTTATGTGGAAAAATATCTAAAAACCTGTTTTCTCTTTGTCATTATGGGATATTGTGTGTACAGTTGTAGTCGTAAGTTGACATACACTGAGGTTGGAGTCATTAAAACAAATTTTTCAACCACTCCACAAATTTCTTGTTAACAAATTATAGTTTTGGCAAGTCGGTTAGGACATCTACTTTGAACATGACACAAGTTATTTTTTCCAACAATTGTTAACAGACAGATTATTTCACTTAATCACAATTCCAGTGGGTCAGAAGTTTACATACACTAAGTTGACTATGCCATCAAACAGCTTGAAAAATTCCAGAAAATTATGTCATGGCTTTAGAAGCTTCTGATAGGCTAATTGACATCATTTGAGTCAATTGGAAGTGTACCAGGCCTACCTTCAAGGCCTACCTTCAAACTCAGTGCATCTTTGCTTGACATCATGGGAAAATCAAATGAAATCAGCCAAGACCTGAGAAAAAAAATTGTAGACCTCCACCAGTCTGGTTCATTCTTGGGAGCAATTTCCAAACGCCTGAAGGTACCACGTTCATCTGTACAAACAATAGTACGCAAGTATAAACACCATGGGACCACACAGCCGTCACAACGCTCAGGAAGGAGACGCATTCTGTCTCCTAGAGATGAATGTACTTTGGTTGTGAAAAGTGCAAATCAATCCTAGAACAACAACACTTGAGTGGGCTGAGTCACTGACGTGGTCTTCCTGTCTGGGTTGGCGCCCCCCCCTTGGGTTGTGCCGTGGCGAAGATCTTTGTGGGCTATACTCGGCCTTGTCTTAGGACGGTAAGTTGGTGGTTGGAGACATCCCTCTAGTGGTGTGGGGGCTGTGCTTTGGCAAAGTGGGTTGGGTTATATCCTGCCTGTTTGGCCCTGTCCGGGGGTATCATCGGATGGGGCCACAGTGTCTTCTGATCCCTCCTGTCTCAGCCTCCAGTATTTATGTTGCAGTAGTTTATGTGTCGGGGGGCTAGGGTCAGTCTGTTACATCTGGAGTATTTCTCTTGTCTTATCCGGTGTCCTGTGTGAATTTAAATATGCTCTCTCTAATTCTCTCTTTCTCTCTTTCTTTCTTTCTCTCGGAGGACCTGAGCCCTAGGACCATGCCTCAGGACTACCTGGCATGATGACTCCTTGCTGTCCCCAGTCCACCTGGCCGTGCTGCTGCTCCAGTTTCAACTGTTCTGCCTGCGGCTATGGAACCCTGACCTGTTCACCGGACGTGCTTGTTGCACCCTCGACAACTACTATGATTATTATTATTTGACCATGCTGGTCATTTATGAACATTTTAACATCTTGACCATGTTCTGTTATAATATCCACCCGGCACAGCCAGAGGAGGACTGGCCACCCCTCATAGCCTCGTTCCTCTCTAGTTTTCTTCCTAGGTTTTTGGCCTTTCTAGGGAGTTTTTCCTAGGGAGTTTTTCCTAGCCACCGTGCTTCTTTCACATACATTGCTTGCTGTTTGGGGTTTTAGGCTGGGTTTCTGTACAGCACTTTGAGATATCAGCTGATGTACGAAGGGCTATATAAATACATTTGATTTGATTTGATTTGATCACTGCCTGGTACGGAAATTGCTCGGCCTCCGACCGCAAGGCACTACAGAGGGTAATGCGTACGGCCCAATACATCACTGGGGCTAAACTGCCTGCCATCCAGGACCTCTACACCAGGCAGTGTCGGAGGAAGGACCAAAAAATTGTCAAAGACCCCAGCCACCCCAGTCATAGACTGTTCTCTCTACTACCGCATGGCAAGCGGTTCCGGAGTGCCAAGTCTAGGACAAAAAGGCTTCTCAACAGTTTTTACCCCCAAGCCATAAGACTCCTGAACAGGTAACCATTGGCTAACCGGGCTATCTGCATTGTGTCCCACCACCCGCCAACCCCTCTTTTACGCTACTGCTGCTCTCTGTTCATCATATATGCATTGTCACTTTAACCATATCTACATGTACATACTACCTCAATAAGCTTGACTAACCGGTGTCTGTATATAGCCTTGCTACTCTTATTTTTAAATGTCTTTTTACTGTTGTTTTATTTCTTTACTTACCTACACACACACACACACACACACACACACACACACACACACACACACACACACACACACACACATATACCTTTTTTTCGCACTATTGGTTAGAGCCTGTAAGTAAGCATTTCACTGTAAGGTTGTATTCGGCGCATGTGACAAATAAACTTTGATTTGATTTGATTTACAACCCTAACTTGTAATCGGTCCAATTCGACCGGAACACAGCAGGAGGGTTAAATCAGAAAGGACAGGTAGTTTACACAGCACTTTGGTCAATCCAGTGGTCAGGAAGTAGTTGATTAGGGTGGTTAGGAATGAAAGGAGGTCTCCTGAGGTGGCCTGGAGAAGGGGTGAGGGGATAGGATCGAGTAGGAAGGTGTTTGCCTGGTTGAATGTCACAAGTTAAACCAAAGAATGAAGGAAACAAGAAGGTGGGTTTGGGACTGATAGTCCCTGCATGAGGTTTAGTGAGGGAGCTGTGTAGGCTATCAACCTTCTTTAGAGAACAGAGTGTGTGAGTGTGTAAGTGTGTATGTGTGTGTGTGTGTGTGTGTGTGTGTGTGTGTGTGTGTGTGTGTGTGTGTGTGTGTGTGTGAGAGAGAGAGAGTCTGTGTGTGTGTGTGTGTGTGTGTGTGTGAGAGAGAGAGAGAGTCTGTGTGTGTGTGTGTGTGTGTGTGAGTGAGTGAGTGAGTGAGTGAGTGAGTGAGTGTGTGTGTGTGTGTGTGAGAGAGAGAGTCTGTGTGTCTGTGTGTGGGGGGGTGATGTTGGGGACAATACAGAATTAATCACAATAATTGTTTGCAAAAATAATGATTGCTTGACAAAAATAATTTTTTTGTAATGCCAGTCCTGGTTAAAGGTAACAATCCTGGTTAAAGGTACCAATCCTGGTTATAGGTAACAATCCTGGTTAAAGGTAACAATCCTGGTTAAAGGTAACAGTCCTGGTTAAAGGTAACAGTCCTGGTTAAAGGTACCAGTCCTGGTTAAAGGTAACAATCCTGGTTAAAGGTACCAATCCTGGTTAAAGGTACCAGTCCTGGTTAAAGGTAACAATCCTTCGTATGAACTGCCAACATTATTATACATATTATTTGTTCATTGTGGAAATAAATTAAGATATGCAAGATTTTATATATATTATAATGGTATACATTGCAGTTGAGGTGAGGGCATTGGAAATGCTGTTGGCAGTTCATCTACTTCTGTTCTGTGGGTGGTACTATGTGCTCTTTTTAAAGGATGGGTCCCAATCTCTCAGAGGCCCTGGGATACAGATGGACAGGGGTGGTCTGCCAGTCACTGGGACGACCTGGGATACAGATGGACAGGGGTGGTCTGCCAGTCACTGGGACGACCTGGGATCCAGATGGACAGGGGTGATCTGCCAGTCACTGGGACGACCTGGGATCCAGATGGACAGGGGTGGTCTGCTTGTCACTGGGATGACCTGGGATCCAAATGGACAGGGGTGGTCTGCCAGTCACTGGGACGACCTGGGATCCAGATGGACAGGGGTGGTCTGCCAGTCACTGGGACGACCTGGGATCCAGATGGACAGGGGTGGTCTGCCAGTCACTTGGACGACAACCCAACTTGGGATGGGGGGAGGTTTTAGCGGATGCAATAGTGGAGAACAATTGGAGTTTTACTCAGTAGTAGTGCAAATACCATGGTATAGCCACATATTTTTTTATTTTATTTTATTTCACCTTTATTTAACCAGGTAGGCCAGTTGAACAAGTTCTCAGTTACAATTGCGACCTTGCCAAGATAAAGCGAAGAAGTGCGACAAAAAACAACAACAGTGTTACACACGGAATAAACAAAAGTACAGTCCATAATACAATAGAAAATCTATATACAGTGGGTGCAAATGGAGTTAGGAGGTAAGACAATAAATAGGCCATATTAGCGAAGTAATTACAATTTAGCATTAACACTGGAGTGATAGATGTGCAGATGATGATGTGCATGTAGAATGCATGTAGAAATACTGGTGTGCAAAAGAGCAACAAAAAAAGTAAATAAAAACAAAATATGGGATGAGGTAGGTAGTTGGATGGGCTATTCGGGGCGGCAGCGTAGCCTAGTGGTTAGAGTGTTGGACTAGTAACTGAAGGTTGCAAGATCAAATCCCTGAGCTGACAAGACACAAATCTGTTGTTCTGCCCCTGAACAAGACAGTTAACCCACTGTTTCTAGGCCATCATTAAGAATTTGTTCTTAACTGACTTGCCTTGTTAAATAAAAGTAAAAATAAATTTGCAGCGATTGATAAGCTGCTCAGATAGCTTATGCTTAAAGTTAGTGAGGGAGATATAAGTCTCCAGCTTCAGTGATTTTTGCAAATCGTTCCAGTCATTGGCAGCAGAGAACTGGAAGGAAAGGTGGCCAAATGAGATGTTGGCTTTGGGGATGACCAGTGAGATATACCTGCTGGAGCGAGTTCTACAGGTGGGTGTTGCTATGGTGACCAGCGAGCTGAGATAAGATGGAGCTTTACCTAGCAAAGACTTATAGATGACCTGAATCCAGTGGGTTTGGCGACGAATATGTAGCGAGGACCAGCCAACGAGAGCATACAGGTCACAGTGGTGGGTGGTATATGGGGCTTTGGTGACCACACGGACAGCACTGTGATAGACTGCAACCAGTTTGCTGAGTAGAGTGTTGGAGGCTATTTTGTAAATTACATCGCCGAAGTTGAGGATCGGTAGGAAAGTCTGTTTATTGAGGGTATGATTGGCAGAGTGAGTGAAGGAGGCTTTGTTGCGAAATAGGAAGCCGATTCTAGATTTAATTTTGGATTGGAGATGCTTAATATGAGTCTGGAAGGAGAGTTTACAGTCTAGCCAGACACCTAGGTATTTGTAGTTGTCCACATATTCTAAGTCAGAGCCGTCCAGAGTAGTGATGCTATTCAGGCGGGTGGGTACGGGCAGTGATTGGTTGAAGAGCATGCATTTAGTTTTACTAGCACTTAAGAACAGTTGGAGGCCATGGAAGGAGTGTTGTATGGCAGGAGGTTTGTTAACACAGTTTCCAAAGAAGGGCCAGATGTATACAGAATGGTGTCGTCTGCGTAGAGGTGGATCAAGGAATCACCATCAGCAAGAGCGACATCTTTGATATATACAGAGAAAAGAGTCGGCCCAAGAATTGAACCCTGTGGTACCCCCATAGAGACTGCCAGAGGTCCGGACAACATGCCCTCCGATTTGACACACTGAACTCTATCTGAGAAGTAGTTGGTGAACCAGACGAGGCAGTCATTTGAGAAACCAAGGCTGTTGAGTCTGCCAATAAGCATATACGGTGATTGACAAAGTCAAAAGACTTGGTCAGGTCAATGAAGACGGCTGCACAGCACAGTCTTTTACCGATGGCGGTTATGAAATCGCTTAGTACATTGAGTGTGGCTGAGGTGCACCCGTGACCAGCTCAGAAACAGGATTGCACAGTGGAGAAGGTACAGTGGGATTCGAAATGGTCAGTGATCTGTTTGTTAACTTGGCTTTCGAAGACTTTAGAAAGGCAGAGCAGGATGGATATAGGTCTGTAACAGTTTGGTCTAGAGTGTCTCCCCCTTTTAAGAGGGGGATGACCGTGGCAGCATTCCATACATGAAGGGAACATTTTGGCATTTGCTGTATGATCGATGAGAAACTCCATATTGCAAATGTACGGTCCCTTACTAGACATCCGCGAATGTTTGTAAAATTTGCGGATGGCAGCGGGCCGTGCACCGGGGCCAGATCTTCTGGGAAGTCATCGAACGAAGTCTCTCGGACATTCGGTTTCGGGTCATAAGGGCTGTTTCGAAGGGTTAAAAAATTCAGATCTTTCCAAAACTTCAAACATGTGATTAGGCAACCCTCATGAACTGTAAATCAATCATTTCTCCCATCAGATTTCCAAGAAAAGCTCACACACACACGTATACAGAATGGTGTTGTCTGCGTAAAGGTGGATCAGAGAATCACCAGCAGCAATAGCAACATCATTGATGTATACAGACAAGAGAGTCGGCCAGAGAATTGAACCCTGTGGCACCCCCATAGAGACTACCAAAGGTCCGGACAACAGGCCCTCCGATTTGACACACTGAACTCTATCAGAGAAGTAGTTGGTAAACCAGGCGAGGCAATCATTTGAGAAACCAAGGCTGTAGAGACTGCCAATAAGAATGTGGTGATTGACAGAGTCGAAAGCCTTGGCCACGTCAATGAATACAGCTGCACAGTAATGTCTCTTATCGATGGCAGTTATGATGTCATTTAGGACCTTGAGCGTGGCTGAGGTGCACCCATGACCAGCTTGGAAACCAGATTGCATAGCGGAGAAGGTACGGTGGGATTCGAAATGGTCGGTAATCTGTTTGTTAACTTGGCGTTCGAAGACCTTAGAAAGACAGTGTTGGATAGATATAGGTCTGTAGCAGTTTGGGTCTAGAGTGTCACCCCCTTTGAAGAGGGCGATGACCGCGGCAGCTTTCCAATCTTTGGGAATCTCAGACGATAGATACAGAAGAGAGGTTGAACAGGCTAGTAATAGGGGTTGCAACAATTTCGGCAGATGTTTAGAAAGAGAGGGTCCAGATTGTCTAGCCCGGCGGATTTGTAGGGGTCCAGATTTTGCAGCTCTTTCAGAACATCAGCTATCTGGATTTGGGTGAAGGAGAAATGGTGGGGGCTTTGGCGGGTTGCTGTGGAGGGTGCCGGGCAGTTGACCGGGGTAGGGGTAGCCAGGTGAAAACATGGCCAGCCGTAGAGAAATGCTTATTGAAATTCTCAATTATAGGACATTTATCGGTGGTGACAGTGTTTCCTAGCCTCGGTGCAGTGGGCAGCTGGGAGGAGGTGCTCTTATTCTCCATGGACTTTAGAGTGTCCCGGAACCTTTTTGAGTTTGTGCTGTGTGTGATGCAAATTTCTGTTTGAAAAAGCTAGCCTTTGCTTTCCTGACTGACTGCATTGGTTCCTGACTTCCCTGAGCAGTTGCATATCACAGGGGCTATTCGATGCTAATGCAGAATGCCACAGGATGTTTTTGTGCTGGGCAGACAGGTCTGAAGTGAACCAAGGACTATATCTATTCCTAGTTCAATTTTTTTGGAATGGGGCATGCTTATTTATGATGGTGAGGAAGGCACTTTTAAAGAATAACCAGGCATCATCTACTGACGGGATGAGGTCAGTGTCATTCCAGGATACCCCGGCCAGGTCAATTAGAAAGGCCTGCTCACAGAAGTGTTTTAGGGATTGTTTGACAGTGATGAGGGGTGGTCGTTTGGTCAGAGACCCATTACGGATGCAGGCAATGAGGCAGTGATCGCTGAGATCTTGATTGAAAACAGCAGAGGTGTATTTGGAGGGCAGGTTAGTTAGGATGAAATCTATGAGGGTGCCCGTGTTTACGGATTTGGGGTTGTACCTGGTAGGTTCATTGATAATTTGTGTGAGATTGAGGGTATCAAGCTTAGATTGTAGGATGGCCGGGGTGTTACATCTACACGTTCCGCTAGCGGAACGTCTGCTCCAATATCCAATGATGGGCGGGGCGCGAAATACAAACTCCTCTAAAATCCGAAAACTTCCACTTTTCAAACATATGACTATTTTACAGCTATTTAAAGACAAGACTCTCCTTTATCTAACCACACTGTCCAATTTCAAAAAGGCTTTACAGCGAAAGCAAAACATTAGATTATGTCAGCAGAGTACCCAGCCAGAAATAATCAGACACCCATTTTTCAAGCTAGCATATCATGTCACATAAACCCAAACCACAGCTAAATGCAGCACTAACCTTTTATGATCAGATGACACACCTAGGACATTATGTTATACAATACATGCATGTCTGTTCAATCAAGTTCATATTTATATCAAAAACCAGCTTTTTACATTAGCATGTGACGTTCAGAACTAGCATTCCCACCGAACACTTCCGGTGATTTTACTAAATTACTCACGATAAACGTTCACAAAAAGCATAACAATTATTTTAAGAATTATAGATACAGAACTCCTCTATGCACTCGATATGTCCGATTTTAAAATAGCTTTTCGGATGAAGCACATTTTGCAATAATCTAAGTACATAGCCCAGCCATCACGGGCTAGCTATTTAGACACCCAACCAGTTTAGCCTTCACCAAAATCACATTTCCTATAAGAAAAATGTTCTTACCTTTCCTGTTCTTCGTCAGAATGCAGTCCCAGGACTTCTACTTCAATAACAAATGTAGGTTTGGTCCCAAATAATCCATCGTTATGTTCCATCAAGACATTTTGTTCGTGCGTTCTAGACACTATCCCAACGCTAAATCTCGGCCACGAGCATGGCGCAGAATGTGACAAAAAATTTCTAAATATTCCATTACCGTACTTCGAAGCATGTCAACCGCTGTTTAAAACCAGTTTTTATGCAATTTATCTCGTAGAAAAGCGATAATATTCCGACCGGGAATCTGCCTGTCTGTATACTGAGGGAAAAACCGAAAGCCGGGGGCGGGGGCGGGGCGGGTCGCGAGCGTAAGGCTTAGTCCACTGAGTGACCACTTAGCTTTTGCTCTCCTTTGTTTCAGCCAGGGCTTTGAATTACGTCATTCCTGTTTTTCCCGGGCTCTGAGACTCCATTGGAGACGTGGGAAGTGTCACGTAACAGCAGAGATCCTTAGTTTTTGGAAGAGATGTCAAAGAAAGAAAATAAAAGGTCTGACAGGGTACTTCCTGAACAGAAGCATCTCAGGTTTTTGCCTGCCATAGGAGTTCTGTTATACTCACAGACACCATTCAAACAGTTTCAGAAACTGTGGAGTGTTTTCTCTCCAAAGCTAATAATTATATGCATATTCTAGTTTCTGGGCAGGACTAATAATCAGATTAAATCGGGTACGTTTTTTATCCAGCCGTGAAAATACTGCCCCTAGCCATAAGAGGTTTTTAAGCATGTCCCAGTTTAGGTCACCTAGTAGCACGAGCTCAGAAGATAGATGGGGGGCAATCAATTCACATATGGTATTGAGGGCACAGCTGGGGGCAGAGGGAGGTCTATAGCAAGCGACAACAGTGAGAGATTGTTTCTGGAAAGGTGCATTTTTAGAAGTAGAAGCTCGAATTGTTTGGGTACAGACTTGGATAGTAATACAGAACTCTGCAGGCTATCTTTGCAGTAGATTGCAACACCGCCCCCTTTGGCAGTTCTATCTTGGCGGAAAATGTTATAGTTAGCGATGGAGATTTCACGGTTTTTGGTAGTTTTCCTAAGCCAGGATTCAGACACGGCTAAGACATCCGGGTTGGCAGAGTGTGCTAAAGCAGTGAGTAAAACAAACTTAAGGAGTAGGCTTATATTAACCTGTTAAGGTGTAGGGGGCAGTATGTTCACGGCTGGATAAAAAACGTACCCGATTTAAACTGGTTACTACTCTTGCCCAGAAATGAGAATATGCATATTATTAGTAGATTTGGATAGAAAACACTCTGAAGTTTCTAAAACTGTTTGAATGGTGTCTCTGAGTATAATAGAACTCATATGGCAGGCAAAACCTGAGAAAATTCCAAGCAGGAAGTGGCCTGTCTGAGAATTTGTAGTTCTTCTTTTGATTCTCTATCGAAACTACAGTATCTGTGGGGTTATGTTGCACTTTCTAAGGCTTCCATTGGCTCTGTCAAGCCTTCAGAAAGCGGATTGAGGCGTCTTCTGTCTCTGGGCAAAGTTTAGTAGCTCAGTTTCTCAGTGGTCTGCGTGGTGACAAAGAGATTGGATATGCGCTTTCACGCGAGCACACTGTTTTTTCTTTTCCTCCTTTGAATAAATACACTATTGTCCGGTTCGAATATTAACGCTATTTTACAAGAAAAATACCATAAAAATTGATTTTAAACAGCGTTTGACATGCTTCTAAGTACGGTAATGGAACATTGTTAATTTTTTTGTCTCGAAATGCACTCGCGCATTACCCTTTTGATAGTGACCTGAACGCACAAACAAAACAGAGGTATTTGGACATAACTATGGATTATTTGGAACAAAAACAACATTTCTTGTGGAAGTAGCAGTCCTGGGAGTGCATTCTGACGAAGAACAGCAAAGGTAATACAATTTGTCTAATAGTAATTCTGAGTTTAGTGTGCTCCGAACTTTGCGGGTGTCAAAATAGCTAGCCGTGATGGCTGAGCTATGTACTCAGAATATTGAAAAATGTGCTTTCGCCGAAAAGCTATTTTAAAATCTGACACAGCGATTGCATAAAGGAGTTCTGTATCTATAATTCTTAAAATAATTGTTATCTATTTTGTCAATGTTTAGGATGAGTAATTTAATAAATTCACAGGAAGTTTTTGGTGGGAATGCATGTTCTGAACATCACGAACCAATGTGAAAAGCTGTTTATGGATATAAATATGAACTTGATTGAACAAAACATACATGTATTGTATAACATAATGTCCTAGGAGTGTCATCTGATGAAGATCATCAAAGGTTAGTGCTTCATTTAGTTGTGTTTTGGGTTTTTGTGACATATATGCTTGCTTGGAAAATGGCTGTGTGATTGTTTTGGTCTATGTACTCTCCTAACATAATCTAATGTTTTGCTTTCGCTGTAAAGCCTTTTTGAAATCGGACAATGTGGTTAGATTAATGAGAGTCTTATCTTTAAAATGGTGTAAAATAGTCCTATGTTTGAAAAATTGAAATTATTGCATTTTTGAGGTTTTTGTATTTCGCGCCACGCTGTTCCATTGGATATTGGCTAGGCGTTCCGCTAGCGGAACGTCTAGCCTCAACAGGTTTTATCATACATGAAACCAAGGCTTTTACGGTTACAGAAGTCAGCAAATGAGAGCACTTGGGGAGTGGGAGTGGAGCTAGGCACTGCAGGACCTGGATTAACCTCTACATCACCAGAGGAACAGAGGAGAAGTAGGATAAGGGTATGGTTAAAGGCTATACGAACTGGCCTTCTAGCACATTCGGAACAGAGAGTAAAGGAGCAGGTTTCTGCGCACGATAGCATAGATTCAAGGCATAGTGTACAGACAAAGGTGAGGTAGGATGTGAGTCCATTGGAGGTAAACCTAGGCATTGAGTAATGATGAGAGAGGTATAGTCTATAGAGACGTTTAAACCAGGTGGTGTCATCGCATACGTGGGAGGTGGAACAACATGGTTGGAACCTCTTGAGACTCTCATCCCGTTAGCGGGATCATTTTCCAGCGAAAAACTCCTAGCGACATTAGCATAACGAAATTCAATATATATTTTTTTCAAATATAGGACTGTCTCATATCGTTTTATAGATACACCTCTCTTGAATCGACCCTCGTTGTCCGATTTCAAAAAGGTTTTACAGGAAAAGCACAATATTAGATTATGTTAGAGGAGTACATGGTAAAAGTAGCATCATATGAATTTTCCGACCAGGCACATGCATCACATATAACCAAAAAACAGCTAAATGCAGCACTAACCTTTTACAAACTTCATCAGATGACACACCTAGGACATCATGTTACACACAGCATGCAATCTTTTGTTCAATAAAGGTCATATTTCTATATAAAAACAGCATTTTACATCGGCACCTGACGTTGACTAACTATTTTTTCATAAAATGCGTCTGGGAAACAGTGCTACAATTTTATAAATTACTATTCGAAAACGTTTTTTTTTTTTTTATATTGTCAATCTAAGATTTATAGATGAATATCTCTTGAAAACACCCGTCATAACAGATTTTAAATTAACTTTACAGGGTAATCACACTTTGAGATAAAAGGGGATGCGATACTCAGAAAATGAGCTAGAAAGCCTAGCTCTTCGCCATCTTGGAACAATCGCACATCACATCTGATCTTGTATAATATTGCCAATAATCCCTCACCTTTAGTTGTCTTCATCAGAAAGCACTTCCAGGAATCCCAGGTCCACGACAAATGTATTTTCGGTCGAAAAAGTCCATCCTTTATGTTCCATTAGCTTGCTGTTGTTAGCGCGTCCTAAGGCTGTAACCAAATGTTGATCCGTGCGCGGCACTTGGCTAACGAAAAATGACTATTTTCCCTTCGTTAGGTTCGTTCAAACATGTCAAACGTTGTATAACATTAATCTTCAGGGCCTGTTTCAACAAGAGAGCCAATCAGATTAGAGTGGGACGATTTCATTGTGTTTCAAAACGTTTCCAAAGGTGGGGGCAGACACGGCCGCTGACGTCACAATGCTGATGGCCCTCCTACTGTGACCAATTGCCACATCGTCTCCTGCACTGAGTTTCGACAGCAGAAGCTTCAAAACACTTTGTAAAGACTGGGGACATCTAGTGGATGCACTGGAAAGTGCTCAATTATCATTTTTTCACGTTGTGAATTACAGGGAAGGCTGTGAAGTCGAGTCCACAATTCAGAATCCCACTTCCTGGTTCAATCGGTCTCGGGGTTTTGACTGCCATACGAGTTCTGTTATACTCACAGACACCATTCAAACAGTTTCAGAAACTTTAGGGTGTTTTCTATCCATATAAAATAAGTATATGCATGTCCTAGCTTCTGAGTTTGATTAGTAGGCCGTTGAAAATGGGAACTAATTTTTTCCAAAATGCGCTGTGGCGCCCCCAGTGGTAGGATATACGCAAGAGGTTAAGGCATATTGAGCAGGGCTAGAGGCTCTACAGTGAAATAAGACAGTAATCCCTAACCAGGACAGTAATGAACGAGGCATATTGATATTAGAGAGAAACATGCGTAGCCAAGTGAACATATGGGTCCAGTGAGTGGTTGGGCTGACTGGGGACACGGTGATTCAGACAGTTAGCAGGCCGTTGCTAACAAGCTAATAGTTAGTTGGCCGGGGCTAAACAAACTATCAGTTAGCAGACCGGGGCTGGCAAGCTGCAGTTAGCAGACCGGGTTAGCAAGCAAGCAGTTAGCAGACTGGGGCTAGCAGTTAGCAGACTGTGGCTAGCAGTTAGCAGACCGGGGCAGGCAAGCTAGCAGTTAGCCTTTGGGGGACGTCGCGATGGGGGTAAGTCTGTTTTCGCCTCTTCGTGTGGTGGTGTCGATACGATGGTGGTAGACTAGTCATGGAATTAGTAGGGTTCCAAGTAGATCTAGGTAGCTAGCAGGTCGCGGTTAGCAGAATGGGCCTTCAGCGGACATCGCTCCTGAGGGGCCTGTTGGAATCCTCACATAGATTATGTCGGTATTCCAGTCGTAGAGGATCGGCGGGGTTCCGTGCCCCTTATCGGCAGTAGAAGGGGTCCGGATATTGTTGCCCAGGAGTGGGCTACGGTGGTAGCACAGGAGCCCTGGCCGGGCTAGCTTCAGGCTAATTGGTGCTTGCTCCGGAATGGAAATGCTAGCCAGGAGTAGTCACCGAGGATTGCGGTTAGCTAGTTGCAAAGATCCAGATGAAAATGTTCAGAGTTTGCGGTGGGAATCCGCGGATAAGGAGAAAAAAAATATATGTTCTGGTTTGAGTCACGTTGTTCGAACTGGCGAGAGCTTTCCGAGATAAAGGTTAGCTGATGACCGCTAGCAGTGATTTGCTGACTGATAGCTGGTAGCTAGTTAGCTGAATAGCTTCAGTTGAAGGATTCCAGATCTGAAGTAAATAGAAATACTTTAGAAAAAAAACAGATCCACACCACATTGGGTGAGGCGGGTTGCAGGAGAGTATTTAGAAGTTGAGGTTTAGGAAAATATTTTTTAAAAGATATGCAAAAAGATGTAAAAAGATATATACAAGGGACACAATAGGACAAAGACGTCTGACTGCTACGCCATCTTGTATTGGAGCGGGTGGGTGGACCATTTCAGTTTGTCCATGATGTGTACGCCGAGGAACTTAAAACGTTTAACCTTTTCCACTGCTGTCCCTGTCGATGTGGATGGGGGGGTGCTCCCTCCGCTGTTTCCTGAAGTCCACCATCATCTCCTTTGTTTTGTTGATGTTGAGTGAGAGGTTGTTGTCCTGACACCACACTCCGAGTGCCCTCACCTTCTCGCTATAGGCTGTCTCATCGTTGTTGGTGATCAAGCCTACTACTGTTGTGTTGTCTGTAAACTTTATGATCGAGTTGGAGGTGTGCATAGCCACGCAGCCATGGGTGAACAGGGAGTACAGGATGGGGCTGAGCACGCACCGTTGTGGGGCCCCAGTGTTGAGGATCAGCGAAGAGGTGATGGTGTTTCCTACCTTCACCACTGAGGGCAGCCCTGTCAGGAAGTCCAGGACCCAATTGCACAGGGCGGGGTTGAGACCCAGGGCGTCAAGCTTAATGATGAGCTTGTAGGGTACTATGGAGTTGAATGCTGAGCTGTAGTCAATGAGCAGTATTCTTACATAGGTATTCCTCTTGTCCAGATGAGATAGGGCAGTGTGGTGGTGACTGTATCGTCTGTGGACCTATTGGGGCGGAATGCAAATTGCAGTAGGTCTAGGGTGACAGGTAAGGTGGGGGTGATATCGTCTTTAACTAGTCTCTCAAAGCACTTCGTGATGACAGAAGTGAGTTCTACGGGGCAAAAGTCATTCAGTTCAGTTACCTTTGTCTTCTTGGGTACAAGAACAATGGTGGCCATCTTGAAGCATGTGGGGACAGCAGACTGGGATAGGGATTGATTGAATATGTCCGTAAACACTCCAGCCAGCTGGTCTGCGCATGCTCTGAGGATGCGGCTAGGGATGCCATCTTGGCCGGCAGCCTTGCGAAGGTTAACACATTTAAATGTCTTATTAACATCGGCCACGGAGAAGGAGAGTCCACAGTTCCTGGTAGCAGGCCACGTTAGTGGCACTGTGTTATCCTCAAAGTGGGCAAAGAAGGTGTTTAGCTTGTCTGGAAGCAAGACGTTGGTGTCCGTGACGTGGCAGATTTTAGTTTTGTAGTCCGTGATTGTCTGTAGACCCTTTCACATACGTCTTGTGTCTGAGCCGTTGAATTGCGACTCCAATTTGTCCCTATTCTGACATTTTGCCTGTTTGATTGCCTTGCGGAGGGAATAACTACACTGTTTATATTCAGCCATACTCCCAGTCATCTTTCCATGGTTAAATGTAGTGGTTCGCGCTTTCAGTTTTGCGCAAATGCCAACATCTATCCACAGTTTCCGGTTAGGGTGGGTACAACATCTCCTATGTACTTCCTTATAAACTCACTCACCGAATAAGCGTATAAATCTATATTATTCTCTGAGGCTACCCAGAACATGTCCCAGTCCGCATGATCAAAACAAGCAGCAGCTACTCTTTCTGGGGTCCAGCAAAATGAAGGCAGTTTATACAATACATTCACAGATTTCACAACACACTGTGTGCCCTCAGTCCTCTACTCCACCACTACCACATATCTACAGTACTAAATCCATATGTAAGTGTGTGTATAGTGCGTATGTTATAGTGTGTGTATGCATGTGTCTGTGCAAATGTTTGTGTTCTTTCACAGTCCCCGCTGTTCCATAACATGTTTTTTTATCTGTTTTTATAATAAAATTTTACTGCTTTCATCAGTTACTTGATGTGGAATAGAGTTCCATGTAGTCATGGCTCTATGTAGTACTGTGCGCCTCCCATAGTCTGTTCTGGACTCGGGGACTGTGAAGAGACCTCTGGTGGCATGTCTTGTGGGGTATGTATGGGTGTCCGAGCTGTGTGCCAGTAGTTCAGACAGACAGCTCGGTGCATTCAACATGTCAATACCTCTCATAAATACAAGTAGTGATGAAGTCAATCTCTCCTCCACCTTCATCCAGGAGAGATTGACATCCATATTATTAATATTAGCTCTCTGTGTACATCCTAGGGCCAGCTGTGCTGCCCTGTTCTGTCCTTTTTTGTGGCACCTGACCACACGACTGAACAGTAGTCAAGGTGTGACAAAACTAGGGCCTGCAGGAATTGCCTTGTTGATAGTGTTGTTAAGAAGGCATAGCAGCGCTTTATTATGTACATACTTCTCCCCATCTTAGCTAGAGTTGTATCAATATGTTTTGACCATGACAGTTTACAATCCAGGGGTACTCCATGCAGTTTAGTCATTTCAACTTGCTCAATTTCCACATTATTTATTACAAGATTTAGTTGAGGTTTAGGGTTTAATGAATGATTTTTCCCAAATACAATGCTTTTAGTTTTAGAAATTTTTAGGACTAACTTATTCCTTGCCACCCACTCTGAAACTAACTGCAACTCTTTGTTAAGTGTTGCAGTCATTTCAGTCACCCCCGTACATAGACACTCTGGCTTTACTCAAAGTCAGTGGCATGTTGTTAGTAAAGATTAGAAAAAGCAAGGGACCTAACCAGCTACCCTGGGGAATTCCTGATGAAATCAAATGTGAGAAATTGCCAAGAAACTGAAGATCTAGTACAACGCTGTGTACTACTCCCTTCACAGAACAGCACAAACTGGCCAGCATCCCGGAGTCGCCTCTTCCCTTTTGACGTGGAGACTGGTGTTTTGCAGGTACTATTTAATGAAGCTGCCAATTGAGGACTTGTGAGGCGTCTGTTTCTCAAACTAGACACTCTAATGTACTTGGCCTCTTGCTCAGTTGTGCACCGGGGCCTTCCACTCCTCTTTCTATTCTGGTTAGAGCCAGTTTGCGCTGTTCTGTGACGGGAGTAGTACACAGCGTTGTACAAGATCTTCAGTTTCTTGGCAATTTCTCGCATGGAATAGCCTTCATTTCTCAGAACAAGAACAGACTGACAGGTTTCAGAAGAAAGTGCTTTGTTTCTGGCCATTTTGAGCCTGTAATCAAACCCACAAATGCTGATGCTCCAGATACTTAACTAATCTAAAGAAGGACAGTTTTATTGCTTCTTTAATCAGCAGAACAGTTTTCAGCTGTGCTAACATAATTGCAAAAGGGTTTTCTAATGATCAATTAGCCTTTTAAAATGATCAACTTGGATTAGCTAACACAACGTGCCATTGGAACACAGGAGTGATGGTTGCTGATAACGGGCCTCTGTACACCTATGTAGATATTCCATAAAGTATCTGCCCTTTCCAGCTACAATAGTAATTTACAACATTAACAATGTCTACACTGTATTTCTGATCAGTTAGATGTTATTTTAATGGGCAAAAAAATTGCTTTTCTTTTGTCGTGGAATATTGCCTAAAAAATATAACACTCTTACAATAACTTTTGAATTCAATATAGGCTTTAATACAAAGTAGCAAAGCCGAGCTGATCCACGGAACATCTACCTTCCCTGAGCATTGGCTCTGCTTTTATGCACATACAGCATATGGGTACATCCCCTTAGCCCTTCCTCCACCATTGTCTTCCAACCCGAGTTTCTTGCTTGTTTACGCCTGATGACGCACACATCTGTTCCGGTTTGGATTATAATGGTGGCAGAACCCCCTAGCTTACACAACAAATAATACACTTATTGTATATGGTTCACATGTCAGTCAATTTGCCACCATTCTTCTCCTGTTTCCTCCTGACAATAGTATGTTATAAGGCGGAAATGTTATTATGTTCTCAGCTAATGCAATCTTTGTCATGACATCCTACTCAGAGATGGTATTTGCATTACATGCCCCCACCTTTCTATCCAGTCAATGTACTCATTGTCCTTACTACTTCCTGCTATTCAATTATGTTTCTTCAGCATAGCAGCTGCCCATAGTTACATTACATTAACTCCCACACTTTCAAAAACAAGGACATTCCTAAGTGACCCCAAACTTTGAACAGTAGTGTATATACAGTACCAGTCAGAGGTTTTTAAACACCTACTCATTCAAGGGTTTTCCTTATTTTTACTATTTTCTAAATTGTAGAATAATAGCAAAGACATCAAACTATGAAAAACTACCTCATGAAGCTGGTGGGGGGGGGGGGGGGGTGAATGCCAAGAGTGTGCAACGCTGTCATCTCGGGAAAGGGTGGCTACTTTGAAGACTCTCAAATATCAGATATATTTTGTTTAACACTATTTTGGTTACTACATGATTCCATATGTGTTATTTCATAGTTTGATGCCTTCACTATTGTTCTACAATGTAGAAAATAGTAAAAAGTAATGAAAAACCCTTAAATGAGTAGGTGTGTCCAAACCTTTGACTGGTACTGTATTGAGAAAAATTATGTCTGTTTTTGTCTTGGATTTAATGGTTGATAACCGGTTTATATTGGAGAAGGCGACACATTTGAGTAGGGATGCTTTTAAGTTGATTATGTTGTGCAATGGAAGTTATTTTCTGTTGGTTGTGATAATATATGATATATTTGTTGTCGTAAGGGGGAAGGTGTTACAGGTTTTGGTTTTTCTATTAAATATTTTAGGTTGCACTTTAGCACGTATAGCTTGTTCTTACGTAGGGGCCCACTGATTCCTGGACTAAAAAACTGTAATCCTAGACTAAATAGCATTTTTATGGATTCTCTATTGAAAGTGCTTCTTAATCCAAGACTTAATCTGTGTCCAGGAAATCGACCCTATATGTGTTGACTAGTGGATTATCTGTGACCATGAGGTGATAAAGAAACTAATAGGATTACAACAGTCCAGTCTGGAACAGCAGAAGTGGAACAGGACAAATACAGATCAACAGCACAATCCCTACAGAACAGTAAACACACACTCGGGGACACAGTACATCAGAAACAAACTACTCAATACCAAGGACAACAACCTGCTAGCTTCTACTGGTGAGTACACCTTGACACACCTCAGTAACAAGGACAACAACCTGCTAGCTTCTACTGGTGAGTAGAATACTGAATACATATACTGTCCCATGTTGTCCTTGGGGCAGTGTGTATACATGTGAATATGACAGGGTGAGGTTGGTTGTTGTCCTTGGGGCAGAATGTATACATGTGAATATGACAGGGTGAGGTTGGTTGTTGTCCTTGGGGCAGAATGTATACATGTGAATATGACAGGGTGAGGTTGGTTGTTGTCCTTGGGGCAGTATGTATACATGTGAATATGACAGGGTGAGGTTGGTTGTTGTCCTTGGGGCAGTATGTATACATGTGAATATGACAGGGTGAGGTTGGTTGTTGTCAAAACAAATCTCATTTTATTTGTCATATACACGTGTTAAGCGGCTGTTATTGCGGCTGTAGCGAAATGCTTGTGTTTCTAATTCTAACAGTGCAGTAATACAGTATCTAACAGTAATATTTAACAATTTCACAACAATACACAGAAATGGAATTAAGAATATATAAATATTCTGCGAGCATTGTGGCAGAACGAGGCCTGTATGTGTACATGTGAATATGAGAGGGATTGTTGGTTGTTGTCTTGGGGGCACAGTAACTACTGTCATCAAACACAACAAGAGGAATACCAGTGAGATGTTGTGGTGCTGGAAAAAACTACCTGATACAGTAGCTGACTATTCTGCTAGAATGGACCTGAGGTAACTACAGTAGCGACCGACCAGCTCGATTCAGTCCTATGTAGCAACATTTGAAATTGTGTTTTTTACATTGGATAAAAGTAGAGACTCAGAGCTAGAAAGTGGTATATCATACACTACAGTTGAGGAACAATGGGAAAGTAATTCTGCTTTGAAAGTTAATAAAACTGCAAATGGCCCTTGAATATTTTGGCAGACCTACTGGAGAGCTTTTCTTTGTCTACACCCATTCAGAATCCTTCACAGTCTCTTCAAATTAAATCAAATTTTATTTTTCACATGCATCTTTCACATACAACTGGTGTAGACCTTACAGTGAAATGCTTACTTACAATCCCTTAACAACAATGCAGTTTTAAGAAAAATAAGGGTTAAGAAAGTATATACTAAAATAAAAAATGAAATAAAAACTAATAATAATATGTACATGTAGGTAGAGGTAAAGTGAATATGCATGGATAATAAGGAAGAGTAGCAGCAGCGTAGAAAAGGGGGTGGGATGGGACAATGCAAATAGTCCGGGTAGCCATTTGATTAGCTGTTCAGGAGTCTAATGGCTTGGGGGTATAAGTTGTTAAGAAGCCTTTTGGATCTAGACTTGGCGCTTCGGTACCGCTTGCCGTGCAGTAGCAGAGAGAACAGTCTATGACCAGGGTGTCTGGAGTCTTTGGCCATTTTTAGGGCCTTCCTCTGACACCTCCTGGTATAGAGGTCCTGGATGGCAGGAAGCTTGGCCCCAGTGATGTACTGGGCCGTACTCACTACCCTCTGCAGCACCTCGCGGTCGGATGCCGAGCAGTTGCCGTACAAAGCGGTGATGTGGCCAGACAACATGCTGTCAGACACATGCATACACACACAATAACATACGCACTATACACACACGTATACATGGATTTTGCGTTGTAGATATGTGGTAGTGGAGTAGGGCCTGAGGGCACACAGTGGGTTGTGAATTCTGTAATGAATGTATTGTAATTTTTTTTAAATTGTATAACTGCCTTAATTTTGCCAGACGCCAGGAAAAGTAGCTGTGACCTTGGCATCAGCTAATGGGGACCCATAATAAACCCCAGGAAGAGTAACTGCTGCCTTGGCAGGAACTAATGGGGGTCCATAATAAATACAAATACATATGTTCCAGCTGTAGAACATTTTGAGGATCAGAGGTCCAATGCCAAAGCTTTTCATCCTCCTGAAGGAGAAGAGGCGTTGTCGTGCCCTCTTTATGACTGTGTTGCTGTGTTTGGACCATGATAGGTCCTTAGCGATGTGGACACCGAGGAACTTGAAGCTCTCGACCCACTCCACTACCCACTCCACTACAGCCCCTTCGATGTGAATAGTGATTCTGTTCGACCCTCCGTTTCCTGTAGTGCACAATAAGCTCCTTTGTGTTATGACGCTGAGAGAGAGGTTGCTGTTCTGGCACCACACTTCCAGGTCTTTGCTCTCCTCCATATACTCTCATTGTTGTCTGTGATCAGGCCAACTACAGTTGTGTCATCGGCAAACTTAATTATGGTGTAGGAGTCGTGGGTGAACAGGGAATGAAGGAGGGGGAAAAGCACACACCTCTGAGGTGCCCACATGTTGAGGGTCAGAGTGGCGGATGTGTTGTTGCCTATCCTCACCACCTGGGGGCGTTCCATCAGGAAGTCCAGGATCCAGTTGCAAAGGGATGTGTTCAGTCCAAGGGACCTTAGCTTAGTGACGAGCTTGGAGGGTACTATGGTGTTGAAAGCTGAGCTGTAGTCTATGAACAGCATTCTCACATAGGTGTTCCTTTTGTCCAGGTGGGAAAGGGCAGTGTGGAGTGCAATAGAGATTGTGTCATCTGTGGATCTGTTGGGGGGTTATGCAAATTAGAGTGGGTCTAGGGTTTCTGGGATGATGGTGTTGATATGAGGCATGACCAGCTTTTCAAAGCTCTTCAAGGCTACAGATGTGAGTGCTCTGGGTCGGTAGTCATTTAGACAGGTTACCTTGGCATTCTTGGACATAGGATCTATGGTGGTCTGCTTAAAACATGGGTATTACAGACTAGGTCAGAGAGAGGTTGAAAATGTTAGTGAAGACACTTGCCAGCTGGTCAGCCCAAGCTCTGAGTACGCGTCCTTGTTATCCATCTGGCCAAGCGGCCTAGTGAATGTTGACCTGTCTAAAGTTCTTATTCACATCGGCAACAGAGAGCGTGATCACACAGCCGTCCAGAACAGCTGTTGCTCTCATACATATTTCATTGTTGCTTGCCTCGAAGCTAGCATAGAAGGCATTTAGCTTGTCTTGTCTGCTCGCATCACTAGACAGCTCGTGGCTGGGCTTCCCTTCATAATCCGTGATAGTTTGCAAGCCCTGCCACATCCAACGAGCATCAGAGCCGGTGTAGTAGGATTTGATCTCAGTTCTGTATTGTTTGAAAGTTTGTCGGAGGGTGCAGCGGGATTTCTTATAAGCATACAGATTAGTGTCCCACTCCTTGAAAGCGGCAGCTTTAGCTCTGTGCGGATGTTGCCTGTAATCCATGGCTTCTGGTTGGGATATGTACTTCCTGTCACTGTGGGGACGATGTCGTCAATGCACTTATTAATGAAGACAGTGACTGATGTGGTAAATTCCTCAAAGCCATCGGATGAATCCCAGTACATATTCCAGTCTGTGCTAGTGAAACAGTCCTGTAGTTTAACATCTGCTTCATTGAACCACTTCCGTATTGAGCGCGTCACTGGTACTTCCTGTTTGAGTTTTTGCTTGTAAGCAGGAATCAGGAGGATAGAGTTGTGGTCAGATTTGCCAAATGGAGGGTGAGCTACAGTCGTTGAGTTATGTTCACATGTAATGATTGGATATAATGATTGTGTAACGAGTCGGAGACAGAAGTGGGGAGGTAGCTCCAGATAACTCGAGGAACAGTAAACATAATTATGATGTCAGTCAGAGAGAGACCTAGTGTTTCCATGAGGTTGGGTTAAGTTTAGGGGACCCCTAAACCTCACCTGTCGCCAAACCCTAAAGCTGTTTCACTCCTTTGTCGTCCTTTGTTAGTATCCTCATGGTATTCTACTGTGCTACTGAATAACCTTAACTAAACTAACCATCTTAACTTAACCAATAAGATCAAATAAATTCCACTAAACTGCTGTTGTTCTGTACTAATCCAGTCCTGTTGCATAGTGTGGCTCTACAGAGTCCTGTACTAATCCAGTCCTGTTGCATAGTGTGGCTCTACAGAGTCCTGTACTAATCCAGTCCTGTTGCATAGTGTGGCTCTACAGAGTTCTGTACTAATCCAGTCCTGTTGCATAGTGTGGCTCTACAGAGTCCTGTACTAATCCAGTCCTGTTGCATAGTGTGGCTCTACAGAGTTCTGTACTAATCCAGTCCTGTTGCATAGTGTGGCTCTACAGAGTTCTGTACTAATCCAGTCCTGTTGCATAGTGTGGCTCTACAGAGTTCTGTCTAGAAAAGGGATGTTTACCAGCTCAACCTCAAATCTAAATCCTCTTAACTCACAGGATTAGATTAGGGGCTCTATTCAATCTGGATCGCTGAAGCGTTGTAGATTGCGCAACAGTTAAGTAAAGGTAATTTCCGATTGAGCCGACATATGCGGCTTTTACCGTGAATCCAGTCTCAGCTAACGTGGGAACAATGCCTTCAAATGTCAATCATGCTGTAATGCTGAACTTCCTCGATTCGGATTGAATAGAGCCCTTAACCCCCTGGAGTCGATTTCTGCGGCCCCGTTGAAATGTAATTAGCATAATAATAAGTCCCCATAAAAATCTGGCAGTTTAATTACACAATTGTGTGTGTGTGTGTGTGTGTGTGTGTGTGTGTGTGTGTGTGTGTGTGTGTGTGTGTGTGTGTATCACTTAGCATATAATTGCGGAAGTAGAAGTAACTGCCTCCAGTATTTCATGGTTTCTTCTCTTCCAGACTGAGCTTCCTGTGATCAGACAAGATGAGGTTTCTGATTGGTTGGGTTGTGTTGGTGATGTCATTGGTGGTCTTGCAATGCGCAGCAGAAGACCCTGCAGCAGGCATCTCAGAGGACACCCTGAAGCGTGAGTCTAACACACACACACACACACACACACACACACACACACACACACACACACACACACACACACACACACACACACACACACACACACACCCTCTCGTCACATACCCATCCCTCCTTCTGTCTCTCAGAGCTGTCTGATGTTGGGGAGAAGCTGGTGGATGAGGAGGTGAGGAGAGCTCTGTATGGAGTGAAACAGATGAAGGAGGTACTGGTGAAGAATGAGGAGAAACATGAAGACCTGATGAAGTCTCTCCGACACAGCAGTGACAAGAAGAAGGTACGTATCTTTACCTTTAGGGTTTGGGGTCCATATTTACCTTTTAGGGTTTGAAGTCCATCTTTACCTTCTAGGGTTTGAAGGCCATATTTACCTACTAGGGTTTGAAGGCCATCTTTACGTTCTAAGGTTTGAAGGCCATATTTACCTTTTAGGGTTTTAGGTCCATCTTTACCTTCAAGGATTTGGCGTCCGTCTTTACCTTCTAGAGTTTGTGGTGAATCTTAGCTTAAGGTTTAGGTGGTGGACCAAAGTGGCTATGTTCAGTGCACTAGATGTCAGAGATCAGGATTAAAGGTCAGAGGTTATATAGTATTGTTGCTGTCCATTAGGGTGCGGCCCAGCTATACCAGGAGGTGGAGCTAAAGCTGGAGGAGGCGGAGCATCAGTGCCAGGAGTCTCTAAAGGAGGAATGGGAGGCGTGTTGGCTGTGTCTGGAGGATGCCTGTAAGACCTTCTACACCTCCACATGCAGACAGGGCTTCAGCTCCTTCCAGGCCAAGGTACACACACACACACACACACACACACACACACACACACACACACACACACACACACACACACACACACACACACACACACACACACACACACACACACACACACACCACACACACCACTAAATGAACCTCACCTCACCTAACACCCTCCCCCTGGCCAGGTAGAGAACTTCTTCCGCAGGGTGTCGACTCGGTTCGGCCAGAGAGACCCACGTCCTCTAGATGGAGATATGTTGTTGAACCAGAGTGCTGAGAAACCCGACAGGGAGGTAGTTCGCATAGAAGACTCCTACAACAGCCTCATCGCCAAGGTACTGGACAAGTCCATCTACAGAAAATCGGAAGTCAATTTCCATTGTCCTCATTGTCAGTTTATTCTGTTTATCCATCTTGTTAGATGAGCGAGGTAGAGTCAGTTGATTAGTGAGGTAGTGTCAGTTGACTAGTGAGGTAGAGTCAGTTGACTAGTGAGGTAGTGTCAGTTCACTAGTGAGGTAGTGTCAGTTGATTAGTGAGGTAGTGTCAGTTGACTAGTGAGGTAGTGTCAGTTGACTAGTGAGGTAGAGTCAGTTGATTAGTGAGGTAGTGTCAGTTCACTAGTGAGGTAGTGTCAGTTGATTAGTGAGGTAGTGTCAGTTGACTAGTGAGGTAGTGTCAGTTGACTAGTGAGGTAGTGTCAGTTGACTAATGAGGTAGTGTCAGTTCACTAGTGAGGTAGTGTCAGTTGATTAGTGAGGTAGTGTCAGTTGACTAGTGAGGTAGTGTCAGTTGACTAGTGAGGTAGTGTCAGTTGACTAGTGAGGTAGTGTCAGTGGATTAGTGAGGTAGTGTCCGTTGACTAGTGAGGTAGAGTCAGTTGACTAGTAAGGTAGAGTCAGTTGATTAGTGAGGTAGAGTCAGTTGACTAGTGAGGTAGTGTCAATTGACTAGTGAGGTAGAGTCAGTTGATTAGTGAGGTAGTGTCAGTTAACTAGTGAGGTTGTGTCAGTTGATTAGTGAGGTAGTGTCAGTTCACTAGTGAGGTAGTGTCAGTTGACCTGTTCTCCCCCTCCTAGGTGGGCTCCTTGTTTGAACGTAGTGTGGTGCTGGTGGACAAGATGCAAGGTAAACTGGACCAGGACCTCCAGAAGGCCTTTGACCCCCAGAGCAGAGACCAGGCCCGGGGCCAACAGCCTACCCAGGACCCCTTCTCCCTGGTGATGGACTTAGGCTTCATCCACAGAGTGGGGCTGGAGGAGGTGCTGGACTCCTTCTTTAACTTTGGGAAGAGTGTTGTGGAGGACTTTGGGGACGTGGTCACACGAGTGTTTGATGACCTCAAAGATGTTGTGGAGGAGGAGAGGAAGAGAGGTAGCTCCAACGCAGAACTAGAAACCCTATTGATATTGTTCTATTACAAAGAGATAACCTTAACCGAACCCAACACAGAACTAGAAACCCTATTGATATTGTTCTATTACAAGGAGATAACCTTAACCGAACCCAACACAGAACTAGAAATCGTATTGATAGCTATAATAGTTAATGACAGATAATCTGTTCCTCTGGTCCAGAGAGGGAGCTGTTCCCTCATTTCCTCCAGAACAGGAAGTTGTGTAGAGAGTTGAGGAGGCAGACTTCAGAATGCTGGCAGCTGCAGAACCAGTGTCAGTCCTGCCAAGGGGTGCTGCTCACAGGTAACACACACACACACACACACACACACACACACACACACACACACACACACACACACACACACACTCTCCAACTGCCTCCTGTCCCCTGTGTGTGTCAGAGTGTCCCAGTGTGAGGGATCTGCATGTGGAACTGGATGAGGTGTCTCAGCTGCGGGACATGTCTAAGGAGCAGTACGACGAGGTAACATAGCATAGCATTGTGTAGCATACCGTAACATAGCATAGCATAGGATAACCTAACATAGCATAACATAAAATAGCATAGCATAACTTAACATCCATTCTGTTTAAATCCATCACTCCAGGTTCTGAGCATTGTGCAGCAGCACACAGGGGACACGGTGAGCTGGATAAGCAACATGGCTACTGAGTTCAGCTGGGTGACAGAAATGGTCAACAACAACACCGCACCTGATACCATATTCCGCATCAGAAAGGTAACACAGACAGACAGACAGACAGACAGACAGACAGACAGACAGACAGACAGACAGACAGACAGACAGACAGACAGACAGACAGACAGACAGACAGACAGACAGACAGACAGACAGACAGACAGTACATACAGTAAAACTTAAATGAATAACCAGGGCATTCATTTGCTTAAATCCCTGAACACAACATGCGCTTATTAGAGACAGGCTTATATTGTGGAGTCAGTATATTGTTTCTACCCAGGTGGTGTCAGTATGAGTACAGTATATTGTTGTTTCTACCCATTCGGTGTCAGTATGAGTACAACATATTGTTGTTTCTACCCAGGTGGTGTCAGTATGAGTACAGTATATTGTTGTTTCTACACAGGTGGTGCCAGTATGAGTACAGTATATTGTTGTTTCTACCCAGGTGGTGTCAGTATGAGTACAGTATATTGTTGTTTCGACCCAGGTGGTGTCAGTATGAGTACAGTATATTGTTTCTACCCAGGTGGTGTCAGTATGAGTACAAATCAAATCAAATCAAATTTATATAGCCCTTCGTACATCAGCTGAAATCTCAAAGTGCTGTACAGAAACCCAGCCTAAAACCCCAAACAGCAAGCAATGCATGTGAAAGAAGCACGGTGGCTGGGAAAAACTCCCTAGGAAAAACTCCTGAGAAAGGCCAAAAACCTAGGAAGAAACTTAGAGAGGAACCAGGCTATGAGGGGTGGCCAGTCCTCTTCTGGCTGTGCCGGGTGGATATTATAACAGAACATGGTCAAGATGTTAAAATGTTCGTAAATGACCAGCATGGTCAAATAATAATAATCATAGTAATTGTCGAGGGTGCAACAAGCACGTCCGGTGAACAGGTCAGGGTTCCGTAGCCGCAGGCAGAACAGTTGAAACTGGAGCAGCAGCATGGCCAGGTGGACTGGGGACAGCAAGGAGTCATCATGCCAGGTAGTCCTGAGGCATGTTCCTTGGGCTCAGGTCCTCCGAGAGAAAGAAAGAAAGAGAGAAAGAGAGAATTAGAGAGAGCATATTTACATTCACACAGGACACCGGATAAGACAAGAGAATACTCCAGATGTAACAGACTGACCCTAGCCCCCTGACACATAAACTACTGCAGCATAAATACTGGAGGCTGAGACAGGAGGGATCAGAAGACACTGTGGCCCCATCCGATGATACCCCCGGACAGGGCCAAACAGGCAGGATATAACCCCACCCACTTTGCCAAAGCACAGCCCCCACACCACTAGAGGGATATCTACAACCACCAACTTACCGTCCGAAGACAAGGCCGAGTATAGCCCACAAAGATCTCCGCCACGGCACAACCCAAGGGGGGGGCGCCAACCCAGACAGGAAGACCACGTCAGTGGCTCAACCTACTCAAGTGACGCACCCTTCCCAGGGACGGCATGGAAGAACACCAGTAAGTCAGTGACTCAGCCCCTGTAAAAGGGTTAGAGGCAGAGAATCCCAGTGGGAAGAGGGGAACCGACAAGGCAGAGACAGCAAGGGCAGTTCGTTGCTCCAGCCTTTCCGTTCACCTTCACACTCCTGGGCCAGACTATACTTAATCATAGGACCTACTGAAGAGATAAGTCTTCAGTAAAGACTTAAAGGTTGAGACTGAGTCTGCGTCTCTCACATGGGTAGGCAGACCATTCCATAAAAATGGAGCTCTATAGGAGAAAGCCCTACCTCCAGCCGTTTGCTTAGAAATTCTAGGGACAATTAGGAGGCCTGCGTCTTGTGACCGTAGCGTACGTGTAGGTATGTACGGCAGGACCAAATCGGAAAGATAGGTAGGAGCAAGCCCATGTAATGCTTTGTGGGTTAGCAGTAAAACCTTGAAATCAGCCCTTGCCTTAACAGGAAGCCAGTGTAGGGAGGCTAGCACTGGAGTAATATGATCAATTTTTTTGGTTCTAGTCAGGATTCTAGCAGCCGTATTTAGCACTAACTGAAGTTTGTTTAGTGCTTTATCCGGGTAGCCGGAAAGTAGAGCATTGCAGTAGTCGAGCCTAGAAGTAACAAAAGCATGGATAAATTTTTCTGCGTCATTTTTGGACAGAAAGTTTCTGATTTTTGCAATGTTACGTAGATGGAAAAAAGCTGTCCTTGAAGCAGTCTTGATATGTTCTTCAAAAGAGAGATCAGGGTCCAGAGTAACGCCGAGGTCCTTCACAGTTTTATTTGAGACGACTGTACAACCATCCAGATTAATTGTCAGATTCAACAGAAGATCTCTTTGTTTCTTGGGACCTAGGACAAGCATCTCTGTTTTGTCCGAGTTTAAAAGTAGAAAATTTGCAGCCATCCACTTCCTTATGTCTGAAACACAGGCTTCTAGCGAGGGCAATTTTGGGGCTTCACCATGTTTCATTGAAATGTACAGCTGTGTGTCGTCCGCATAGCAGTGAAATTTAACATTATGTTTTCGAATGACATCCCCAAGAGGTAAAATATATAGTGAAAACAATAGTGGTCCTAGAACGGAACCTTGAGGAACACCGAAATTTACAATTGATTTGTCAGAGGACGAACCATTCACAGAGACAAACTGATATCTTTCCGACAGATAAGATCTAAACCAGGCCAGAACTTGTCCATGTAGACCAATTTGGGTTTCCAATCTCTCCAAAAGAATGTGGTGATCGATGGTATCAAAAGCGGCACTAAGATCTAGGAGCATGAGGACAGATGCAGAGCCTCGGTCTGACGTCATTAAAAGGTCATTTACCACCTTCACAAGTGCAGTCTCAGTGCTATGATGGGGTCTAAAACCAGACTGAAGCGTTTCGTATACATTGTTTGTCTTCAGGAAGGCAGTGAGTTGCTGCGCAACAACTTTTTCTAAAATTTTTGAGAGGAATGGAAGATTCGATATAGGCCGATAGTTTTTTTATAATTTCTGGGTCAAGATTCGGCTTTTTCAAGAGAGGCTTTATTACTGCCACTTTTAGTGAGCTTGGTACACATCCGGTGGATAGAGAGCCGTTTATTATGTTCAACATAGGAGGGCCAAGCACAGGAAGCAGCTCTTTCAGTAGTTTAGTTGGAATAGGGTCCAGTATGCAACATAGTACAGTATGTTCTTGTTTCTACCCAGGTGGTGTCAGTATGAGTACAGTATATTGTTGTTTCTACCCAGCTGGTGCCAGTATGAGTACAACATATTGTTGTTTCTACCCAGGTGGTGTCAGTATGAGTACAGTATATTGTTGTTTCTACACAGGTGGTGCCAGTATGAGTACAGTATATTGTTGTTTCTACCCAGGTGGTGTCAGTATGAGTACACTATATTGTTGTTTCTACCCAGGTGGTGTCAGTATGAGTACAGTATATTGTTTCTAACCAGGTGGTGTCAGTATGAGTACAGTATGTTGTTGTTTCTACCCAGGTGGTGTCAGTATTAGTACAGTATATTGTTTCTACCCAGGTGGTGTCAGTATATTGTTTCTACCCAGGTGGTGTCAGTATGAGTACAGTATATTGTTGTTACTACCCAGGTGGTGTCAGTATGAGTACAGTATGCTGTTGTTTCTACCCAGGTGGTGTCAGTATTAGTACAGTATGTTGTTTCTACCCAGGTGGTGTCAGTATGAGTACAGTATGTTGTTTCTACCAAGGTGGTGTCAGTATATTGTTTCTACCCAGGTGGTGTCAGTATGAGTACAGTATATTGTTCTACCCAGGTGGTGTCAGTATGTGTACAGTATATTGTTGTTTCTACCCAGGTGGTGTCAGTATGAGTACAGTATATTGTTGTTACTACCCAGGTGGTGTCAGTATGAGTACAACATATTGTTGTTTCTACCCAGGTGGTGTCAGTATGAGTACAGTATATTGTTGTTTCTACCCAGGTGGTGTCAGTATATTGTTGTTTCTACCCAGGTGGTGTCAGTATGAGTACAGTATATTGTTGTTTCTACCCAGGTGGTGTCAATATGAGTACAGTATATTGTTTCTACCCAGGTGGTGTCAGTATGAGTACAGTATATTGTTGTTTCTACCCATTTGGTGTCAGTATGAGTACAGTATATTGTTGGTTCTACCCAGGTGGTGTCAGTATGAGTACAGTATATTGTTGTTTCTACCCAGGTGGTGTCAGTATGAGTACAACATATTGTTGTTTCTACCCAGGTGGTGTCAGTATGAGTACAGTATATTGTTTCTACACAGGTGGTGTCAGTAAAGAGTACAGTATATTGTTGTTACTACCCAGGTGGTGTCAGTAAGAGTACAGTATATTGTTTCTACCCAGGTGGTGTCAGTATGAGTACAGTATATTGTTTCTACCCAGGTGGTGTCAGTATGTGTACAGTATATTGTTTCTACCCAGGTGGTGTCAGTATGAGTACAGTATATTGTTGTTTCTACACAGGTGGTGTCAGTATGAGTACAGTATATTGTTGTTTCTACCCAGGTGGTGTCAGAATGAGTACAGTGTGTTGTTTCTACCCAGGTGGTGTCAGTATGAGTACAGTATGTTGTTTCTACCCAGGTGGTGTCAGTATATTGTTTCTACCCAGGTGGTGTCAGTATGAGTACAGTATATTGTTTCTACCCAGGTGGTGTCAGTATGAGTACAGTATGTTGTTGTTCTACCCAGGTGGTGTCAGTATGAGTACAGTATATTGTTGTTACTACCCAGGTGGTGTCAGTATGAGTACAGTATATTGTTGTTACTACCCAGGTGGTGTCAGTATGAGTACAACATATTGTTGTTTCTACCCAGGTGGTGTCAGTATGAGTACAGTATGTTGTTTCTACCCAGGTGGTGTCAGTATGAGTACAGTATATTGTTGTTTCTACCCAGGTGGTGTCAGTATGAGTACAGTATATTGTTGTTTCTACCCAGGTGGTGCCAGTATGAGTACAACATATTGTTGTTTCTACCCAGGTGGTGTCAGTATGAGTACAGTATATTGTTGTTTCTACCCAGGGGGTGCCAGTATGAGTACAACATATTGTTGTTTCTACCCAGGTGGTGTCAGTATGAGTACAGTATGTTGTTTCTACCCAGGTGGTGTCAGTATGAGTACAGTATATTGTTGTTACTACCCAGGTGGTGTCAGTATGAGTACAGTATGTTGTTTCTACCCAGGTGGTGTCAGTATGAGTACAGTATATTGTTGTTTCTACCCAGGTGGTGTCAGTATGAGTACAGTATATTGTTGTTTCTACCCAGGTGGTGCCAGTATGAGTACAACATATTGTTGTTTCTACCCAGGTGGTGTCAGTATGAGTACAGTATATTGTTGTTTCTACCCAGGTGGTGTCAGTAGGAGTACAGTATATTGTTTTTTCTACCCAGGTGGTGTCAGTATGAGTACAGTATATTGTTGTTACTACCCAGGTGGTGTCAGTATGAGTACAGTATATTGTTGTGTCTACCCAGGTGGTGTCAGTATGAGTACAGTATATTGTTTCTACCCAAGTGGTGTCAGTATGAGTACAGTATATTGTTGTTTCTACCCAGGTGGTGTAAGTATGAGTACAGTATATTGTTTCTACCCAGGTGGTGTCAGTATGAGCACAGTATATTGTTGTTTCTACCCAGGTGGTGTCAGTATGAGTACAGTATGTTGTTGTTTCTACCCAGGTGGTGTCAGTATGAGTACAGTATATTGTTGTTTCTATCCAGGTTGTGTCAGTATGAGTACAACATATTGTTGTTTCTACCCTGGTGGTGTCAGTATGAGTACAGTATATTGTTTTTTCTACCCAGGTGGTGTCAGTATGAGTACAGTATATTGTTTCTACCCAAGTGGTGTCAGTATGAGTACAGTATATTGTTGTTTCTACCCAGGTGGTGTCAGTATGAGTACAGTATATTGTTTCTACCCAGGTGGTGTCAGTATGAGCACAGTATATTGTTGTTTCTACCCAGGTGGTGTCAGTATGAGTACAGTATGTTGTTGTTCTACCCAGGTGGTGTCAGTATGAGTACAAACATATTGTTGTTTCTACACAGGTGGTGTCATGTATGAGGACAGTATATTGTAGCTTTCTACCCAGGGGGTGCCAGTCATGAGGTAAAACATATTGTTGTTTCTACCCAGGGTGGTGTCAGTATGAGTACAGTATGTTGTTTCAACCCAGGTGTTGTCAGTATGAGTACAGCATATTGTTGTTACTACACAGGTGGTTGTCAGTATGAGTACAAGTATGTGTTTCTACCCAGGTAGGTGTCAGTATGAGTACAGTATATTGTTGTTTCTACCCAGGTCGGTGCCAGTATGAGATACAAACATATTGTTGTTTCTACCCAGGTGGTGTCAGAGTATGAGTACAGTATATTGTTGTTTCACCCAGGTGGTGTCAGTATGAGTACAGTATATTGTTTCTACCCAGGGGGGGTGTCAGTATGAGTACAGTATATTGTTTGTTTCTACCCATTTGGTGTCAGTATGAGTACAGTTATATTGTTGGTTCTACCCAGGTGTGTCAGTATGAGTACAGTATATTGTTGTTTCTACCCAGGTGGTGTCAGTATGAGTACAACATATTGTTGTTTCTACCCAGGTGGTGTCAGTATGAGTACAGTATATTGTTTCTACCCAGGTGGTGTCAGTAAGAGTACAGTATATTGTTGTTTCTACCCAGGTGGTGTCAGTATGAGTACAACATATTGTTGTTACTACCCAGGTGGTGTCAGTATGAGTACAGTATGTTGTTGTTTCTATCCATTTGGGGTCAGTATGAGTACAGTATATTGTTTCTACCCAGGTGGTGTCAGTATGAGTACAGTATATTATTGTTTCTACCCAGGTGGTGTCAGTATGAGTACAACATATTGTTGAGTTCGACGCAGGTGGGGTCAGTATGAGTACAACATATTGTTGTTTCTACCCAGGTGGTGTCAGTATAGTACATATATTGTTTCTACCCCGGTGGTGTCAGTAAGAGTACAGTATATTGTTTTGTTAACTACCCAGGTGGTGTCGTATGAGTACAGTATATTGTTTTCTACCCAGGTGTGTCAGTATGATACCGTATATGTTCTACCCAGGTGGTGTCAGTATGAGTACAGTATATTGTTTTACCCAGGTGGTGTCAGTATGAGTCAGTATATTGTTTCTACCCAGGTGGTGTCAGTATGAGTACAGTATGTTGTTTCTACCCAGGTGGTGTCAGTATGAGTACAGTATGTTGTTTCTACCCAGGTGGTGTCAGTATATTGTTTCTACCCAGGTGGTGTCAGTATGAGTACAGTATGTTGTTTCTACCCAGGTGGTGTTAGTA